>NW_006408557.1:10480728-10494871 GCF_000296735.1 Chrysochloris asiatica | reverse complement strand
CCCAACCAAAAAAAGTCCAGGTTCAATATTATAAAACAGACACTGGAGTGGGAGAGAAAGGAATAACCAGAAATATCAACATGGAAAGCTTATAAGCCCGTCTTCTGCCTATAACTGATTGGAATACCTAAAATGGGGCTACAGTGTGTCCAGTGAAGGAGGTTTCCTGAGGAGCCTCTGCAGTACATGGGAGTATAGGTGGAAGCCCAAACCACATCCAGACCTTCAGAGATGGGAAATTTTCCACTTGAAAGGACAAGCAGACCAGCTGAGAGCAGCTAGAAAACCAGAAGATACTTCCTGAAAGAAGGACCTACAGGAAAAATACAAAACAATAAGGGCAGTCCGACTGTTACCACAAGAACATGCATGTTGCTTGCCCAGGAGACATCAAGGCAAGTGGTCGGGTCCTCTCAGTGCAAATTCTCTTCCAAAACTAAGACGCAAGGGAAATATACGCTTTGATTGTCAACCACGCACATCACCCAGAAGGAGAAGTGACTAAAGAACATCAATGAAGTGGCGAGCTAAGCTCTACATCGTTCAGCAAAGTACTGTGAACCCGGGTGGAGACCTGGTCGGCCAGCAATGAGGCAAGACCTGGGGACTCATGGGCTCAGAGTCAATGACACAACCACAGAGGACTAGAATGGAGAGCGGGTCAGTCAGCGTATAAAAAGAGGGTGGACAGACGCAAGAACACCCACACTTGCAGATGATACCTACTTGACCTGGCTTCAATGACTTGATAAACAGAGCTCAACCTGAAGAAGAAAGAAGAGGAAAAAAGCGCCATGTGATACAATTCGATAAACATGACCTACACCTATAAATGCAGTAGCTCAAAAGAGGAAACAAATCCCTGCTGCAAGAACTATTCCCACCCCCTCCACACAAAGGTTGTGGCAACTTGGACACTCCCAACTATTCCCACCCCCTCCACACAAAGGGATGGGCAACTTGGACATTGGCTACCCCAAATGGGGGGAGGGATACAAAGGTAAGAAGTGACTGGTTTACAAGCTTTCAAGAGGGAACCTTGATCCAAAGGGCGTGGAGGAAGGTAGAGTCTCAGTGAATAGTATCCAGCCTGTCCAGGAAGGGCTGATGAAATGAAATACAGATGGGTCTCTTGTGATGCAATAGTGAATAATTGTTATCAAGACTGATTATGAGGTTTGGAAATCTAAAGGTGGACATTTTGTAGCAAGGAGGGGAGTTATTAACTTTTCAGTCTAGGAGCGGAGGACCCTAGGACCATCATCAATAGAGAAAAGAGGAGAGCGGGATCCTACCCAGAAAAGCAGTGAGGCCTGAGATGGAGGCAGAGAAGACGACATCAAGAGATGATGTGGCTGGGGACTTGGGATCCGGAGAGGGAAAGGGGCTGAGGACTGTGGTGGTGGTGGGGGGTGTGTGCAGGCTTACAGGGTACACCCTTTGGTTGGGTGAGGATGCATGGACGGGATGGTAACTATGCCAATGAAACGATAGATGATAGAATGAATGTAAAACAAATGTTCTCCCATGTAGTCTATCACACAATTCACAATAAAACATTTATTTAAAAAAAAAATGGAGTTAAAAGATAAAAAATTAAAAAAAAAAAAAGTCCAGGTTCAGATGGCTTCACTGGTAAGTTCTAGCAGTCATTCAGGGAAAAGTTGTCACCAATTCTACTCAAATTATTCCAGAATATACAGGAGGATGGAAAACTTCCTAATACATTTTATAAAGCAAGCATAACCCTCACACCAAAACCAGGGAAGGACGTCACTATGAAAAAAATTATAGACCAATATCCCTCATGAACATAGATGCAAAAATTCTCAACAAAATCCTAGACAACAGAATCCAGCAGCACATCAAAAAAATAATACATCATGAACAAGTAGGATTCATATCTGGGATGCAAGGATGGTTCAACATCAGAAAAACAACCAATTATAATCCACCATATAAACAAGAAAACAGAACATACTGATTGATGCAGCAAAGGCATTTGACAAAATCCAACATCCATTCCTGATAAAAACACTCAACAAAGTAGGAATTGAAGGGAAATTCCTCAACGTAATCAAGAGCATATATACAAAACCAACAGCCTACATTACTCTCAATGGAGAGCAACTGAAAGCCTTTCCTCTGCCAACAGGAACCAGACAAGGATGCCCTTTGTCACCACTCCTATTCAATATTGTGCTCGAGGTCTTAGCCAGAGCTATATGTCAAAATAGGGAAATCAAAGCACCCGAATTGGAAAGAGGAAGTCAAACTCTTTCTATTTGCAGACGATATGATTCTATATCTATAAACCCCAAAGACTCAGTAAAAAAGTGACTAGACATCGTTGGAGGATTCAGCAAAGTGACAGGGTATAAGATCAACATCCAAAAATTAGTTGGATTCCTGTATACTAATAAGGACAGTGCTGAAAAGAACATTAGGAAAACAATACCATTTACAATAGCCATCCAAAGGATGAAATAGCTAGGAATAAATGTAACCAGAGAAACAAAGGACCTATACAAAGAAAACTACAGAACACTACTACAAGAAACCAAAAGAGACTTGCAAAAACAGAAGAAAATACCCTACTCCTAGATAGGAAGACTTAACATTGTGAAAATGTCAATACTGCCCAAAACAATTTACACATATAATGTAATCCCAATCCAGATTCCAATGATATTCTTCAAAGAAAAGGAAAAATCAATTACAAACTTTTAATGGAAAGGAAAGAGACCCAGGATAAGCAAAGCACTAATTAAGAAGAAGAACAAGGTAGGAAGCCTCTCACTTCCTGATTTCAAATTTTACTATACTGCTATAGTGGTCAAAACAGCCTAGTACTGGTATAATGAAAGATACATTGATCAACGGAACAGAATTAAGAATCCAGAAATTAACCCATCCACATGCAGCCAATTGATTTTTGACAAAGTACCTAAATATATATTGCATGGGGAGAAGATAGTCTTTTCAACAGATGTGCTGGCAGAATTGGAAAGCGATATGCAAAAGGGTGAAACAAGACCTGTATCTCACACCTTATACAAAAACCAACTCAGCATAGATTAAAGACCTAAATGTCAATCCCAGAATTACAAAGGCCATCAATGAAAAAATAAGGACAAATGTGAGGGCTCTAATACAGGGCATACACAGACTACCAAGCATTTTGAAAATTATACAAACAAAAGTAGACAAAATAGATGATTGAGGCATACTAAAAATTTAAAACTATGTGCACCAAAAGACTTCATCAAAAGAACAAAAATGGACCCCACAGAATGGGAAAACATATTTTGCAATGACACATCAGCCAAGGGATTAATTTCCAAAATATATAGGAACTTACAACACCTCTACAAGAAAAGGACAAATAACCCAATTAAAATATAGACAGAGGACATGAATAAACTCTTCACCATGGAGGAGATCTGGGCAGCCAACAAACATATGAAGAAATGTTCATGTTCACTAGCCATTGGAGAGATGCAAATCAAAACAACGAGATACCATCTCACACCAGCAATAATAGCAAAGATCAAAAAAGTAGAGAATTTTTTATCTTACATTGCTGGTGGGATTGCAAAATGGTCCAACCATTCTGATAAACAATATGGTGCTTTCTCAGAAGGTTGGAAATAGAGATACTTTATGATCCAGCAATTTCACTACTTGCTTTTTATCCACAGAAATACGAGCCATAACACGAGTGTATATATGCACACTAATGTTCATAGCAGCACTATTTACAATAGCAAAAAGATGGAGACAGCCTAAGTGCCCATCAATGGAAGAATACATAAACATACTTTGGTACATACACACAATGGAATATTATGCTCCCCTGAAGAATAACAAGCAGCAAGCCACCACATAACATGGATGAATCTTGAAGACATTATACTGAGTGAAATTAGTCAGTCACAAAAGGAGAAATACAACATAGGACCATTATTGTAAAAGATTTTAAAAAAGCACCCCCACTAAAAGGGGGAATTTTTTTTTTTTTAAATTTTTGTTGCTTACTGGGGTATATGGGTTTGGGGTGAGGGGACGGAGGGGAAGGTAGAGCACAGGGTAGGGAATAGACACAGGATAGTTTGGGTGCTACACTAGAAGGGGAAGTGGAAAGGAAAAACAAAGTGGATGGGAGAAGAGCTAGGCAGGTTTACATGGGCTAAATAGGACAAAGGTAAATAACGATGTAAGCACAATCGTGGAACAACAGGGATTGGGGATACAAAGATTGAGCCATGGTTTGAATGGGTAAAAGTGGGGAAATGATGTTAAGATGCTTGGCTGTCTTTTGAATCTTGGTTTCCATTGCCTACTATTATGAAATAGACACTTAAAGGGGAGAAAAAAGAATAGCCAAAAACATCACCAGAGAAAGCTTGTAAGTCCATCTTCAGCCTATAACTGATTAAAATACCTAAAATGGGGCTATAACTTGTCCAGTGAAAGAGGCTCTGTGCAGAGCCTTTGCATTGAACAAGACCATAGCTGGAATCCTGATCCCCATCCAGAATCTTCTGAGATGGGACATTTCCACTTGAAAGGACAAGCAGACTAGTCTGGAGCAGCTAGAAGAACAGAAGATGCTTCTTGAAAGAAAGACCAGCAGGGGAAAAAATAATAATAACAATAGTCCAATAGACTACTGCAAGAACAAGCAAGTTGTTCCCCAGGGAGCCATCAAGGCAGGTGGTCAGGTCCCCTCAAGGCAAACCCCCTTCCAAGACTGAAACTCAAATGGAATACACTGGCAGGCATATGGTCCTGCTGCTGACCACATTGGTCACCGATAAGGGGAAGTGGGGGGACAACAGCAATGAAGTTGTGAACTAAGTCTGACCTGGTTAACAAACAGTATGACAAGACCTAGGGACTCCTGGGCCCAGGGGACTAGAATGGAGTGTGAAGCATCCAGGTGATATAAAATGAGGGGTGATGCACAAGAACACCCACACTTGCAGATAGTACCCATTTGACCTGGCATCAATGGCTGGATGATCATAACATGACTAGAGGAAGAAAGAAGAGGGGGGTAAAAAAGAGTAACCCACTACAAGTGGATGAACTTGACCTATGCTTGTGGATGCAGTATGACAAAGGAGCAGATAAATCTCTACAGTGAGGATCATTCCCACCCCCTTGGTACACAGGGTCAACAGGGATGGGAAACTTAGACATTGGCTACCCAAAATGGGGGGGACTACTAAGGCAAGAAGTGACTGGCTTACAAGCTTTCAATAGGGAACCTAACTCCAGAGGATACAGGGAAAGGTAGAATCTCCACGGAATTGTTTCCAACCTGTCTGAATGGGGTTGATAAAATGTGAGAGGTATAGGACTCCTGTGGTTCAATAGGGAATGACTGCTATCAAGTCTGACAGTGAGTGTTGGAAAGGTAAATGTAAATGTTTGGTAACAAAAGGAGGGGAGTGACTGATTTTGCAGTCCAAGAGCAGAGATCCCTGGAACCATCAAGGGAGAAAAGCAAAGTGTGAGACCCTGTCTGGGGAGGCAGTGACACTAGAGATGGAGGCAGAGGCTATGACGTGGACACAAGTAACGGCTGGGGACTCTGGACTCAGGGAGAGAGAGGGGCTGTGTGCTGGCGGCCAGGGGACGGGAGTGTGGGGTGTACCCTTTGATTGTTTAATGATGCATGCAGGGGATTGTGAGCATTGCAATGAAACAAAATATGATAGGATGAATGTAAATATAATGTTCACCCATGTAAACTAACACATAATTCAAAATAAAAACTTTTAAAAAAAAAGAGCTAAAATGAATAGAGAGACATACTGTTAACTGATGGTACATGGAGGGGATTATAATCATTGTAATGAAACAAAGTATATGATTTGTTGAATGTAAAACTGATCATCTGCCCTGTAGACTTTCACTCAATTCACAATAAAATAATAAAATAAAAAAAGTCCTTGGTATGGCTGGAAGACCTCTCTGAGAAGGTGGCATTTGAGCAAAGGCTTGAAAAAGGTTAAAATTCACATATAGAAAATGTGTTAATTGTGGGTTATTGGGATGCTTAAGAGGGAAGCCTTCAAGTCACAGGAAGTGCAAGCGCAAAGGCTGAGACAGGAGCTTTTCTGGAACATTCTACAAACATTGAGTAAGCCAGCAAGGTAAGAGCAGAGGAAGCAGAAAGTAATAGAAGTGAAGGCCTGAGCAGTCTTGCAGGTCATTGGAGAGACACCGGCCGTTATACTGAGTGGTGGGGTGGGCAGTTGTTAGGGTGACATTATCTTACTCATGCTTTAAAAAAAATCACTCTGGCATCTGTGGGAAGGATAAACAAGTGGGGTAGGGGGCTTGGGGACCAGTTAGATAATATGTCAGTCACCAATGTATTCTCCTCACCTGACACACAGCAGGTATGTAAAATGTGTTGAATGAATGAATGGTAGATATGGTGGCAATACAAGAAGTTTTCTCCATAACCACTATCTATGGAGGACTAGTGGTGTCATAAGTGCTGCCTCTCATCTCAGTGCCACAGAAGAGCAGCCCCGAATCTGAAGTACACAGGCAAAGGGAGCATAGTGACTGCCATCTCCTTGTTGGGAGGTTTGAATGGTAAGAGAAGGTGAAGAGGAAATGGCCAGCATTCTGCCCTGTGGTCTTTCCCAAGTCTTCACAGACTCACTCAGGACAGATAGTTATCTTGATGCACAGACAATTTGTTGAAGAGACTTAAAATTACTCACAAAGTTCCTGCAAAGCTAGGATTTGAGGGTGAAGGGCTTTGACATTTTTCACTCTTAGTATAATGGTCTCTAGAACAGGTTTTTATATACATGTAGATTTGCAATTGACTGCACACTCTGCCCCCAGTCTTGACTAGTTGAAACTGAGATGTGAAGGGCTGTTTTTAATTGCCATGTGGTAGTCAAGAAAAGGCCAGCACTCAAGCCTTCATGCCTTTTCCTAGGCAGGAATCACTGCACACACCCCTGCAAGCCCGTGGAAGTCAATATCTGGTGAGGAGCACAGACACAGTAGCAGACAGCAAAACCTGCAGCTCCAGGGATTAGTGAAGAGTCCTTTAACTGTGTCAAAGGTAAAATGCTCCTTTCAAAGGCAGAAAGGACTAAACTGTGGAATTCATGGCCTATACGATTTATGCAGGATCTCTGGTAGTATAGTGAGTTATGCATTGATCAGCAGTTCAAATCCACCAGCCACCCCATGAGAGAATGATGAGACTTTCTCTTTCCTTAAAGATTCATAGCTTTGGAAACCCTACTATACAGAGTCGCTTAGGTCAAAACCAACTCAATGGCATACATTAATAGCACTTTATACGATGGCAAATGCTCACTCATTTTGGCACAAATCACTCCGAAATTTAACTGAAAATTAGCTAAAGTGTTTCCTACTTTAGAATTCAAATGGAGCACCACTAGAAGAATTCACATATTGAAATTGTCTTAATTATGGGCTATAATGGATTAGTATATTCAGAGTTGTACTATATCACCATAGTCTTAATTTTTTTTAACTTTTTATTGTAAATTGAGTGAAAGTTTATAGTCATCAATTTTTCATTCCATATACTTTGTTTCATCTCAACGATTGCAATCCCCTCCATGCAACAACAGTTATGCCACTTCCTCCCTGTGATTCCTATTTCCATTCCACCCACCTTCCCATTCCTTTTCAACTTTGTCCTTAGGAAACTATTGCCCTTTTGAATTTGAATGAATGACCATTCTATGATGAATATATCTTACTAGTGTTGTTGCCTATCCCCCTTGCCCCATATACCATATATACTGCTTGGCTGAAAATTGGGCCACAAGGATGAGTTACTTTCCAGACTTGAAGGGTGTCCAAGAGCCAGAGTCTCGTGTTCCTCCATAGTCTCTCTTTCTGACCAGTAAACTTAACCATTTTTTTTTTCTTTTTATTATTAATTTTGATGTGATCCGTTTCAGAGCAGTTGGTAGTGGTAGCTGAGCACCATCTAGTTCTTTTAGTCTCAGAGTCATGGCAACTGACTGCCATGTTGCATTAGTCCATTGGACTGATTGATTCCAAGCCTCTTCAGTTCTCATCACTCTTCTTTCTTCCACACATGGAGAGACCAATAGCTGCACCTTAGATAGCCAATCATGAGCTTTCAAGATCCCAGATGCTACTCAACATAGTAAGATGTAGAACTTTATCTTTGTGGACTATATTATGCCAATTGACCATGGTGTCCCCTGAGACTATGATCATGAGCCCAACTACTCATTGCCTTAAGATGTTGGAAAATATTTAGGAAGTTTTTCATCATTTTCCCTGCTGTATGCTCCACTACATTCATAGTTGTGTTTGTAGGCAAGGTAAATATTCACATACAAATATCCTCTTTCAAACTCATGCTATTTGTGGGATTCTTGTTGTTGTTAAGTGCCATTGAGTTGGTTCTGACCCATAGTGACCCTGTATAGGATTTTCAAGGAACAGCTGATGAGCTTTGTGGTTCAAAGCAACTTTACAGTCCAGCACATTAACCCACAGCAATATATATATAATATATATATATATCCCACTCTTCCTTCCATACCCATTTACCCTTTGTCTCAATCCATGTATCTACGCACAGAACACTCCTGTTCCAAGATTGTGTATATATAACTATTTACCTATATCCCCTTTAATCCATGCTATCTTCATCATTCTTCTGCCACCCTCCTTCTTGAATATTGCCCTCCCTGTCACCCAAGCTAACATGTGTCTACCTTCTAGCCAGTGATTTACTCTCCCTTCTCTCCTGCCTCTGGTAACCATGAAAGAATGTATCTTTTAATATGAAAATTTTTCTTAAGTTTTCACAATAATGGTCTCATACAATATTTGTCCTTTTGTGATTGGCTAATTACACTCAGCATAACAGCCTCCAGGTTCATCCATGTTACAAAATGTTTCACAGACCCATCATTATTCTTCAGCATTGCATAATATTCCATTGTGTATGTGTTAAAGTTTGTTTATCCATTATTCCGTTGATGGGCACCTAGGCTGTCTCCATCTTTTTGTTATTGTGGATAGTGCTGCAATGAACATCAGTGTACATGTATCTACTCATATCCTGGCTAGTATTTCTTGTGGATATTTAACAAGTAGAGGGATTGCTGGGTCATAAGATATTTATATTTCCAGCTTTCTGAGGAAGCACCATACTGTTTTTCAGAGTGGTTGAACTATTTTACAGTTCCACCAGCAATGTGGCCCAGTCTCTCCATACCCTCACCACCAGCATTTGTTGTTTTCTGGTTTTTTGAACTTGGTTATTAATGCTATTATGTGATGATACCACATTGTTGTTTTGATTTGCATCTCTCTACTGGTTCATGGAGCCCTGGTAGTGTAGTGCATTACGAGTTGGACTGCTAACCACAAGGTCAGTAGTTTGAATGCACCAATAGGTCCATGGGAGAAAGATGAGACTTTCTGCTCCCATGAAGATTTGTAGCCTCAGAAACCCTATGCGGGGTTGCTGTGAGTTGGAACCAACTTGGTGGCATACCACCACGACCAGCTCTATGCTCAATTGCTGCTTAGTCCAGGTGGCACTTTCTTTTGAGTCCTGGTGTGGTGTTGTAGGATAAGCACTGGACTGAAAGGTCAGTTTGAACCGCTGACCTTGTGGTTCAAACCCACCAGTCACTCCTCAGAAATCCTATACAGGGTCACTCACTATGAGGCGAAACCAACTCGACGGCACTTACCAGCAACAACATTTTTTATATATTTGTCTGCTGCCTGAATATCTTCATTGGTTAAGTGCCTTTTCATGTCCTGTGCCCATTTATCCTGTGCCTTTTTCTTATAGAGGTGTTGTAGTTTTTGTTAATTTTAGATGTTAGTTCCTTATCTGATACGCCATTGCAAAAAAAAAAAAAAAAAAAAAAAACCCAATCTGTGGACTCCCTTTTTACTCTTTTGGTTAAAAATTTTGATGCACGTATGTGTCTAATTTTTTAGGTATCCCAGTCATCTACTTTATCTTGTACTATTTGTATGGGTTTTTTTAAAATGTTTGATAGTGTATGTATGCCATGTATTAGGGCACCAAAGTTTGTCCCTATTTTTACATTGATGATATTTATATTCCAGGTTTTACATTTAGGTCTTTAATTCATGTGAAGTTTGTTTTTGTATATGGTGTGAGATATGGGCTTTGTTTCATTCTTCTGCAAGTAGATTTCCAATTTGCCAGCAACATTTATCGAAGAAATGATCTCTTCCCCATTTAATGTGTCTCATCTTTTTCTCAAAGATCAGTTAACTGTATGTGGATGGATTCACTTCTGGGTTCTCAATTCTGTCCCACTGGTCTATGTATCTTTCATTGCACACTAGTACCAGACTGTTTTGACCACTGTGGCTGTGTAGTAAATTTTGAGATCAGGGAGTGAGAGACCTTCACCTTTGTTCTTTTTCTTAAGTAGTGGTTTGCTTATCCAAGGGCTCTTTCCCTTCCATATAAAGTTCTTTGTTGTTTTTTGTCTATCTCTTTATAGAATGATGTTGAATCTGAATTGGGATTGCATTATATATATATATAGATTGCTTTGGATAGCATTGACATTTTTACAATGTTCAGTCTTCCTATCCATAAGCATATTATATTCTTCCATTTTTAAAAAATTTCTGGGTTTCTTGTAGCAGTATTTTGTCATTTTGTTTGTATAGACTTCTCTGATTAGATTTATTCCTAAGTATTTCATCTTTTGGATGGCTATTGTAAATGGTAGGTAAAGTAGAAGGTCAGCAAAAAAGAGGAAGACCCTCAACAAGATAGACTGGCACAGTGGCAGCAGCAATGGGCTCAAGCTTAACAACAACTGAGAGGATATTGCAGGACCTTTAGTGTTTCCTTCAGTTTTGCATAAGGTCACTATGAGTCAGAATTGACTCAATGAAACCTAACAACAAAAACAGCATTGTAAATGATATCATTTTCCTAATTTTCTTTTCAGAGTTATCTTTATTAATATAAAGGAATCCAACTGATTTTTGTATATTGCTCTTGTTGCCTGCCACTTTGCTAAATCTTTCAATGAGTTCCAGTAATTTTCTTGGTGAAATTTTGGGATTTTCTATAGGATCATATCATCTATAAATAGAGAGTTTTTATTATTCTTTGCCAATTTGGTTGCCTTTCATTTCCTTTTCTTGCCTTAGGGCACTGTCTAAGACCTCCAACACAATATTGAACAGGAGTGATAATAAAGGACATCCTTGTCTGGCTCCTGTTCACAAAGGGAATGCTTTCAGTTGCTCTCCATTGAGAGTAATGTTGGCTGTTGGATTTGGATATATGCTCTTAATTATGTTGAGTAATTTCCCTTATAATCCTACTTTGTTGAGTGTTTTTATGAACAATGGATGTTAGATTTTGTCAAATGCCTTTTCTGCATCAAACAATATGATTATGTGATTCTTTTCCTTTTTTTATTTACCTGCTGAATTATGTTGATTTTTTTCTAATATTGATCCATCCTTGTACCCCTGGTATGATCCCACTTGGCCATGATGTGTTATTTT
Source organism: Chrysochloris asiatica (assembly GCF_000296735.1). Taxonomy (NCBI): domain Eukaryota; kingdom Metazoa; phylum Chordata; class Mammalia; order Afrosoricida; family Chrysochloridae; genus Chrysochloris; species Chrysochloris asiatica. The sequence goes on along the minus strand of NW_006408557.1, from coordinate 10,483,291 downwards.
TTTTAATATAATGTTGAATTCTATTGGCGGGGATTTTATATCTAAGTTCATGAGAAATGTTGGTCTACACTTTTCTTTTTCAGTGATAAATTTTCCTGGTCTTGGTATGAGGGCCCTGCTTGCTGCATAAAATGTATTTGTGAGTTTTCCATCCTTTTCTGTGCTCTGGACTACTTGAGTAAAATTGGTATCAGCGCTTCTCTGAATGTTTGGTAGAATTCACCAGTAAAGCCATCTGGGGCTGGATTTTTTTTTTTTTTAATTGGGAGTTTTTTAATGACTTGATTGATTTCTTCCTTATAGGTCTGTTCATTTTTTACTTCACTCTGTATTTAGGTAGGTCATGTTTTACTAAAACTTTAATGTATTTTTTTTCCAGATTTTCAAATTTATCAGATACCAACTTCTTGTAATATTCTGTTATTAACCTTTTTATTTCTATTGGGTCTATTGTCATGACACCCACATCATTTCTGAGATGTATTATTTGCATCGTCTTCCTCTTTTTTTTTTGTTAGCTTTATCAGTGATTTGTCTATTTTATTAATCCTTTCAAAGAAGCAACTTATTTTCTTGTTGATTCTATTATTTTTCTGTTTTCTAATTCATTTCTTTCTGCTTTAATTGTTATTGTTTCTTTTTTTCTGGTGACTGTAAGCTTACTTTCCCAGTCTTTTTCTAATTGTTGGACATGTTATATTAATATGTTGATTTGGGTTCGTTCTTCTTTTTGGATGTGTGCATTTATTGCTATATATTACCCTCCAAGCACTGCTTTTGCTGTATCCCAGAGGTTTTGGTGTGTTGTGTTTTCATTCTCATTTACTTCAAGGACTTTTTTATTTCATTTTTTATTTTTCTATTACCCAGTATCTTTTAAGTGTTATTCAGTTTCAATGTATGTGGTTTTGTTTCCTTGATTATCCCTATTGTTGATTTCTAATTTAATAGCATTGTGATCTGAAAAGATGGTTTGTATTATCTTGACATTTGTTAATTTATTGAGGAATGTGTTGTGGCTTAACATATGGTCGATTCTGGAGAATGTTCCAAGTGCAGTGGAAAAATTGTGTATCATGCTGTTGTTGCATTAAGTGCTCTGTATAAATCTTAGATGGTAAGTTGATTGATTCTGTTGTTTAATTCCTCTGTGACTTTGTTGGGTTTCTTTCTGGTTGTTCTGTCCTTTTTCAAAACTGGTGTATTAAAATCTCCTATTATCATTGTAGAGTTAACTATTTCTTCAGTTCTATTAGAGTTTTGTTTATGTATTTTGAGGCTCTTTCATTGGGAACATAGGTATTTATTATGGTTATGTCCACTTGCTCAATTGACTTTTTAGTTATGAGATAATGTCCTTCTTTGTCTCTTATGCTGGTTTTTGCCTTAAAGTCAATTTTATCAGAAATTAATATTGCCACTCCTTGTTTTTGTTTGCCATTAACTGAATATGCTTTTTCCATCATTTAGTTTTTATCTATATTTGTTTTTGTGTATAAAGTGTGTCTCTTGTAAACAGCATATTAAAGGATCCTGTTTTCTTATCCATTCTGCTACTCCTTGTCTTTTGACAGGTTCACTTAATCCATTGATGTTCAGTGTAATTATTGATAAGTATGAATTGGTTGAAGTCATTTTGCTGTGTGTGTTTTTGTGGTGCTGTTAGTCTCTTTATTCTGCATGTTTTCCTGTGCTGACTTCACTTTTGTGTGTGTGGTTTCTTATTAATTTCTTCATTGTTTTGATATTCACAAAATTTCATGGATGTTTCTTACCTTGATTTGATTTGAAGACACATTTAGTTTCTTCAAGGCTGACCTGTAATTTATTAATTCATTCCCTCTTTTAAAACAGTATGTTTTATCTTGAAATCTCACCATTGGGCATTTCTGTAACTATACTTTTCCTTCTTTTTAAAAGCTTTGTAGTTGTCTTCATTATAAATTGTTATCTCTGATTCCCTATTTTCAATCTTGTAAGTTTATTTTTCTTTGGATATTTCTATATCTGAATTAAATTCCTGGTGGTATCACCATATATGTCAGTCTCCATTTGTTCTACTGTTGTTGGTTCTCAATCCATAGGACTCTCTTTAATATTTCTTGTAAAATTTGGTTAGTTTTCACATATTTCTTTAATTTCTGTTTATCTGTAAGTGTTCTAATTTCACTGTTGTGTTTGAGGGACAGTTTTACTAGATATATAATTCTTGGTTGGAAGTTTTGTAAATGTCTTCCCATTGCCTTCTTGCCTGCATGGTTTCTGCTTAGCAATCAGACCTTAATCTTACTGATGTTTATTTGTATATAGCATTTTGTTTTTCTCAAGCTGCTTACAGGATTCTTTCATTGTTTTTGATTTTGGAGAGTTAGATTATGATATGTCTTGGTGATTTTCTTTTGGGTCCATCTTTTTTTTTTTTTTTTTTTATGAAAACACTGCAAGGAGGTTTTCATGACTTGAATAGACTACTAATATAAGCTTTAAGGAGTATTTGACTATTCATTACAAGGGAATAAAAGTGGTTGGTTTTCAGCTAGATACTTAAACTGTCACTTAGTCA
>NW_006408557.1:10460838-10480628 GCF_000296735.1 Chrysochloris asiatica | reverse complement strand
TTTTTTTTTTTTTTTTTTTTTGCAGTTTATTTCAGCTTATCTTCTCATCTTTCATAATATTAGGGAAATTTTCTTCCAGCAGTTCTCCAACTATCTGTTCTGTGCTTTTCTTTGTCTCTTTGTATTTTAGAATTCCAGTCACCTGTAAGTTATTCCCCTTCTTGTTGTCCCATGAATCTTAGACTTTCTTCAGGTTTTTTTCCTTCTTTATTTCTGATTGTTCTTCTAGTTTGCTACTTTTGAGAGATTTGTCATCACGTTCACTAATTCTGCCTTCCATTGATTCAGATCTGCTTCTTTACCCTTTCAGTGTATTGTCCATTTCTGATATCTTAGTATTCATCTTCTGTATTTCTGTCTGCAGGTTGTATTGTCTCCAATCATTTATGTATTTTATTTGATTGGTCCTATAGTACTTTTCTGAATTCTTCTTTGTTTTCCTCAACCTTTCTGTCAGTCATTTGCAGTACCTAAATATCATTTCCTGAATTCTTTTTCAGGTATTTCCAATGTCATTTTTTTTTCCCTCAAAAACTTTTCCTAGCTCTGCTTCTTAGTCATTTATTTGAGCTACTCTGTCTTGGTTCTTCATGTGAACAGAAATTGTCTGCTCCTTTTGAGACATTGTGGTGGTGTTGTGTTTGTATTCAATTAATGAATGTATGTTGGTATATTATACTTAGGCACTCACCAGCTGCCTCCTGAAAGGTGTGAACAGAAGATGAGCTTGAGTACTGTTCATACAGTTCAGTTTAGGTTGGATATAGCTGATGTTGATTGTTTTCGTTAGCCTGGTGTATAGCAGCTGGCATTGGTTTTTACCCAACTAATGGGATTGTAGAGGGTAAGGCCATGACTGAGCTGTCTGGCTGCAGTTGCTGTCTCGTGTCAGGTGAAACAAGAAGGGAAAACACCCAAAAGAGAATGAAAACAAACAAGCAAACCTGCAAACAACCACAAAAAAAGAAAATAGTAGCAATGATAAAACTGGCCATGGTTTTCTCTCCAACAATAAGTGGCATACCTCTGCACCACCTACTGGCACCTGAGTAAGTCCAAGATCGCCGCACTGCACCTGCCCAGCCTACATAGATCACTAGTCTTTCTTTCGTTTTTCTCTACCCCACGCATCCATTCACCTGCTTTTCCTAGTGAGAGCTAGTCCAGGCTGGCTCAGGCCAACTTTGCAAACTTGGAGCAGGACCCACACAAGTGGGGTTATTGCAGATAGCTTCTTGCTTCTTCAATGGGACTTACCACCTTGCCATTCACCACCATGTTGCTCCAACCACTGGGAGAGCAGGAGCTTCCTTGGGGGTATATGCAGGTGGAGGCTGGCCTCACCTCTGCCTGACAGAGGAGTGTGGGGGAAAAAGAAAAAAAAAATTGCACTTTTGTCTCTATAAGTCACAGGTGGGTTTCTGCAATGCGAATATGTTTTCTTATCTCTGAAGCTGCTCACAAATGTGCAAGATGGCTGGGTCAGGTCTGGTCAGCCACCACAGCTCAAAGGTCGCTTCTTTTTTTGCCATGTCTGCTCAGCTCTTTCTCCTAGTAAGTATTCATCCCACCTCTCTATCCCTTCATCTGAAGCTCAGAGTTCTAAGACTATCTTCTGTATCTCTCTCACTTTGTTTTCTGTATCTTTGTTGTAGAGGTTCCATACAGCCTTTTTCTGCCTAGTCTACCATTCTCCCCTGCCTCCCACAATCTAATTTTAAGGCATTTTAATCCATCTAATATATATCATTCGGGGATGTAGCTCAGTGGTAGCATGCATGCTTTGCATGTATGAGGCCCCGGGTTCATTCCCCGGCATCTCCACTTCTATCTGGAGTGCTGGTGTGCCGCTATGGGCAATTGCATTAGACTGCAAAGTCATTTGAACTGCAAGGTCGTTCAAGCTCACCAGCTGCTCCTCAGAAACCCTATACATGTTTGCTATGGGTCGGAATCAACTCAATGGCACTTAACATCAGCAACAATATTTATCAGTCAGTCTCTGTTCTCTTGAGCATTTAACCATTGCACCACTATAGACTTGCTTATTCTGGATATTTGCATAAATGGAACCATACAAAAAAGTCTTATGTGACTAGTTTTTCTCACATTTTTAAGGTTCATCTGTGTTGTAGAACATATCAGTACTTCCTTCCTTTTTATTGTCAAATAATATTCCATTGTATAGATGTGCCAACTTTTATTTATTCACTCATCAGTTGATGGACATTTGGTTCTGTTTCTACTTTTTGGCTTCTATGAATAATGCTTTGATTAACATTCATAGGCTGTTTTGCCATTTTTAGATATGAATTCTGCCTTGTAAAATTAATAGCCTAAACATGACTAAGATGCAACTGGACACCAAGATCTGTTCAATTTAGCCATAGATTCAGAAAATTACATTACAGTTGTGGAGGGGAAAGAAAGTTGCCGCAAAAGTGTTTTTATGATTATTTCACCTGCCTGCTTAACCCCAGCATGTGCTCTCTCCTTCTCCATCCCCTTTGGTCCAGCTGTCCTTGCTTTCTGTTTTAAAACCAAAATCGATAGGCAAAATCAACAGCCAAAAAGAGGCAAACCAACCCCAGAGCCAGGCCAAGTAGGACACAGCCACTGCTACTGGGCTGGAAATACAGAAAGCTGTTCTTGGGCCATTTGGAGATGCTAATTAGGCTGGCCAATTTCTACTGGTGTTGAGTTGCCAGTGTTGAGTGCGTAGGCTTTACCCCATCCACTGCCTGCACCTGTTCCCTCCTCAGAGCCATTCCAAGGGATCTGAATAACCAGTCAGCTCTCTGATCTCTGCTCTGTCCGCCTTCCTGCTGGTAGAATATTTAGCACTCGCCTAAAGCTGGAACCCTGGTCCAGCATTTCTATCCCTCATCTGTGCCAGCTTTCAAAACCATTCTCTTCCCTAATTATCTCGAGCCAGTTAATCATTTCCCAAGGATCCAAGGAGAGGCAGTCACTTTTCTTGTCTGACCCTGCCTAACATTCTCCCTGGTGGCAGTCCTGGACGGCAGCCTTTCCTTAGCTGTCCCAGTGATTAGGGAGAAAACATGCCACAGAGAGACCCACTAACACTTGGAAACCTCTGCAGGCAGAATTGTGTAGATCACACAACTCTAAACCAGTACTAGTGTGCCCTGTGTTTTCTTTAATTCCTTGTTAACATCAAGAATGTCAAAGAAGTCACATCTTCCTCAGAAAGGGGTTTCTGGATTCTCCAGGCTCAAGCTTGGTTTCTGAGCCACTGGTTTGACTCTTTGGTATCTGAGTTGAATTATTTAGCATTCTCCCTGTGTTAGTCTCACTGGGCTAATATTAGCTGTGAGTGGGCCAACTCCTGATTCTCAGCACCACTACTGGTTAAAATACCTTTAAATTTAAGATATATACTGACACTGTAACCCAGTGTTCCTCAACCTTTTCTTCATTATCCGTGCAACAGGAACTTCTTAAGGTATTTTTATTTCCTAATAAAATATTTTAGGTGTTTTATTTTCCTCCCCTTAAGAACCCCAAGAGTCCTGGTGTGGCACTGTGGGCTAATGCACTGGACTGCAAAGTCGGTTTGAACTACAAGGTCAACGGTTCAAGCTCACCAGCCACTCCTTGGAAACCCTACACAGGGTCGTTATGGGTCAGAACCGGCTAAATGGCACCTAGCAACAACACAGAGCAGCGATATACTGTGTATCTGTTCATTTGCCATACTTACATGTGAGCTTTAGACATATAAAGAATAAGATATTTTTGTTCCCCAAAAGCCAGTGTCACTCATATAGTCCCTGTTAGAACATGCTATACCTCCTCCACCAAAGCTTCACAAAGCAAGGTTCTCATTTGTTTGGTTCCCTGCTGTAAGCCTAGAGAGTACCACAGGACCTGGTACACCTCATCAGCTGTTAAAAGAATGAAATAATTGTTTGTCCCTTTCCTCAGGATCATAAACCTCATATCATCTTTCCATCCCTCATCTTCCAAGCACAGTTCTCTCTTCTGGTACCTGCTAACACTGCCCAGCATGATGCCTCATGGGGGAGGTTGGGAGAGGTGGGTGGTTATCAGAAGCTGACAACTACTCCCCTGTTCCAATTCCTGGGGCCTGCCTTTTGATAGCATTGCATGTGTATCAAGGGCAAGTAACATTTGAACACCATGGAATAATTAAGGCAACCCCCAACTGCCATTGCCTTTGCATCTCCTTAACTCAAGCATGGATTCACAGTTACTGAGACAATCTCTTTGGTCCAACACACCACACCAGGCTACGTCTGGGGATGCACTGGGGAGAAGAGCAAACCCATCCTCATCAGCAATTACAAACAAGTCCTCCATTGTTAGCACCACCATCTGTTTTCTTGGTTTCTATCAATCAGGTGCCTGTATGCACAGCATAACGAGAGCTGAGAGGACTGCAGGGGAGTGAGATCAAGAAGCTCCTTCATAAAGAGACTCTGTGCTCACATTGGAGAGGGCCAGTAGCACATGCCCTAGGAAAGTTAAACTTCCCCAACTGGAGGAAGAGCCATCCAAAGCTACTTGATGCATGCTGCCTCGCATGAAAAGAAATGAGGCTCCCCAGTCCATTGTCAGGGAGGGTAAAAAATCTGGATAATTACACTGTCCAGAGGATCCATTTTAGCTTATAACCACCAATCAGCACCAGCCCAGAACTTCTTGTGCTTATTGAGTACAACCATTGTGCACAGAAAAAACATTAACAGTGGTTCGAAAGCAAACCAAGAAAGCTAGGGGATGCTAGTGGATCATCTGTGGTCAATTATTTATATTGAAATTTCTAACCCCAAGTATTGGGTGGGGGTAGATTTTTCATTAATAGTGTGAAAAAAATATAGCTTCAAAGAAGTCCCCATTTCTTCCAGAAAGCCTCTGCCTCAAGCATCTGAAAGTGTCCCCGGTTATAGTACCAACTTTGTAGCAGACGGCATCAGAGAAAATCCATGTTTACAGCTGTTGTCCCACAGACAGTGGTCCAAGTCACTGATAAAAAGTCCTTTGTCTTTAAAAAAAAAAAGAGAGAGCTAAAATGAATAGAGAGAAATACTGTTAACTAATGGTACATGAAGGGGATTGTAATCAGTGTAATGAAACAAAGTATATGATTTGTTGGATGTAAAATTGATGATCTGCCCTGTAAACTTTCACTCAAGTCACAATAAAAACTTAAAAAAAAAAAGTCCTTTGTCCAGATCTGATGGTGGTCAGGTGACACTGAGATCAAGGTGGTTGTGGGGTATAGAATTCCACATATATGAAATATCTAGAAAAGGCAAGTGCATAGGTACCAAAGTAGATTTGTTGTTATCAGGGGTGGACGGAAGGGGAGCTCACTGTTTAAGGGACCCTGAGCTTCTTTTAAAGGTGATGGAAAATTTGGAAACAGCGGCCATGGTTGCACAGCATGGTGAACATAATGGCACTGAATGGTACATATGAAGAATGTGGAAATGGCAACTATCTGGTCATATATATACACATTGAATGTGTGTGTATATATATATATATATGTATATATATATATATATATATATATACACACACACACACATATATATGGAATCCTGGTGTGGCGCTGTGGGTTAATGAATGCTCCAGACTGCAAAGCCGTTGGAACTGCAAATCTATATATATTTATTTGTTGCTGTTGTTAAGTGCCATCGAGTCGATTCCAACCCATAGCGACCCTGTAAAGGGTTTCCAAGGAGTGGCTGGTGAGCTTGAACTGCAGACCTTGCAGTTCAAACCGACCTTGCAGTCCAATGCATTATACTGCAGCATCACACCACACCAGGGTTCGTTCTCTCTCTCTCTCTCTCTCTCTCTCTCTCTATATATATATATATATATATATATATATATATATATATATCTGCCTCAACGGCACTTAACAACAACAACGTATATATATATATATATATTTTTTTTTTACCATAATCAAAAAATTAAAGAAACTTATGGAAAGTGATGGTGAGGTGCTCTGTTGCCTGAGACCTTGAAAACTCTTATCTTTGACTGTATTTTGGATCTCAGGAAGTTTGGGAGGCCAGGGACCAGATCTAATTGTGTGCACTGCCCAGCATCAACAGGGTTTCTAATGGGATCTGCTTCAAACATGTCGGTAGGTTAATGAGTCTTTCATTTCACAGTTTGAAACGTGGCATAAACTAGCCTTTCGTAACTCCAGGTGGAACTTTAAGTGACTTTTCAGTTGGTAATGATCAGCAAGGCTACAAGAACACTTCGTATCCCAGGAATAAATGTATTATTAGTAGTATTGTATTCATTATCAAGTTGCAACTGTGGGTGTGTCTTGTTTTTATTCATTTCATTTTTGTTCTTTCCCTTCAGATTAAACTGCAGAAAGGTCTCATTACAATATTTGAGAAAGGTAAGATGCTCCTCAGTGGGCTCACCCAGCCACCCTGCTGGGGAGGGGCAGGATGAGTCCACTAGCCTGCATCTTTCCACAGCTAACCCTGTGTGGAATGCCCCTTCTGCGCCTGGCCTTCTGCTTCTGCTGCTCCACACCACCCCTCCCAAAGGGCCCTCCACACTCCTGCCCCTGCATGTCTGCGCTGTCTGGGGAAACCCAGACTCGCCTTTCTTCTGCTCCTAGCATTCTGGGCGGAATCTGACACCAACACCTGCCATCCCGGAAAATGTCTTTGTCACTGGCCCTTTGTGTGCTGGGCTGCAGGGAGCCAATGGGTACCAGGGCCGCCCCTTTTTTTGTTGCCCAAGCCTGAAGGAGCAAGATCTTGAGATGGACCAATAAGACAAGGCACGTGCTGGGCTGGCCTTTGACCGCTGGCCTTAATGGAGGTCTCCAAGGCCTCCGTTTGGGGAGGGCAGATTGCTGAGGGGCCTGCTGAAAGGAACAGCTGGGGGAGGAAGAGCAGACAAAAGCTGGGGGAGCACAGAGGGCAGAGAACCTGGGACTCACTGTGGTTTAGGACCCAGAGAGCAGACTGCCGCACGCACGCATGCCAGGTGTGACCTCCGTGGGCCTCTGCTTCTGCCCTGGGCCTGCTATCCAGGCCTTCCCTGGTGAGTGTTAATGGAGGGCCATCGACAGTGTTGGGGCTGGAGATGCTCCAGAGCTGCAGGCTCTGCTGCCTCAAAGACTTCCTGGTGGAAGTGAGACCAATGACTAGCTGCAGTAGCAATAATATAACTCGAAGGAGAAAGACAATGGATGAGTTGTCATTTATTAAGTGAACTGCCCACAGTGTAAAGCTTGGCACAGATGCGTTCACTTGTATTTATGGAAGTAGGATGTTGGGGTCTACATTTTTTGGTTTATCCAAAATTCCACCCTCCTCCATCATGCAAGGAGTGTAAAGCCCCCAAGCCAGACGAACAGCCTTCACCACCTCAGTGTGATCCCTGACCCAGCTGGCCCCTTTCTTTTGCCTCAGCCATGACTTTGCTCCAGACCGACTATTGTTCCAAACTTGGCCTCCAGCAATCCCCAGGGCAAAGAGGGCTAAGTAGAGCCCAGGTGCTCAGCTGGAAATGGGCAGACAGGGTCCTATAGCATCCCCCACCCCCACTAGTGAGGATTTCTTGAACAAGTATTATTTGCTGGAACCCGGTAGCCATGATTGGCTTCCTCTTCCAACACGCACCACTGCCAATTCTCACTCATAGAGATCCTGTATAGGGTTTCTGAGACTAAATCTTTTAGGGAGCAGACAGCCTCATCTTTCTCCCGAGGAGCGGCTAGCAGTGTTGAACTGCTGACATCATGGTCAGCAGCCTAATGCCTAGCCCACAGCACCACCAGGGTTCCTTTGCTGTACCACAGGAGTGGCGAAATGGGGCTCAGATGTCCTGTGAATAGACACTGAATTTCTGTCACAGCGAAAGGGCCAAGTGGTGGATGTCTATGCAGGTAGTCTGAGAGTGGAATTCTCATGTTCTTAAGGTGGCCTTTCTGTTTTATGACTGACCTCCTCTTTCCTCATTTGCTCCCTCCCCATCAATCACAGGGTCCTGTAGGTGCATCAGGAGCCACTGTACGCTGGGATGTGCCCCAGAAAGCTGGGGACTGGAGGAATACACCAGGCACTGAGGGGCTGGCTCCAGTCCATGGTGGCCTTGGTCCTTGGCCCTGGCAGTCAAGGTCACACTGCATTCAGATGCCCAGGATCCCCCTTGCAGCAGAACCTCAGATGCCACCCAAGCCTGTGGTGGGGTGAAGTTGGCATTGCTCTGGCAATCTGCATCCTGCATAGCTATAGTAACATGTAGGGCCCCTTCTCCCATAGCCCTTTTTGGGTGCTGGGCAGGGGGAGTTAGCATCAAAATAGTTTCCCTTCTAATCCAGAACAAATAAAGGTTCATTCTTTCAGTTGATATCTTTGAACATCACTTTATACCTGTCATTAATTTGCATTTTTTTGTTTCCCTATCCCAGTTCACATTGAAGCAGGGGAACTAGTTTATTATATGAAATCTTATACAATTTGAGGTTTAGGTGTTTCAAAATTGAGTGCCCACTGTGATTAAGTCCATTTCACCTGTGTTATACTAGCACCCACCAGCACCTAAGAGATAGAGAGATGTGATTTAACCGTCCCTTCTTTTCCTGGATGACGGTATTAGCTGCCCTGCTATACTGTCCAAAGCAGCCTGATTTTAAAGACAAAAACAGTGAGCATACTGGCTTTAGGACACATGAGAGAGACTGCCTGTGCAGGTCTAAGCATGTTTGCAAGTATTGATTTAGAGGCTCTTCCTAGAAACAATAAGGAAAGGCCAGAAATGAAAAAGATGCTGTCAGTGAACAAATTCACTCAAATTAATTTCACATGCCAACAGTAATAATAATTTCAAAGACCAAACTCCAGCAGTAAAGCATGTTTTGAGGTTTGTTCCAAGCAAAGGTCATGCAAGGAAGTACTGGTTGTAATACAACAAGGTTTCAAAATACATTACAAGGGGGAAGGTGATGAAATGATCTACTCATTCACAGAACTATCCTTGGGGAGAGCGAGCTGCACTGGCAACAGTGGTTGGGTGTTGCAGCAGGCATTCTTGTATTCCTCTGAGCAGGTTTAGAATAGCCCTTGGGAAGGGGAGAGGTGCAAATACGCAGGTTTTAATTTTATTCCGTTTTCCTTCTAGTGCTAAATAGCTGTATGCTCATCTGGACTCATTCAGACAAGTAATTTAGTCCTGACCTCTAGTCTTAGCTCCTTTGGGGAATAATTGAGTTGTAACTCATTGTGTAACGTATCAATATGTAAATATGTATAGATTCTAGTAACCCTGACAGGGACGCAAGTAGCTTCCTGTAGAGTTTTAGGTGGTTTTTCCATTGATTCTAGTCATGGACTCTCTGTCTCTTTTTTTATTATATCAGATGCCATTTTTATTCATTTTTTTATTTGTGGATTGGACAGTGAGACTGAGTTAATTTTGGGGGGAAAAAAGATGCATAACTTCTTTTATGCCGCAGAAATGCTCAGGAAAAAGGCTAGGTGGAAAGACATTCACTCAGATCAGTCAGCATGCCCAGCCTGGGAAAACCATCAGAACCCCTTCTGAGGGACAGAGCTCCATTTCTGCTCCATGCCACCACTCTCCCCTGAAACCTGTGCCTACAAAAACCTTGGTTGACTTGACCTGGTTTCTCTTTGCTTCCTTTGCAGGGACATTGGCCACCAGCATGAGAGCCATGCTTGCAGTGTCTCTTGAAGCAAAGACAGTTGAGATGTCTCCATCCCTGCCCCATGTCCCCAAACTCAGAGACCCTGGGAAACCTCATCACTCTGCTAGTGCCCTCAGCAAGTCTTCCCACTAATTGACTTCTGCAGTTCAAGGAGAAGCCCGCCGGAATGTTGCCACTAGGATTCTCAAGCTTTACCATGTTTTCCTGAATTGAAACCTCATGAGCCTTAGGCTTCCAAAGAAAAAAAAGACACTGGCAACCAGAAACAGGTCCCACTTATGTGGGCAATGACTGGCTGCTGCAGGAGGAGCCCAGGAAAAGATTCTTGGGTGGTGTTGATGGGCCAGAGGGGCAGTTGGTTCCTGTTCCCAAGTGGTTTCCTCTCATTTCTGAGCCCACACATGATTTACAGAGGGGCTGGCAAAATAACTTTTAACCAAACTGTGGCATTTTCTCTGCCTTGAGTTTTCTAGTTTTTCTTCTATTAGGATTTATAGTTTACTCAAAATTTTCATCATCATGGAAATTGGCTTTCCCTAGGGTCTTTTGCCCAGGAGAAGTTTTACCTCAATTTTTGGGTGTTTTTTTTTTTTTTTTTAACCTGGTGCATGATACCCACTAACTGGGAAGAGGTTCTCTCAACCACCCAACAGCCTATCAGTCCATGACTAAGATGTTCATACCACAGAATACTCAGATGTTTCTAGAAACGCAGGGCCCTGTTCCTGTTCCCACATAAGCTCCTGTCACACAGAAAACCTTATACAGCTAAATCCAGTGTCACCAATACAACAGGCCTGTGCCAATGGGGGAACCTCACCATTTCAAATTGCCTCCTAAATTTTACCCTGGAATAGTGCTCGCCAGCCTGTTGCTCAGAGTAAACCAAGACAGGGGCCTTAGAATTTTGTCTTATCACACCAAGAGTTATAAGGTAACAGATTTCAAGGAAAGGAATTGATACTTACTTTATACCCATCTAAGGAGCTCTGACAGTGCTGCTAACTGAAAGGTCAGCAGTTCAAACCCACCAGCTGCTCCATGGGAGAAATATGAAGCTGCCTGCTCCCATAGAGTTTTACGGTCTCAGAAACCAAAGGAGCAGTTCTACTCGATTCTACAGGGTCATTATGAATTGGAACCAACTTGATGGCAGTAAGTGGATTTTGTACTCATTTTGGCTCCAAGGAAGGCACTATTGAGCTAGTTTGTTTTGAAAAAACAAAAACAAAAACCAACCTTTTGTCCAGGGCTGCCTGCCCAGTAGTAGGAAACCATGCAGCAGGGGAGAGGCCTGTCGTGCACAGACCCCCACTTCTCTCCCCAGGTACTGCCCCACCATCACAAGTAGAATCTCCAAAGTTCACCAGTCTGTCATGTACCACATGGTCTTTACTTTTCAGATTGGTTCAAAGTGCTTGGGTCCAGAAAAGGCCCCTTTCCGTCTTTCTGAAACTCACAGCCTCAGAGCAGCAAGGGACACACAGCCACCAAGGCCAGCAAGACAGTCCCTAGGCCCTCTGCCATCTTGTTACCATCACCTGCTCACCTCCCTAGAGTGGCCATTCTGGAGTCGACAGTTGTGTCAACACTGAGTTGGTTTAGCGCGTATCTGACGTTTGTGGGAGAAATTGGCAGATTCTTGAAACACATGAGAAAGGATTGAGAATGTTTCATATCAAAGGTAGACCTTCCGATCCCAATGAGAATTCTTTTTCTGGCTTATCCGGGGTTACATGTAGAGTTTGAGGCCCAAGCCCCCTAGACTAAAGTGACTTTAGTCACTTGGGTTGTTTGGTGAGTGGGCCCAACATGCTCACTTATTGGGGACTTCATGGCACCACGAAGCAAACTGGAAGTCAGGGTATTTCCCATGGTCGGAAAATTCCCACCTCCCATCTTCCCCTACCCCGTTAATGGTTTGGTCAGCCTGGATTTGCCCACAGAGCTCTGACTTCAACCTGTCATTGAGCTACATCATTCCTATTTACTAGAAGCCCAGCCTCTTTCACACGCCTGTGTGTTCCTTGGAGAACATTTTAGCTTCAGCTCTAGGACCCTTGTTGCATGAGTACGTATGCAGAACTTTCAGCCTTAGTGGAAGGTAAGTGTCCAGATTTAGAAGTGTTTAACTCCCTGGACTTCTGCTCCATGATTTCACTTTACCTCCACAAACCAGTGCTCCTGACCTTGGAGTGAGAATTCAGGTTGTCAGTAGTGAATACATGGACCCTCTTATAATCGCTAATGATTTTGGCAAACTGTGACCCCAAGGTGCAGTCAGCAGCTCTGTGATGGGCTTGTTTCTGGACCACCATTCTCAGTCACTGCTTTGGGGTGGACATATGGAAATGGGAGCCATCATGTTTGCTTATGGTCACGTGGGCTTGTATCATTTAGTTTATGTGAGGTGGAAAACTGAAACAATCAAGATTTTTTTTTTTTTTTTGCTCTTATAAAAGCAAATATTGTGCTTTTTAAAATGTCTTTCAGCAAAATTGTGGAGGATCACTCACCTAATGGAGACTTGTCTTGATCCACAGCACTGATGCATCACATTAACAGATCAGCCACCTGCAAACAAAATCATTCCTAATTGACTCAAAATATGGTAAAGACTTGCTGGCTCCCAGAAAGGCTGGACCAAGCCCTCACTGCCCTGCATACTGATTTCTGTCTAGAGCAGAGCTGATGTTCTGTAGTCTAGTTGAGATAGGTTTTTGTACTTTAAAATAGTAATGCCACAAAATGAAGACTTCCTTTTAAGTAGTAAAATCACAAGTAGACAGGAGCAAGGGAATTTAGTCTAGTGAAGTGGGTGTCACAAGTGTCTTGAATTATATGCAGTTAAGACTGCAGTTCCTAAAAGCCACAAGATAAGGAGAGGGTTTTTGAGACTTGAATTTACTATCTGGGTTGACTAATTGAACCCTTTAGCCTTATAAAATAAAGAGAGCTTTTAGATCCACAGAGCAATGCAAATCATGTCTTCCTCAGGTGTTAAACCTGCTCTTTATTCACTGCTGTACAGTACAACTTGTGTAAGGCAGAAAACTGTCAGAGAAGGAAAACAACACGTTCCACTCAATCGCATGATAGAAAAGTGATAAAACTGCCCTGTCAAACTAGAGAGACCCAGAAAAAACAAGGCAGTTCCTCAAGTTCTGACTGTCATAGGTTCCACTGTATTTGTATCATGTGGGGGTTGCAGAACACTTAAAAATTTACTGTGATATCTGTAATGGTGTTACATTTGTATCTACTGAAGGGGAATGTGTGCATCTAAAGGGAAATTCAAAATCAAACAGCCATCATTTAATTGCACTCAGTATCTATGTCTGACATACACAATAAGTGAATGTTTTATTTTCTGGCCTACAATGGTATGTGTAAATAAGGACAAAATTTGATAAATATGGTCAATTAAGTTATAGTGTGTCATGTGATTTTTATTTTGCTCTCTTGTTATGTAATTTTCCTTAGGCTCCACATTTAGATTTATGCTTAGGTTGTATAGACTTTCATGTATAAATCACATTTGCCAGCGTGTGTGTCAGCCAGGATAACACTGTAGCAAAGCTATGCCAGCAGACAAGCACACAGAACCTGGATGACCACCACTTGACTCTCCAGCTAACCCTTGTCCTGTCTTTAATGCTGATTTACAGTGATGATTTAATAAAGTGGAAATAGCACTTCTGTGTTATGCTGTATGTTGTCTTTGATTTTATTCTAGTTTAGAAGTTTTCCCTGGGGAATCTAATAAAAAGTGGTTTACATTTTAGTGGTGAAGTTGGTCAAAAGCATTTTTCTAAGCAAAATCTTAAAACTGTATCCAAAGTGGTAGCCAATACCAGTCCAGAAAAAGTTAGAAATGTATTTGTCTAAAATCGACCTCTCAGTTGATAACATGGAGTGAACAGGTCCAGTCACCAGAGGACTTGAACTCAGGCATATTTGTCCACATGGACTTTAAGTTCATCTACCTGCTGCTGCCATTTGTTTCAGGATCCACAGTGAGCTGTGCAGACAGTGTTTCCAGCATGTTCCCAAAGGCTCTAAAGCAAGGGGCCCATCTGGAGGGTGTCTCTTCTTGAATCAGGGTTAGAGAGGTGTGCCAGTGACCTTCAGTTGATATTGCTGGTGACTTGGCCTTGGGACTAGTGGCCATCAACTTTTGCAGCAAATGTCTACAGAAGGCCTCTGCAATGGAATCTGCTCCCATAGACAGCTCTCTGTGTCTCTGAGCACACTATAACTCGGGTCTCAAAAACAACAAGACAGAACTCTATAGTATCTAGTTGCACGTCCCCCTGCCCACCTACCCATTTTGGTTGGCACTGACAATTACTGGCAGAAATTGCTGTGTGTTAGGAAGCAGGCATTTTGATTAGAGGCTGCAATCACAGCAAACAGTCTACGAGAGGGATGTTGATAGCAACAAGGCAGATCTCTGTAGGAAGAAGTAACCATTCTTCCCCACTGGTTATAAATGACTGCCAGGCTGCTGTGATGGCTACAGAAGGTGACCTGTTGTGGAATCTACTCCCATAGCACTCGACCTACCTCCCTGCACATCCTGTAATTCAGACCTCTGAAACCAACAGCACATACCTCTTTGGGGATGTGTTCAGGTCTATCTGCTCTCCCTTCTCACCAATGCTGAGGACCACTGACTGATGTTGCTCTCTGTTAGGAAATAGATTGAGTGGAGGCTTTACCAACAGTCAACATACTTTGTGGGATTGGAGACCACTCTGATAATAACAAGACAGATGTTCTTGAGGGTCCATTGCGGTCTGTCTGTGCCTTCTTCCCATCATCATTAAGGATTGCTGACTGAGGCAGCTGTGTACTATGTATGAGCCAGGCATTGAGGTAGAGCTCTACATACTACTAGCAGGGGGTAGCCAAGAGTGAGTGTCTGATAGCAACAAGGCAGACAGACCTTGCTGGCATCTTTTTGGGGTAGTACAGCCCTACCATACCTGGTAACTCTTGACTGCTGGTTGATACTAACTCCTATAGAAAGTTTCCTGCAGATAGGTCACCTAAGTAGAGACTGCTCCCCTAAAAAACAACAGGGCCAGTGAGTTCTAAAACCAACAAGACAGATCTCTTGGAGATTCTTCTGGGAAATGCCAGTCCCTCCTCTTGAAACATAAGAAAATCAGTCTGTACTTCATCTGAATTCCAGCTCACATGTAAGCAGCCTCCACAGAGCAGGGAAAGAAGCATCTGGCAAAACCAGACGGCATCACCCAGCCCCAAAAGTATGGTTTTTCTGACTGACAATGTGGCTACAGAACTGAAAGGAAGAAATTAACCACAGAGAGGAGTGTGATCCCTGGTAGATTAGTGTGTGATCGCTCACCTGTGTGGCAGTGCCCACTGCTGAACAAATTTACCACAGTAGGTTCTTTGATGTATCTGGGAGACATTTAAAGTTAAAAACTGAGATCAGGAACTTTGTAATTTTAATGAAGTCAGCAGGGAGAAAGAGCTATCACTGTGAGGGAGAGGATGTAGTAAGCAAACTCAAAGGTTCTCCCTACCTAAAAGTATTTTTTCAGAAAGCAATGCAGACAATAACACCAAAAACAGGTAAGAACTAAGAAAAATAATACCCATCTAGTTCCAGTGACCCCCCCCCAAAAAAATCACAACACGCATAAATAAAATAGAACTGATTCCCCATCTAAATGAAAGACAAAGGGCGTGAAAGTTCATTTATGGAAGAATATAATGTAATATTAAACACGATTAAAGGATGAAGGGAGAGCACAGACAAAGATCTCAAAGAAATGAGGAAATGGCTGCATAAACAAAATGAGGAGCTAAAAATGAGATAAAAAGAAACCAAATAGAAGTATAGAAATTGACAGGGGCAATAACTGAAATGAGAAACAACACAATGCAAGAATTCAACAACAAATTTAATCAAGCAGAAGAAAAAAAGCATCAAATTAGAAGACAAAATAGTCAAAATGAAAGAGGCTGAAGAGCAACAATAATGTAGGCTCAAGAAGATTGAACACAATTTAATCTAATTAGCAACACTGAGTCCTAATATACTCATGGAAGTTTTAGGAGCTCAAACTGAGAACATGATAGAATATTTGAGCAAAGAGTGACAGAAAATTTTCCCATCTAATGAACACAAATGTGTGAATTCAAGAAGCTCATAAAACTATGATAAAGTCAAAGAGACATACCAAGACATACCATAGTCACCGTCTTAAAAAGTGAGGCTAAAGAGAGAATCCTGAAAGCAGTGAGGAAGTCTCAAACAGTTACAGACAAGGATCCGTGATAAGATTATTAAGTGCTGATTTCTCCTCAGAAACACTGAAGGCCAGAAAGCAGCGGAATATGCTTATAGTGCTGAACGAAGAAACAAATTTAAAAAAAAAAAAATCTGTCAACAATTCCATCCCAGTGAAACTGCCCTTCAAGGATGAAGATGAAATTAAAGCATTCCTGACTAACAGAATCTGAGAGAGTTTACATCCACCAGAAAATACTAATGGAAGTTTTGCTGGTAGACAAGAACATATACTAGAAATTAATGCAGTGTTGTACATAAAAAGAAAGACCTTTAGTAAAAGTAATTGCAAGTATAAAGATAAGTGATAAGGTTTCCATGCTTGATAATTCTAATTGTTTTGTCCTTAATGTTTTTTAATGACAACTGTATAAAAATCAAGTATAAAATCATGTTACAGGACACACAAAACATTAAGATGTAATTAATGATAACAACAAACTAGGGGAGTGGTGTAAGTATAGAATTTCTTGCATGTTACTGAAGTTAAGTTGCTACTCACATACACTAGAATGTTATACATGTTGTTGTTAAATGTTGTTGAGATGTTTCTGACTCATAGAGACCTCTATCAGCTTTCCAAGATGTGGCTGGTGGGTTTGAATTACTAACCTGTCTGTTAACAATCCAGTGTTTATCCTACAGTGCCTTACCAGGACTCCAAGCTATTATATGTAATATTCATGGTAATCATTAAGAAGGTATTTTTTTTTTTTAAATACATAAAAGGAACGGAGAAGGGAACCAAATGTTTTATTATAATAATCCAACAAAATACAAAAATAAGCATAGCACAGAAAAGAAGTCAAATAAGGCTTAAGACACACAAAAAAACAAATAACAAAATACCAGAAGTAACTTATTTATAATTTCAGTGAATATAAATGGACTAAATGTTCTAATCAAAAGGCTGAGAGTGGCAAAAAGGAATGAAAGCATCAGCAGCAAAAAACATGGTTCAACTATACAAGGTGGCTTTAAAAAGTTTGTGGAAAGAATTCCATTATCTTTTAATTCTATTTTTTCATGAACTTTTTGAAGCCCCCTCATATGTTATTTACAAGAGACACACCTTAGACTCAAGGGCATGAATAGGTGAAAAGTGAAGGAATCAAAAACTTATTACATGCAAATGATAATCAAAAGTGTTGGAGTGGCAATTTTAATATCAGACAAAGTAGACTTTAAAACAAAACCAGAAGAGATAAAGATGGATATTATAGACTGATTCATCAAGTAGATTTGACAATCATAAATATGAACCCAACATGAAGATTTGACAATCATAAATATGAACCCAACATGAAGATTTGACAATCATAAATATGAACCCAACATGGAGAGAAATAGATAACACTATAATAATGATTGGAGACTTCAGTACAACACTTTAAATACTGAACAAAAAATCTAAAAGAAGATGAACACGTAAACTAAAAAGAGGATCTGAATAGCATTAGAAAGTTACTAAACTTAACAGACACATTTAGAACACTTCACCCAATAATAACAAAATATGCAGTCTTCTCCAATGAGCAGGACATGAATCAGTCCCCAAACTCAAAAAGCACATTTCAGAACATTGAAATTATACAAAGTGCTTTTACTGGTCACCAGGGAGTGAAACTAGAAATCATTAACAAAACAAACAAACAAATTATATATATATATATATATATATATATATATATATTTGTGTGTGTGTATATATATATATATACACACAAACTAAAGGAGTTCTGGTAGCGTAGTGGTTACGAATCGGGCTGCGAACTGCAAGGTCAGCAGTTCGAAACTACCAGCTGTTACGCGGGAGAAAGATGAGGCATTCTGCTCCCATAAAGATTTACAGCCTCAGAAACCCAGTACAGGGTCACCATGAGTCGGAACCGACTCGACGGCACTTAACAACAACAAAATATAAAATAAATATATGAAAATTGAATAATACATTATTACCAATGTGTCAAGGAAGAAATCAAATGAAATCACAAATTTCTTAGTGTTAAAGAAAATGCAAACAACTTATGGATGCATTAAAGGCAGTACTCAAAGGAAAATTTACAGCAAGAAATACCCACATGGAGTATAGCCACAAATATATATGTGGTTGTCACTAAGTGCTATCGAGTCAGTTCCAATTCCTAAAGACCCTGTATAGGGTTTGCAAGGCATGATTAGTGGGTTTGAACAGCCAACCTGGCAGTTCAAACAGACCTTGTCCAATGTTTGTTCTACATCTCCACACCAGGACTCCACGAATATATATAGATTTGACAAAATAATAATTATATATGTTCATTTACCTTTGAGTCCTGGTGTGGCACCATGGGCTAATGCGTCAGACTGCAAAGTCGTTTGAACTGCAAGGATGTATAACATTGTCTTTGTGGACTATGTTATGCCAATTGACCATGGTGTCCTCTGAGATGATATAGACCAATTCTTTTTGATACAGTGACTCTATGTATTTCTTCCATCTTGTTTTGATGTTTCCTGTGTTATTCCACATTTTGCCCATGTTGTTGTTGTTGTTAAGTGCCAATGAGTTGATTCCAACCCATAGCAGCCTTGTATAGGGTTTCCAAGGAGCAGCTGGTGAGCTCGAACTGCCGACCTTGTAGTTCAAATGGCTTTGCAGTCTGGCACATTAATCCACAGCACTACACCAGGACTCCATTAAGTCCATCAATTTTATTTACTCAGTTAGTTTCTAATTGTTGGAGATGCTGTGTTAATGTGTTAATTTGGGTTCTTTCTTCTTTTTGGATGTGTGCATTTATCACAATATATTGTCGCTTTCACCATGTCCCAAAGATTTTGGTATGCTGTGTTTTAGTTCTCATTTGTTTCTAAGAAATTTGTGAGTTCATGTTTCATTTCTTCTACTACCCAGTCGCTTTTCTGAAGTGTGTTATTCAGTTTCCATGGATTCAACTTTAATTCCTTGGGCTTCCCTATTATTGATTTCTAGTTTTGTAGCACTGTGGTCTGAAAAGATGCTTTGTAGTATTTTGATGTTTGTAAATTTATGGAAGCTTGTTTTGTGGCCTAACACATGGTAAATTCTGGAGAATGTTCCATGTGCACTGGCAAAAAATGTGTATTGTGCTGTTGTTGGGTTGAATGCTCTATACACATCTATGAGGTCAAGTTAGTTGATTGTGCTGTTTAGTTCCTCTGTATCTTTGTCGAGTTTCTTTCTGATTGTTCTATCCCTTTTCGAAAGTGGTGTATTAAAATCTCCCACTATAATCGTAGATTTGTCTATTTCTTTCTTCAATTCTAGTAGGGTTTCCTTCATATATCTTGGTGCTTTTTCATTGGGAGCATAGATATTTATTATGGTTATGTCCTCTTGCTCAATTGACCCTTTAATCATGAGATAGTGTCCTTCTTTATCTCTTATGATGGTTTTGGCTTTAAAGTTAATTTATCAGAGATTAGCAATGCCACTCTACTTTGTTTTTAATTGCAATTAGCTTGGTGTTTTTTGTTTTGTTTTGTTTTTTCCATCCTGTGACTATTAGTCTGTTTTTGTCTTTGTGTGTAAGGTGTGTCTCTTGCAGGCAACATATTAAAGAGTCTTGTTTTCTTATCCATTCAGCCACTCTCTGTCTCTTCACTGGTGCATTTAATCCATTGACATTCAGTGTAATTATCTATGTTGTTGTTGTTAAGTGCCATCGAGTCGGTTCCGACCCATAGCGACCCTGTACAGGGTTTCCGAGGCTGTAAATCTTTACGGGAGCAGAACGC
>NW_006408557.1:10457357-10459628 GCF_000296735.1 Chrysochloris asiatica | reverse complement strand
TGGCAGCGGTAGTGAGGTTGGCCCAGGATCGGACATTGTTTCGTTCTGCTGTGCATGGGGTCGCTATGAGTCGGTTCCGACTCGATGGCACCTGACAACAGCAACAACAGAGTTGCTTTGTGGCCTAACACATGTTCTATTTTGGAGAATGATTTGTGTGCGCTGGAAAACAATGTATATTGTACTGCTGTTGGGTTGATCTATGAGGTCTAGTCAGTTGATTATGTTATTCAGTGTCCTTTTCCTGATGTGGTGTATTAAAATCTGCCACTATTATTGTAGAGATGTCTAGTTCTTTCTTCAATTGTATTAGGGTATTTGAGTCCTTCAATTTTTGAACTCAAGGTTTGAATTTTTTTTTTTTTTTTTTTTAGTTCTTTCAGCTTGAGAAATGCCAAAGCTGCTCTTCCCTTTTAGTTTTCTAACTCCAGATCTTTGCACATGTCAGTATAATACTTTACTTTGACTTCTTGAATGGGCCTCTGAAATCTTCTGTTCAGCTATTTTACTTCACCATTTCTTCTTTTCACTTTAGCAACTTTATATTCAAGAGCAAATTTCAGAGTCTCCTGTGACATTCATTTTAGTCTCTTCTTCCTCATCTGTTTAGTGACCTTTTGATTCTTCCTGCTTGATGTCTTTGATGTCATTCCTCAAGTTATCTTGTCTTTGGTCATTAGTTTCCAATGCATCAAGTCAATTCTTGAGATGACCTCCTAAGTTAGGTGGGACACAAAATGTTGAAAGTTCAAACCCACCTGCCACTCCATGGTAGCAAGTTGAGGCTTTCTACTCCTGTAAAGAGGTATAGCCTCGGAAGCCTTATACAGTGTCCTTATGAGTTGGAATTGACTCAGTGGCAGTGGGTGATGGGTATACTCAAGGTTGCATTCTGCCTCTTGTGGACATGTATTCATTTTCTTCTGCTTCAGTGTGAACTTTTATGTGAACAATTGGTGGTCAGTCCCTAACCTTGTATAATTGTAGTTTATGTTGTTAAAAAAGGGTATTTGCAATGAGTAAGTAGTTGGTCTCATAAATTTCTAGTATGCAATCTTCATCATCATTTCTATCATCAAGGCCATATTTTCCAATTGCTGATCCTTCTTCTTTTTTCCAAGTTTTGCACTGCAATCACCAGTAATTATCAATGCATCTTAATTGCATGTTTGATCAATTTCAGTCTGCAGAAGTTAGTAAAAAGTCTTCATTTTTCTGATGTTTGGCATTAGTACTGGTGCATAAATTAGAATAACATTAATTTTATCTGATCTTTTTTTGTAGGCAGATGGATATTATCCTATCAAGGCAGCATTATACTTCAGAATATCTCTAAATGTACTTTTTAATGATAAATGTCACACCACTCCTCTTAAAAAATTCATGAAATAGAAAATACAAATTATGTGTGTGTGTGTTCATATATGTTATTAAGTGCTGTCAAGTTGGTTCTAACGCATAGTGACTCTGTATAGGGTTTCCAAGGCTATACATCTTTGGGGGAGAAGAAAGCCTCTTCTTTTCTCCTGTGGAGTATAGCTGGTGGAATTAAACCAATGATCTTGTAGTTTACAGCCCAGTGCTTAGCCTACAGAGCCACTGTGTTCATGTACTCATATATATGCATATATTATTTTTATTAAGTGTGAATGATCTTGTGGTTTACAGCCCAGTGCTTATTCTACAGAGCCACTGTGCTTCCATCATGTCAGTTCCAACTATATTGACCCTTTTGAGTATAATCTGGTGGGTTTAAACTCTGACCTTGTAGTTCAAAGTCAAGTGCTGATCCTACAGCACCATGCCAGGACCCTGGTGGCACTGTGGATTAGGTGAACAACAGCTAACTAACTACAAGTTTAGTGGTTCAAAACTACCAGCTACTTCTTGGGCAAAAGATGAAGCTGTCAGTTCCTAAAAGGATTAAGTTTCAGATACCCTATACAGGGTTGCTAAGGAGCTCCGGTAGCGTAGCGGTTACAAATCAGGCTGCAAACCACAAGGTCAGCAGTTCGAAACTATCAGCTGTTCCGTGGGAGAAACATGAGGCTTTCTACTCCTGTAAAGATTTCCAGCCACGGGAAAGCCTGTACAGGGTCGCTATGAGTTAGAACTGACCCCACGGCACACCACCACCATACAGGGTTGCTATGAGTATGAATTGACTTAATGACAATGGCTTTGGTTTGGGGTTAGGGTGCTATTGCTGCTGTTGAATAGGTTCTGACTCATAATGACCCTGTGTAGGGAGCAGCTGGTCGGTTTGAACTG
>NW_006408557.1:10455325-10456525 GCF_000296735.1 Chrysochloris asiatica | reverse complement strand
GACAAGGCCCATTATGAAAGAGAAATGAAAACCTATATCCCACCTAAAGGGGAGACAAAAAAGAAGTTCAAGGATCCCAATGCACCCAAGAGGCCTCCTCTTGTTTTGTCCGGAGTATCGCCCCCAAATCAAAGGTGAGCACCCCGGTCTACCCATTGGTGATGTTGCGAGAAGAAACTAGGAGAGATGTGGAATAATACCTTATGAGAAGAAGGCTGCTAAGCTGAAGGACGAAAAGGATATCGCTGCCTACCAGGCTGAAGGAAAGCCCGATGCAGCAAAAAACGGAGTCATCAAGGCTGAGAAAAGCAAGAACAAGAAGGAAGATGAGGAAGAAGAAGAAGAGGAGGAGGATGAAGAGGATCAAGATGAAGGATAAGATGATAATGATAATGAATATGTTGATTCTAGCGCAGTTTTTTTTTTTTTTTTTTTTTTAAAGCATTTAACCCCCCGTTAACCCCCACCTTTTTTAAAAAAAAAAAAAAAAGGAAATATAAAGCTGTGTAAGATTTGTTTTTAAACTGTACAGTGTGTTTATTTGTATAGTTAACACACTACCAAGGTGTGTTTAGCTAGCCCTGTCCTGGTGGTATTTTCAATAGCCACTAACCTTGCCTGGTACAGTATGGGGGTTGTAAATTGGCATGGGAATTTAAAGCAGGTTCTTGTTGGTGTACAGCACAAATTAGTTATAAATGGGGATGGTAGTTTTTGTTATGTTTTTTTTTTTTTTCATCTTTAGTTGTCTGATGCAGCTTATACGAAATAATTGTTCTTTTAACTGAATACCACTCTGTAATTGTAAACAAAAAGAAGTTACAGCTGTTTTGTTGACATTCTGAATGCTTCTAAGTAAATACAATTTTTAAAATTAGTATTGTTGTCCTTTTCCTAGGTCTAACATGGTTATTCTTGAGGGGAAGCTAGTCTTTTGCTTTTGCCCATTTTGGGTCACATGAATTATTTATACTGTTTATCTTGTCATATAGTCAGCTGATTATTTTTTTAAAAAAGCTTTCATACACCCACCCTGCCTATTCATGATGGGGTAAATAGAAGTGGACTTGAAACCATTTCATCCACAACAGAAAGGCACATTTTAATTGTTGTTGTTGTCAGGTGTCATCGAGTCGGAACCAACTCATAGTGACCCCATGCACAGCAGAATGAAACGATGTCCGATCCTGGGCCAACCTC
>NW_006408557.1:10426253-10454970 GCF_000296735.1 Chrysochloris asiatica | reverse complement strand
TGCTTCCGCGAGTGTTGACAGTTGATCCAAGAAGAATGAAGTCCTTGACAACTTCAATCTTTTCTCCATTGATAAGAATGCTGTTTATTGGTCCATTTTAATTAGTTGAGCACAAATTCCATAGCCCAGTTAACACATTTTCACAGCGCAGAGTAAGTAAGATCTATTTGAAGATGGGACAAGAAGCAAACATCTGAAACTGTCCTTGAAGGACTTTAGAAAGGTATGTTCTAATCTTGATGTGAGGACTTGACATTCTTTGACTCCCATTACCATGTAAGAGCAGTTATATTTGCAGTTTCTACATTAGAGAAAGCCTAAGAATTTACCCCTAAAAGCGTGAGCTTAAAATACAAGACTGCCATACTGCATTGGTTGTTGATGGTAGATCTTACAAAGGCTTTATGAAAATGCTGGCTAGAAACCCCTTCCCACAGATCTAATATGGACTGTTGAGGCTTAAGATTCTCTATAATCGCTGGAGAAGGATGTCATGCTGGGTAGGGTGGAGGGTCAGAGAAAAAGAGGAAGACCCCCCAATGAGATGGATCAGCCAGGTGGCATCATTGATGGACTCAAGTGTGGCAGTGGTAGTGAGGTTGGCCCAGGATCAAGCATTGTTTCGTTCTGCTGTGCATGGGGTCACTATGAGTCGGTTCCGACTCGATGGCACCTGACAACAACAACAACATTATATTCTCTAATTATATGTTCTAATTAGGTCAATTTATAGCATGATGCCATATTTAAAATAGGGGTGTTTCCCCTCCCCCCATGTTATAGTTTATACTGTATGTCAAACATGAAGGAAGAAGACATGAACTCAGAACTAAGATTAGTCTATTCAGATTTGATATTTTTCTTGACAAAACAAACTTTTGCTCATCTGTCACATTTACCTGCTGATCAAGCTTTAGGAACAATTTGGCTATGTTGTGGGTTTTGAGATGATCGTTCTCTTCAAGTGCCAATGTTTCCAAATAGCTTTCTTGTCATTTCACATGCTTTTGTGATGGAGTGCTATTTTGTTAATAATCATTTTGACTTGGATCCTCGCATTTGTTTATGTATATTTTCAGGAGGTGTGCTGACAGCTAAATCCTGGATGATACTAATAAGCTGATCACTGCAGAGGTTAAAAAAAAAAAACAAAAAAACGAAAACCCATGGAAACTAAATAACATCCTTCTTAAAAACTACTGGGTAGAAGAACAAATAAAAAGTGAAATTTTTTAATTTCTAGAAACAAATAAGAATGAAAATACAGAATACCGAAACCTTTGGAACACAACAAAAACAGTGCTGTGAGGACAATTCATTGCAATAAATGCACATATCCAAAAAGAAGAAAAAAAACAAAATCAACACCGCCAAGATTTCGAAAAAGACCAGTAAAGCAAACCTACAATAACCAGAAGAAAACAAATCATAAAGATCAGAGCAGAATTAAATAAGATAAAAAACAGAAACACTATAGAAAGAATCAATGACGCAAGAAGCTGGTTCTTTGAAAGGATTAATAAAATTGACTAACCATTGGCAAACCTAACAAAGGAAAAGAGGGGGAAGACACAAATAACATACATAACAAACCATAGGGTGACATCACAACAGAATCAATGGATTTAAAAAGGATAATAACAGACTATTATGAAGAGTTGTACTCCAACAAATTTGAAAATCTAGAGAAAAAGAATACATTTTTAGAAAACACGACCTACCTGAATGTACACAGAGTAAAGTAGAAAACTTGTACAGATCTATAACAGAAGAAGATATTTATCAGGCCATCAAAAACTCCCAATTCAAAAATCTCTAGGCCCAGATGGCTTCACTGGTGAATATTACCAAACTTCCAGAGAAAAGCTGGCACCAATTCTACTCAAACAATCCCAAAATATAGAAAAGGATGGAAAACTTCCTAATACACTTTATGAAGCAAACATAATCCTCATACCAAAACTAGGGAAGGACATCAATCAAAAAAGAAAATTACAGACCAATATCCCTCAAGAACATAGATATAAATATTCTCAGCAAAATCATATCCAATTGAAACATTTAAGAATAAATCTAACCAGGGAAACAAAGGACCTATGCAAAGAAAATTACAAAACACTACCACAAAAACCAAGAGATTTGCTGAAATGAAAGAACATACCATGCTTGTGGATAGGAAGACTTAATTAACAATGTGAAAATGTCAGTTCTACCCAAAGCAATCTACAGATATAATGCAATCCCAATCCAGAGTCCAACAACATTCTTTAGAGAGATGGAAAAAATGATTATGAACTTTATGTGGAAGGGAAAGAGACCTTAGACAGGCAAAACACTACTTAAGAAGAACAAAGTTGGAGGCCACTCACTCCCTGATTTCAAAATTTACTACATGGCCACAGTGGTCAAAGCAGCCTGGTATTGGCACAATGAAAAATACATAGATCAATGGACCCGAATTGAGAACCCAGAAGTGAATCTATTCACATATAGTCAACTGATTGACAAAGGGACAAAATACATTAAATGGGGAATAGATAGTCTCTTTAACAAATGGTTCTGGCAAAACTGGAAATCAATTTGCAAAAGAATGGAAAAAGACCCATATCTCACACCATATACCAAAAGTAACTCAACATGGATTAAAGACCTAACTGTAAATCCCAGAACTATAAAGTTCATGAATGAAAAAACAGGGACAAACTTAAGCGCTCTAATACATGACATACATAGACAATCAAACATTGCAAAAACTAAACACACAAACCCTAGAGGACAAAATAGATGCCTGGTATATACTAAAAATTAGAAATCTATATGCATCAAAAGATTTCACCAAAAGAGTATAAAGGGATCCCACATACTGGGAACAAATTTTTTCAGTGACGTTAGAAAATGAACAAATCTCTAAAATATATAGAAACTACAATACCGCTAAAAGACAAAAACAAACAAACAAACCAAAAAAACTTCAATACCTCTAAAAAAGACAAAATAATCCAACATAAAAATGGGCACACAACATGGAAATGATACTTTACCGACGAAGACATTCAGGCAGTCAACAAAGATATGAAGAAATATTCACTATCGTTTCCCATGAGAGAGATACAATTCCAAACAACATGAGATATCATCTCACGTGAGCATTAACAACATTGGAATTCAAAAAAGTAGAGGATAACAAATGCCAGCAAGGGTGTGGAGAGACTGGGACTACAATGTTGAGGGGATTGTAAAGTGATTAAAACACTCTGAAAGCAGTATGGTGTTCCTCAGAAAGTTGGAAATAGAAATACCTTATGATCCAGCAATTCCTTTACATGGTATATATCCACAAGAAATACGAGCTAGAACACTAGCAGATATATGCATACCAATGCTCACTGCAGCACTATTTACAATAACAAAAATATGGAGACAGCTTAAGTATCCTCCAATGGAAGAATGGATAAATAAATTTTGGTGCATATACACAATGGAATACTATGCTACTTTGAAGAACAATAATGAAACTACAAAACACCTCATAACATGGATGAAACTTGAGGACATTGTGCTGAGTGAAATTAGGCACAAAAGGACAAATTGTATGAGACCATTATTGTAAAAGCTTAAGAAAAGATTTCTATACTAAAAGAAAAAATATTTGGTAGTTACTTGGGGTGGGAGGGAGGGGACAGTAATTCACAGGGTAGGAGATAGACACACCATAGCCCAGGTGACAGGTGATGGGGAGGAAATATACAAGGAGAGAATGAACAATTAAGGGAGTAGATGAACAAGGAAGATAGGAGAAGACTTAAGGAGGTGTGCATGGGCTAAATGGGATAGAGGCAAATAGTGGTATACATAACCTTGAAACAATAAGGCTGTATGATACAGGCATTAAAGCATAGTCTAAATGGGTAAAGGAGGGAAAGTAATGTTAAGGTGCTTGACTGTCTTTTGGATATTGGTTTCCCCTACCTACTATTGTAAAATAGGCATTTAAGTGGGATAGAAAAGAATAGTAGGAAATAGTATTACAGAAAGCTGGTAAACCCATCTTCAGCCTATAGCAGATTGAATTAGCTAAATGGGGTACTAGAATTTGCCCATGGAAATAGGCTTTTTGTTAAGCTTCTGTGGAGTAGGTAGAATCCTGAGCCCTACTCAGAATCTTCTGAGGTGGGACACTCCCACTTGAAAAGATACACAAAACAACCCGAAATGGCTAGAGGAAAAGAAGATACCTTTTTAAAGAAAGACCAGCAGAAAAAAAGAATAGAAAAGATGCAGACTTTTTGACTGTTACATGATCAAGTAAGCTGCTTGCCTTGGAGCCATCATGGCAAGAAAAGTCAGCCTATCAGAGTAAATCCCCTTCTAAGACTGAAACTCAAAGGGAATACATGAGCAGTCTTGTATGCTCACTGGTGATGGCCCTGGTCAACTTGTGAGTGGAACTGGGGGGAAATGCAGTAATGAAGACATAAACTGAGTTCAGCTATGTTCCGTAAGCACCCATTGACCTTGAAATGAGAGAGAAAAGGAGGAAGGACTGGCTTGTTTGAGGCTCAGGGAGATGTGTGAACTCCAGAGCCTATGGACACTGTGAGTACCTAGCCACTAGGGGCTAGAGGTAAGTTTGAAGGAGCCAGTTTGTCTGAAGGCAGATGAGAACTCCTAAACCTGCAGGTAGTACCCACGTGATCTAGCTAGGATGGCTTGCTGACTAGAATTTGTCCAGATGAAGCTAAAAACATTTGATATGGGGAACAAGTGTAAATTGGTACAGTTTGATGAACTGTACCTTTGCGTATAGATGTAGTTGCTCAAAATTCCAACCAAAAGGGAAGGATTCTTCATATCAAGGATCAAGCTTGACTCCTCAGTACACTGGGTTGGTAGGTAAAGGCAACTTAGACATTGGATATAAAAAATGAGGCACTATAAAGGCACGACGTAACTGATTTTCAAGCTTCTATGAGTGTGCTTATTTTCAGAATGAGTGGGGTAAGGTAGAATCCCCAATGAGTAGATTTTCTCTTGTCAAGATGGGTCTGGGGAAAGGGGATAAGGATAGGAGTTCGTGATTCAATTGTAATTGCTATCACGACTAATTGTGGTTATCACGAGTGTAAATGTAGAAGATATGTAATTAAAAGGGGGAACAGTTCATGTTTCATTTCAGAAACAGAGGACTTTAAGACCATCAAGAGGGAAGAGCATGAGTGGAGCTGAAAATGAAGAGGACTTGAATACTGATGAAGATCAAAGACCACTGCCTTCAGTATGGATTGCAATCAATGTAAAGAAAACATAAATTTTCACAAACTGGGTCAACAAGGAATATCATGATAAATGGAGAAAAGATTGAAGTTGTCAAAGATTTCATTTTGCTTGGATCCATAGTCAACACTCATGGAAACAGCAGTAAAGACCTCTTAAAAGTGTTCAAGAGCAAGATGTCATTTTGAGGACTAAGGTGCACTTTGATCCAAGCCATGGAATTTTCAGCAGCCTCATATGCATACGAAAGTTGGAACAAATAAGGGAAACCATAAGAGAACTGATGCATCTGAATTATGGTGTTATGAAGAATATTGGAAGTACCATGGACTTCTAGAAGAACAAACAAATCTGTGTTGGAAGAAGGACAGCCAGAATACTTCCTAGAAGCTATAATGGAGGAATTTTTGTACTTTGAAAAGGAGGAGCACATCATACTTGGTAAAATGGAGGGTCAGTGAAAAAGATGAACACCCCCAGCACAGTGGCGGCAGCAGGAACGTACTAAAGTGTTAACAACAATTGTGAGAATGGTGCAGGACTAGTCAGTGTTTCATTCCGTCATGCATAGGGTTACTATGAGTTGGAATTGACTCCACAGTACCTAACAATAGCAACAACATGGTATTGTAGGAATAGTTTTAAAATTTAGCTTCATGTGTGTGGGTGTATAACAAATTCAGGGGCACAAGCATAAGGAAAAACCTTTGCCCAGTAAAGATCTCAAGGATTGCAAGCAGTCACCAGAAACTTTGAGTCTCACAGAAAGAATGAATATGATTAGAATGCTGATTTAGACTATTAGACTCTGCAACTGTGAGGAATGTCTAGTCTTTAAAGCCACTGGGGGTATTTTTACTAAAGCAACATTAGACTAACCAAAACAATACCCAAATCTTCATTGTTCTACCTTAAATGTATAAGATGAGGTGGATGAGCGTTTATAACAGACTATCACATTAAGAAGTATTTGTCTGGAAGATTCTGACTCTTATAGAAAGAACATAGAAAATTAAGACAGTCCCAATAACATGCTCCCTCTGACACCCTGCCAGATGTGAAAAACACAGATTATTATTTTTGATACTCATACCAAGATATTCCTACCTTGGATATCATTGTTGTTAAGTGTTGTCGAGTTGGTGCTGACTCATAGTGATCCTGTATAGGGTTTTCGAAGAACTGGATGGTGAGTTTGAACTGCCAACCCTATGGTTCAACCTTGAGGTTGAGTGCTTTTTCTGACACCACACCAGGACTCTATTTGGATATCATAATACATTGTTTATGTGATCAGAAATTAATTGAAACATTTTATTAATTAAAGGAGAAGTAAGCTATTTCTAGGACAAGAATGTTCTTTCCTATATAGCCAGTTATTTAATCTTTACTTATCTGACCCACTTGCCCCTTTGCCAAAATGCCTGCTGCATTTTCAACATCGACTCTTTTTTATAAGGAGGTCATGTCACAAGCTTCCACCTTGGTGTGGGATCCTGGGGGTGGTGAAAATTGGAGCATGCCTCTCACTGAGGGTGTAAAGTGGGAAGGGTCTGCTATTATTAAGTCCAGAAAGGGTCTTTTTTGCTTCAGAAAAAAGCCTGGCAACATTAGGGGGCAAAAAAGCTTTTTTTCCCCCACAAATCCTCAGGGACTGCATTATGCTCCTAAGATGAGAGAGAGAGGTGAGTAGTTTGATCAATATCCCTAAGAAATGACCGTGGGGCTAAGTGCACATGCAGGGTCTCAATAACAGGGCTCCTTCCCTCGACCCTGCAGAGCATTTGCATCAAATCTCCTGTCAACAGCTTGAACCAGTGAGGGATGCACATTAGTGCCATCATCTTCTCCTCCCTGTAAAGAATGCCACTCATTTGTCACCCATGTCGAGGGCTGCTTATGGACCCCTAGAAGCA
This sequence comes from Chrysochloris asiatica, assembly GCF_000296735.1. NCBI lineage: Eukaryota > Metazoa > Chordata > Mammalia > Afrosoricida > Chrysochloridae > Chrysochloris > Chrysochloris asiatica. Next base: position 10,447,780 of record NW_006408557.1, on the reverse strand, counting down.
GTTATTTCTAGAGCCTGCTTTCAAGGAAGTCTGAATCTCTCTATTTCAAGCAGCAGGAAAAGCAAACCCTGCAGCCATTTAGAAGACGAGTGCAGAATGCTGGTAAGAAAACTCAAAACAAGGAACTTCTCTTAATCAAGGGAAATTTCTTTACTGATTTTTTAAAAGAATTTCTGGATATAGCCCAAGTATAGATTTATGTCCTATACCAGCTAGCCTATAATTTTTTACCATCTAGAAATAATCTGTACCATTCCAACACCACCCCCACAAAGATTCATAAGCACATGGTTGTTGTTGTTAAGTGCCGTGGAGTCAGTTCCAACTCATAGCAACCCTGTATAAGGTTTCAAAGGCTTTAAATCTTCACAGGAACAGAAAGCATCATCTTTCTCTCATGAAGCAGTTGGTGGGCTCAAACCACCAACTTTGTGGTTTGCAGTCCAGTGCTTATCGTATTAAGTGAATAGTCCACCCTCTCTTCAGTTTAATGCAAATGCACATAGGAGTTTCTTTATTTACAGAAATAGCATTGTATAAAGCACATTCTATAACTTCCTTTTTAACTATGCAATATGTGATGGGTAACCCTCCTTCCAGTTTATCCTTTTGAATAAAACCAGAAACCCAAATCCACTACCCTTGAGTTGATTTTGATTCCTAGTGACATTGTATTGGGCTTCCAAGGCTGTAAATCATCATAGGAGCAGAAAGACTCATCTTTCTCTCATGAAGCAGCTGGTGGGTTTGAACTGCTGCCCTTGTGGTTATCCTACAGTGCTCTCAGGGGTCCTTTCCTTTTGAATAGTTGCATACTATTTCTTAGCATAAACCAGTTACCATGTAGTCAATTAAAACTCTGCTTCAGAGAGTTTTCAATAGCTTCTTTTTCTTAAAGAGATCACCAGGACTTTCTGCTGAGGTGCCTTTAGTGGACTCAATTACTCAGCCCAGCTGTGACATTTAGGTAATTTCCAATGTTGGGTTAAACTGTAATGAACAACATTATACTTAAATCCTTGCATACCAGTGCTTTTATTTCTGTTTCTTAGATTTTTATTTAAGGAGCTCTGGTAGCGTAGTGGTTACGAATCGGGCTGCAAACCGCAAGGTCAGCAGTTCGAAACTACCAGCTGTTCCGAGGGAGAAAGGTGAGGCTTTCTGCTCCCGTAAAGATTTACAGCCGCGGAAACCCTATACAGGGTCGCTATGTGTCGGAACCAACTCGACGGCACTTAACAACAACAACAACAAGATTTTTATTTCTTAAATTACTAAAAATAGAATTACTAAGTCAGAGAGTATATGTAATTTTAGCCTTAATAGACTCCTTGATCCATTTAAAATTCTATAAAGTCAGTTTGGAGCTAGATAAGAAAATGGAGCTAGGATCCATGTCTTCTCAAGTTTGTATAAGGGAACTTATCAAATTTTTATCTATCAGCCTAAGGAAAAAAAAGCATCCAAAAGGATGAGGGAAGCTAGGCAAAAGGCATAACTTCAGTTCTCATAAAATGAGCCATTTTTGGTCTCGTGCCTTCCATTCAGCTTGTCTACCCTGCATATCCCATACTTCGTTCCAAGATAGCATTCCAGAGAATTATCTGCTTTTAAAGATATTTCTCAAAATAATAACAAAAATGCATCAAAATACATCATAAATTTCCCTTGTATAGTAGGCATATAAAGAGGAGCGTTTGGTTGGAATCTAGCTGCATATTCCACATAAAGCCTTAAGGTCTTGAATTCAAGCCATTATGACTCTCATTGCCTCACCTTTGAATTGGATTGATAATATTGACTGGGGTGTTGTTGTTGATGATAAGTACCATCGAGTTGGTTCCGACTCATAGTGACCCTATACAGTGTTTCTGAGGAGTGGCTGGTGAGTTTGAACTATCAACCTTGCAGATCAAACTGACCTTGCAGTCCAGTACTTATCCTACAGTGCCACACCAAGATTCAAACATGGTTCCTAGTGATTGTCACTCCTGGTAGTCACGTCCTTGTTATATCCCTCCTAGTCTGATTCAATGGTGATCTATACCCGACCCACAGGACATGTGTGTATCATCCAAGACTAGGTCTCAAAGGTATTGCAGCTTCTGATTGAACTTTGGAGAAAGTCAGCCACCATGCTGTGAGGAGACACAAGCAGTGCTGTGAAGACCAACAGCCATGTGAGGAAGCCATCTTGAAAGTGGATCCTCCAGCCTCAATCAAGCCTTCAGTTGATGGCAGCGCTACCGACATCTGACTTTAGTTTCACAAGAGAAATCAAGCCAGAACCACTCAAGCAGGTCACTACTGAATTTCTCACCCATACAGACAAAGATATAAATAAATGACTATTGTTTCAAGCCAATATAATTTGGGGAGACTTGTTAAAAAAAAAAAATCATAGTTAACTGTGACATTTGTCTAATGAATGTTTTCAAGATGAGATGAAGCCAACATGCAGAAGCCATTTACATTAAAAAATACTAATGGTGGTTTAAATTACATAAAGGGGGAAATAATCATAGACCCTAATCCTCTAAACTCTAACCACACTATTTCATGGAAAAAAGTGATATGCCAGGGAGCCAGAGCCCTGGGTTCTTTCTACCTATGTCTCAGAAGAGGCTTGGGATCCAGGGCAGATCATTCAACATTCAAACATTTTCTTCATTCACAGATTTGTAAATCATAGTACTTTCCATACGAAGTTGATGTTAGGGCCAAATAGATATTCAAGCACTGTGAAACCTAGACAAAACTCTAAAAATATATCTTCCAGTTTCTATTGCTGCACAACAAATCACCCTCAAACTTTGTGGCTTATAACATAACACAGTAATTTTATGAGTCTCTCTCAAAGTTTAAGGTATGACAGAGACCAGGCAGGCTCTTTTCTCCTAGGCTTTTCACAAGGGTATTATGAGATAGTAGTTGGAACTGGAGTCATCTCGGAGATTCACTTGCTCACTTTCATGTCTGCTGATTGGTTCTGTCTATTTGCTAAGAACTCAGCTTGGGCCATCAACTGGAACACCTACACATGCCTTTATGTGTAGTGTGGGTTTCCCCCACAATGCAAGAATTGACATCCCCAAAAAAAGAGTCCCAGGAGATACCCAATCAGATGCTTCATAGCTTTTTCTAATCCAGTCTCAGAAGTCACACAGTGTCACTTCCACTTCATTTTATTTATGGAAGCAGTTTCAAAGGCCTATTCAATTTTAAGGGGGGGTTCCACACACCTCATTTCTCAATGAGGGGAGTATCAAAATTTTTGCAGAAACTTTGTAAATCCTATCCCTAGTGGTACTTGTATCACTTTTTTTTTTTTTTTTTTTCTGTAAAAGGAAGCTTTATTGTTTTCATTTGGTCCATGGCTTGGGAGAAGAGGGGCTCCAGGGTGTTGACTATGCTGCCTCTGTGGCTGGAGAGCAAGGTTCAGGCAGAAGGTCTGCAGAGAGCAGGGGAAGGCTGAAGGCCCCTCACAGGTTACGGGGCTCCAGAGGCTCTTCCTAGTCATGCTTGGGAGTGAGCCTCTGGAAGAGATATTCGCCCAACCCTGCTTGGGCACTGGCCATTCTATGGAGGTTGGTCAAGTGGTCACCCATCTTCTTGATAATTTTCACCTCCTTGTCGAGGAAATGGTTCTCCAGAAAGTCACAGAGGTGGGGGTCTGTGTGGGTAGTACCATGGCATGAAGATCCAGATGAGACTGGTTCAGGTTCGTCTCCAGGGCCAGGGCAGCTTCCATGGCATTCAGTGTTCTTCCCCACTCATCTTGGGACGGCTTCTGCATGTCCTGGAGGAGTGCACGACCACCACGCTGTTTTTGCAGTTTCAAGAGACGCTCAGCACCCTCCTGCTTCTCCTTAGCCAACTCACAGAATTGTCCCACACCTTCCAAGGCTACATCATCACAATCGAAATAGAAGCCCAGAGAGAGGTAGGTGTAAGAGGCCCACAGATGCAGATTAACCAGACAGTTGACACCGGCCTCAGCTTCAGCGTAATAATTCTGACAGATCTGAGAGCTCATGGTTGGTCGAAGTTTTGGAGCTAACCACTCACACACAAAAAGAGTGCTTAGCTGGTCCCAATAACAGGGAATGGTCAAGAAGATGGTCCCGGAGAAGAGAATTGTGCCTAAAGAGTTAGAGGTGGTCTGAGTCTGGAGGTGGGGGAGTCCGCTGATCTGTTCCGTCCAAACACTGTTGAAGTAAGACACAGATCCACGGGATGGCAGTGCGAACTTCAGTACTTGTATAAAATTTAAAGTCAGTATTCTTTCACATCTTGTAGATGAATCCGGTGGATATAAAAGAAACTCAAAATAATCATGATAATTGGTAAATCCTCATCTTGAGAGTGACTTGATTGAATAGCTCATTTAATCTTAACAACAGGTACTTAGTTGCAAACAACAAGATCTGTTTTAGCTAGCTGGACCAGATAAATAATTTACTAAATGCTCTTGACTATTTCACTGACTCACAACAGTCACACAATCAAGCTTTGGGTTAAAATAGCTAGGAACAACAAACAAATTGCCCTCCCTGCCAGACAACTCCAAGTGCAGCTCACATAACAGATCTGCATCTTCATCATGCCTCTGCATACCCCTCACCAAAGGAGCTCTGGTAGCATAGTGGTTATGAGTCAGGCTGCTATCCTCAAGGTCAGCAGTTCGAAACTACCAGCCATTCTGTGGAAGAAAGATGAGGCTTTCTGGTCCTGTAAAGATGTACAGGGTCAGAAACCCTATGCAGGGTCTCTGTGAGTCAGAACCGATCCTACAAGCACACTACCATCACCACCACCCCTCATCAACATTGGTTCCACCTAGCACCGCCTCCTTCATGTTGCTCTTACAGATCCACATTTCATTGGGTGGATTGTTGTCTGGGAACTTCGTACTGGAGTTGTGCAGTAGCTTGGCTTTGCATGGAAGATGTGGATCTAAAAGCTCAACATATTTTTTTCACTCCCTTACAGCAGAGCCTGGCTGCAAGGGAAGTTGAAAAAGTAAGTTTCTAGATTCTACCCTAGGGAGGTCACCAGTCATCTGTCACTTTGTAGTACTCTGGCGGCTTGCATGTTGCTGTGATGCTGGAAGCTATGCCACTGACATTTTGAATACCAGCAGGGTCACTCATGGTAGATAGGTTTCAGCTGAGCTTCCAGACTAAGACAGACTATGAAGAAGGAGAGGCGGACTACTTCCAAATGTTTAGCCAAGAATAGTAGTGGAACACTGTCAGACAGCACCACAATATTGAATATTGAAATATGATGAATAGCACCAGAATACTGTCAGGTATAGCACCAGAAGATGAGCACCTCAGGTTGAAAGGCATTGAAAATATGACTAGAAAAGAACTGCCTCCTTAAAGTAGAGTTCACTGTGATGACATGAATGGAATAAAGCTTTCAGGACCTTCATTTGCTGATGGGGCACAACTCAAACTAAGGAGAAACAGCTGCAAACATCCATTCAAAATTAGAACATGGAATGTACAAAATATTAATCTAGTTAAATTGAAAGTTGTCAAAAATGAAATGGAATCCATAAAGATCTATATTGTAGGCATTAGTGAGTTGACATGGTCATTTTGAATCTGATAATCACATGCTTTGCTATGTCAGGAAAGACAAATTGAAAAGGAATGGTGTTGCATTCATGGTCAAAAAGAACACTTCAAGATCTATCATGAAGTACAAAGCTGTCTGTGACAGAATGATATCCAGATGCCTACATGGAAGACCAGTTATTCAAATTTATATAACAACCACTAAAGCCAGTGATGATGAAATTGATGAATTTTACTAATGTCTTCAGTCTGAAATTGATCAAACGTGCCATCAAGATCTATTGATAATTACTGGTGATCAGACTGCTGCTGTTGTTAAGTGCTGTTGAGTCGGTTCTGACCCACAGCGACACTGTATAGGGTTTCCAAGGAGTGACTGGTAAACTTGAATGACTGACCTTGCAGTTCAAATGGCCCTTGCAGTCCCATGTATTAACCCATAATGCCACACCCAGCTTTGGTGATAGAAATGATGCTGGAGATCACATGATAGAATTTTGCAAGAACAAAGACTTATTCATTACAAATGTCTTTTTAAAACAACATAAAAGATGGCTATCCACATGAAGTTCACCAGATGGAATACAGTAAACAAAGTGACTACATCTGTGGGAAAAGACAGTGGAAAAGTTTAATATCATCAGCCACTACAAGGTCAAGAGCATCAGTTGCTCATATGTAGGTGAGAGCCAAAATATGACCTTGAACATATCCTATCTGAATTTAGAGATTATCTCAAGAACAGATTTGAGGTATTCAACACTAAGGAGTAAAAACCAGAAGACTTGTGGGATGACATCAAGAACATCATTCATGAAGAAAGCAGTAGGTCATTTTAAAAGACAGGGAAAAAAAGAAAAGCCAAAAATGATTGTCAGAAGAGACTCTGAAATTTGTTCTTAAGCCAAAAGAATTGAGGGAAAAATTCAAGCCTCGACTTGCAATCTTGAAGAACTTTATGGACAAAATTTGAATGATGCAGGAAGTATCAAAAGAAGAAGGACGAAATAGACAGCCACTGTGCCCCTCAAATATGGTAGATGTTCAGCGATTTCAAAAGGTAGTATATGATCAAGAATCGATTTTACTGAAGGAAGAAGTCCAAGGTGCACTGAAGACCTTGGCAAAAAACTAGGTTCCAGAAATTGACTGAATACAAATCGAAATGTTTCAACAAAGTGATGAAACACTGTAGGCACTGACTTGTCTATGCCAAGAAATTTGGAAGATAATTACCTGGCCAACCAATTGGAAGAGATCCATATTTGTGTTCATTCCAAAGAAGTGCTGAAATCATTCAGTATTCTAGCAGAACACTGAAATAATTGAACAATATTATTAATATCACATGCAAATAAAATTTTTCTGAAGAGGATTCAAATACAGTGGCTACTGTACATCGATAGGGAACTGTCAGAAATTCAAGCTGGATTTAGGACATGGTACTAGGAGTCCTGGTGTGATGCTGTGGGTTAATGCTCTGGACTGCAAGGTCAGTTTGAGCCTCAAGGTTAGCAGTTGAAGCTCACAAGCTGCTCCTCAGAAACCCTATGCAGGGTTGCTATGGGTCATAACCAACTCGACAGCACTTAACAACAACAGCTAGGAGTCCTGGTGTGGTGTTGTGGGTTAATGTACTAGACTGCAAAGCTGGTTTCAACTGCAAGGCCGGCGGTTCAAGTTCACCAGCTGTTCCTCAGAATCTTTATATAGGGTTGCTCTGGGCTGAAACCGACTCAACAGCACTTAACAACAACAACTAGATATATAATTGCTAATATCAGATGGATCTTGGCTGAAAGCAGAGAACAAGTGAAAGATGTTTACTTGTGGTTCCTTGTGTGGAACATGACAAACTATGGATAACATTGCGAAGAATGTGTATTCTAGAACACTTAATTTTGCTCATGAGGAACCTGTACATAGACCAAGAGGAAGTTATTCAACAGAACAAGGGGATAGTGAATGAATTAAAAGCAGGAAAGGTGTGCTTCATAGTTATATTTTTCACCATTGTTGTTCAATCTGCATGTTGAACAAATAATTCAAGAAGTTGGAGTACACGAAGAAGAACGTGTCATCAAGATTGGAGGAAGTCTGATTAACAACCAGCAATATGCAGATGATAAAACCTTGCTTGCTGAAAGTGAAGAGAACTTGAACATGCTTACTGATGAAGATCAAATACTGCATTCTTCAGTGTGAATTGAACCTCAAAGTAAAGAACACAAAAATCTCCACAACTGGGCCAATAAATAGCATTATGATAAATGGAGAAAAGATGGAAGTTGTCAAAGACTTCATTTTCTTAGATCCACAATCAACACTCATGTAAGCAGCAGCTAAGAAATCAAATGATGTATTAATCGCATTAGGCAAATCTGCCTCACAAGACATCTTTAAAGTGTGTAAGAGCAAAGAACTAATGGGAACCTGACCCAAATCATGGTATTTTCAGTGGCCTTATACGCATACGAAAGTTGGACAATGTAAAACAAAGACCACTGAAGAATAGATACATCTGAGTTTCAGTTTCGGAGAGAATATTAAAAGTACCATGGACTGCCAGAATAGCAAACAAATCTGTTTTGTAACAAGTAATGCCAGAATGCCCTTTAGAACCAGGATGGTGACACTTGGTGTCTCAAACTTCAGACGTGTTATCAAGAGGTGAAGAACACCATGCTTGGTAAAGTGGAAGAGCAACAAAATAGAGGAAGACCCCCAAGGAGATATATCAGTACAGGGGCAGCAGCCAAGGGCTCAAGCATAATAATTGTGAGGTTGGGGCAGGATCAGGCAGTGTTTCTGTCTATTGTGTATAGGGTCGCTATCAGTTGTAACCAACTTGAAGGCACCTAACAGCAATAACAACAACAGTCAGACTGACTCGATGACACTTAACAACAACAATAACACAGGTAGGTACTATGATCTTATTTATGAGTGAGGAAACAGAGGCAAAGGTAAATAACACACCCAAGGACACACAGCTCTTAAAGGGTGAGAGAACTAGAGAACTATGGTAAATATAGGCATTTGTCCTCCATATCTCTTGCACGCAGCAATCACACAATGCCGGGGAGCATGTGAAATTCTACCATGATGGAAAGATGGGATTGAAGCAACCTGCTAGTATTATCAGAATCTTTACTTCAAGCAATCACAGATGTGACACTTCCTTTCAGGTATAAAATTTAACTTTTTATTGAAATATTTTCATTGAAGTTGCCAGACTGTGGATCTCAGTTTTAGGGTTTGGGTTTGCCATACCTTTTCCCCAGCTCTGGCATCCCTCTGCCTGCCCTCAGATTCAGGGAAAGCAGAGAGTGCTGACAGGTTTGTGCTCAGAATTTTTTCTCCTCTCACTTTTGCTGGTTTGCTGTGGTTCTGGGATAGCCTGTTGACTTGCCTGCAGGTATAGGGGAGCAAGTGATTTCCACACCCAAGGGCTTTTAGAGCCTAAATGGAATGTGAGAACTTGGTAGAAGGCATGAGAGTAGTAGCTCTAAGTGATGTGCTCATTGTGATGTTGCTTAAAATCCCTTTATGCTGTTCTCCCTTTTATGGTTTGCATCGTTAACATGTTAGAGCAAAGCAAAACTAGTTCAGACTCTATGTATTTGGTACTACAAGCATGCCAGCTTAGTTACAATCACAGACTACTACTATTGTTGTTGTTAGTGCCGTCAAGTTGGTTCTGACTCATAGCATAGGATTTCCGAGGAGTGGCAGTCCAGTGCATTATTCTGCAATGCCACAGCAGGACTCCATGGAGTACTGAGTTTACCCAATTTTCCCTGGAGTACTGATTGTTTGGATGTTTGTTGGGTCATGTGGAAATTAGAAAATTCTCCAATGTAGAACATAGGAGATTGGAATGAAGAGCTACTTGTTTCCTCTCTATCACCCAGATGGAATGTTCAGACTATTATTTTAGAGTCAAATGGCCAAAACACAAATAATTTCAGATTGGGACCCTGCACATCCCCAGGTCTCCATACTGTGCTCCATGCTTTGACAGTCCCTTGACAAGAAAATGGAATCAAGACTCTTGCATTTAATTATCCATTTGAATTCTTCTACCATGGAATATTTGTCTCCTCACGGTTTCTCTTGAACAGTGAGTTTTCTTCTTGTCTTTTAATTGAGAACAAGAAAAACACTGACTGTTCAAGAGAAACTGTGAGCAGACAAAGAAATGTCCCCATTTATTTGCCTTGTCACATCGTAGTGCCTTTCGGTTCTTCATTTATAAAAAGAGGATAATAATCAATTATAACCTCGTAGGAGTCCTGCCTGGTGTGGCGCTGTGGGTTAATGCGCCAGACTGCAAAGCCGTTTGAACTGCAAGGTCGGCAGTTCAAGCTCACCAGCTGCTCCTTGTAAACCTTATATAGGTTCATTAAGGGTTGGAACCAACTCAATGGCACTTCACAGAGAAATTGTGAGGATTAAATGAATAATTCACGTTAAGGTGGTGCTGTTGTTGTTAGGTGCTATGGACTCGGTTCTGACTACTAGCTACCCTATGCAGAACAGAACAAAAAAACTTCTGGGTCCTACGTCATCCTTACAACTGGTGTTATGTTTGAGCCCATTGGTGCAGTCACTGTGCCAACTCATCTCCTTGAAGGATTTCCTCTTTTTCTCTGACCCTCCATGACCAAGCCTGATGTCCTTCTCCAGTAACTGGTCCTTCCTGATGACATACCTAAAGTATGTGAGATAAAGTCTTGCAATTCTTGCTTCTAAGGAGAATTCTGGCTGTACTTCTTCCAACACAGATTTATTTCTTCTTCCCACAGTCCATGATAAATTCCATATTCTTCTCTAACACCACAATTCGAAGGTATCAATTCTTTTTCAGTCTTCCTTATTCATTGTCCAACTTTTCCATTCATATGAGGCAACTGAACATACCATAACTTAGATCAGGTGCACATGAGTGATATCTTGACGTTGAACACTTTAAAGATGCCTTTTGCGGCAGATTTGCCTAATACAATACAATGAGAACTGATTGCGGATCCAAGTAAAAAGAAATCTTTGACATCTTCAATCTCTGTTTTTCACAATGGTGCTTACTGTTTCAGTTGTGAGAATTTTTTGTTGTCTTTATGTTGAACTGTAATCCTTACTGAAGACTAGAGTATGGATCTTCATCAGATGTTCTTCAAGTCCTCTTCACTTTCAGCAAGCAAGTTGTGTTATTTGCATATCGTAGGTTGCTAACGCGTCTTCTTCCAACCTTACTGCCTTGTTATTCTTCAAATGGTCTGGATCCTCAGATTCTCTGGTCAGCTGTAATAGGCATTTAATTATTTTGAGTCCACTTTAATCTAAATTATGGAGTCATAGTGGTGTTGTAGGATAAGCACTGGATAGATAGCTGCAAGGTTGACAGTTCAAGCCCACCAGCTGCTTTGCAGGAGAAAGGTGAGGCTTTCTGCTCTGGTAAAGATTTACAGCCTCGGAAACCCATAAGGGGTTTCTGTGAATCGGAATTGACACAATGGCAGTAGGTTTTGGGTTATTCTGAATTACCAAAGGTTGAAAATACTAAGTGGGAAAGACATAGTTTTCTCTGTGACTAATATAGTAAAAAGCTTTCTGAAACAGATCTGAAATCATTATCATGAAACATTTCATTCAAACAAACACTATAAAATGTGTTTGGTGAGTTATCCAGATATTCATAAGAAAACACTCAGGAAGTTATTAGGGATAATCATACTGTTTTAAAGGAAACAAAAAGAGTTTCTATTAAACGAGATAAGAGAAAAATCATGTATTTATTTGTGGTGTCAGGATTATAATATTTGGTGTGGTCTAGCATGATTCTCTACCACCTGCCTTTCAGTTTGCCATTCTGTGGTGGTTTACATGTTGCTATGATGCTGGAAGCTATGTTAATAGTATTTCAAATACCAGCAAGGTCACCCATGGTGGACAGGTTTCAGTAGAGTTTCCAGACTAAGAGAGAGTAGGAAAACAAGCTGGGTGATCTACTTCTAAAAATCAGTCAATTAAAATCCTCTGGAGCACAAAAGAACATTGTCAAATACAGCAATGGAAGAAGAAAGTCTAGGTTGAAAAGGCACTGGAAATATACAAAGACTGCAACAATGGCCTCAAGCACCAGGAAAATGGTGCAAGACCAGGCAACATTTCTCTCTGTTGTGCATGGAATCACAATGCATCAGAGCTAACTAGATGGTAAATAATAACAACAGCATGATTCTGTTCAAATTGGGCACCCAGAGCATGATTTAGCTCATTGTTGGCGACAGCTCTCAGTTCTGTCAATCTCATGTACATTATCCACATAGGCTTCTGCCTGTCTCCTAATAATCACCTTTTGATGGTGCTTGTCTAGAACGAGGAAAGGCTCACATTACATACACATTTAAGTAGATAGCAATAGACAAGAGCTGCAACCAGTTATGCTACAAATTTTGAAATGGCAATATTATACATGTGTTTTTCAGCATAATTCCAATCGTCTTCTGTAATTTGTCCTGGAAGGAGATTTTAGCCTAATATTTCTCATAGTTTTTCTTCCTCCTCTTCTCAGCTTCTGAAACTTGGCTCTCCCTGTTCTAGCACCGTCTCTGCCTCCTACCAGATTTAACTCTACCTGATTTGTACTGTTGCCATCAGGCATGACTGTCACTAACTGGCATTTCAGAAAATGACATTTCATCATTAAAAAAAAAAAAAAAAAAGAGCGAGATGAAGCTTTTATTGTTGTAGTGTGCCACTGAGTCCATCCTGATTCATAACGACCCTGTATAGGGTTTCTGAGGCTGTATATCTTTTTGGGAGCAGAAAGCCTCATCTTTTTCCCATGGAGTGACTGGTAGATTCAAACTGCTGACCTTGTGGTTAGCAGGCCAGCTCATAATTCATTATGCTACCAGGGCTCTCTAAGCTTCTTATAAATAATGACACTCAGATGTGTTCAGGCAGTCAGTAGACACTCCATAGGTTTAATTTTAAGATGGTGAATGTTCTTAGAATACGACTTGTTAGTGTAGGCTTAGATGATAAACTAAGGAAAAGACTTTGGTATTGATGCTTTGTATGGAAATGCCACCAGGAGGACCACACAGCATAGAAATCATCAAACAAGAAAAACAGGAACGCATTCACTCCTCTACTCATCTGCTCACCATATAGACTTCCAGAAGGAAGCACGGTAGTTCTGAATATTCAGCTTTCCAGATGCAAGAGAGCAAACCCACAACAAAAGTATGTGGTAGACAAGATGATGACAGTTAGGTCTAAAAAATGAAGGGATATGTGTTTGGGTTAGTAAAACTATGTTAACTGACTTCAAATCATAAGCTAAAATATGCTTTCTGATTTTTAAAAGTATATTAACAACAAAAAAATAGCTGTAAATGGAAAATTTGTAAGCTGAGTTGTTTCTCTCCCCAAGTCATAAGACATCAATTCTTTTTATCCCAAAAGTCCATCACATGTTTCTCTCTAGTGACATCTCTCTTCATCTTTGTCCCTTTTGAGACCCAATCTGGCCTGCAATAGTTTGCCCCCTACAGTTCCCCATAAGAAATGTGTCCAAAGAAACAGTACTGTGGTTTTCAGAAAATTCTCTTGGCTGTGAAATTGCCTGATGAAACCGAAACTTGTAGTTGATTGTTTGCACAAGATGATGAGCTGTTGAGAATGATTTATCGACTTCCTTAGCAATCTTAGAAGGAGACAGGAGTTCCTTAGTGTTTCTGGTGAACAAAGCTTTATTTCCCTACTCAAATCAATCACTGGACAGGTAATGCCATCATCTCTGGTCCCTTTTTCTGATGAACTCCGATGAACTCACATTGCAGAGCCCCTCTCTCTGAAACCTTGGCTGATCAAAGTGCCAGGGGTATGGAAGAATTCTAAGATGCAGGAGTCCCAGGACTCATAGTGGCCCATCAAGGATAATTCTTCCACTTGGGAGTTTTTAAATAGTACTTTACCCCAGACCTCTGGCTGAGCATGCTCCCTTAGCTCCATGACTAGCCCTCTAACCTTACAGAGTCAGCTCTCGTGTCTGAACTTTTCTGTGTTGATGTGCCTATTGGAGATAATTACCATCTTGCAACCTAGTCATGATGAGTGTTCCAGACAATTTCTGTGAGTATTGGTCATTTGATGCTGTTGCACGTTGGTAATTAGAAAAAATAGGAAATGTCTCTAATAGGTATGTTGAAAAGTAACTGAAAGATGCTTTTACTCTTCACCCAACCTCTGGGTGGGACTTTCAGCTTATCATTTTGAGATTTTTGACCAATAAGCAAAATAATAATAAATGAAGAAAAATATTGAAGTTGTCGATGATTTCATTCCACTTGGGTCAACAGTCAAGAAATCAAATGATATATTGCATTGGGCAAATCCACTGCAAAAGATCTCTTTAAAGTTTTCAAAGCAAAGATCCCTTTGATGACTTAGGTGTGCCTGACCTAAGCTAGGGTCTTTTTGATCACCTTATATGTATGTGAAAATTGGACAGTGAAAAAAAAAGAAGACAAAAGAAGAATTGATGTATTTGAATTGTGGAGTTGACAAAGAACATTGAATATACCATGGGCAGCCAAAGGAATGAACAAATCAGTCATAAAAAAAACACAGCCAGAATGCTACTTAGAAGTGAGGATGTCAAGACTTTAACTCATTTACTACGGACACTTCATCAGGAAAGATCAGTCACTAGAAACAGACATTATGTTTGGTAGAGGGTCAGCAAAAATGAGGGAAATCCTCAGAACTGACACAATAGGGGCAGTGATTAGTGGTGCCACTAAGAGGGTGTGCGAGGTATGCATGCTATCAGTGGATGTAACACCAAAATGACTGTCTATAAAAGTTTTATGCAGTATTTCAGCAGATGTTTACTTTTTTTTTTTTTTTTTAATCCCTGTAGTTTGTTATAACAACCAAAGAATTTTCGGAGAACAAACAAGATGGCGGATCGGGTGGAAGTGCACTGAGGAACTCTGCCGGCAACAACACAGAATACAGGACCAAGAAAGCTCAGGGGATGGTCCCAGAACTCTGAACCATATATAAGGGAATATTTAGAAGGTTGTAAGACTTACAGCTGGAGGAGTTTGTGGTAGAAGCAAGCAATCCATTGCTGTCTGGTTCAGGACGCTCAGCTGCTCCAGGAGCCACCATCTTATGTGGGGCCAAGCGGGGGAAGAATCACAGTGGCCACAGACGCCTGACACACCCGTGGAGATAGAGGTGTGGACATTCTTTTTTTGTTGTTGTTGTCATCAGTTCGTTGGTTCCTTGCTGTCAGCGTACCTCCATTCTGGTGACTATAAGAGTGCCTGAGCTAGTGGACACCCCAGCCCCACCCTCGGAGGGTTCTACTACTCATGCGCACAGATCTCCTCGAAATTTAAAGAGACCGTTTCCACTTAAAGCCAAATGGCCACAGCTGGTCCTGAACTGTTTATAACGAGAAAAAAGGCCTGAACGGGGATTGTGGAGCGGGACAAGCAGATAAAAATGGAAATAGGCTGAAAATTAAATCCTAAGTTACATCACAACGACCAACAGTGGCATCTTGAAATTTCTCAAGAAGAAGAGTGAAAAGGGAAGCCCATTTCCTGGCCACATCTACCTGGAGGCAATCAGAAAGCATAAAAAATACCAAAATACTTATCCATCTAAGTATTAAGACCACAGATAATCCCTGAAGATGCCCCCAAAACAGAAGCAGATGACCATATCTGCACATGTACAGAAATGAGATGAAGTGACTGAGGCAAATGAGCTTGACGTAGACCTACACTCCACACTAGAGATGGGCAGGCTTTGGAAATGCCTGAGAAGGAATTCAGAAAAATGATTATAAAATGTTTCAAAACACTATACAATGGAGTTGAGAAAAATAAGGAAGAAGTCAGGAAAGTGCTACAGGAACAATCAAATAAGATAGATAGAGCATTGGAAACAATTCAAAACCTACAGAAAGAGGTCCAAACAATTAATAATAGAATATCAGAAATGGACAATACACTGAAAAGGCAAAGGAGTAGAATTGAAAAGATAGAAGCCAGAACTAGTGAGCTAGGAGATAAATCTCTCAACACTACAAAGATAGAAGAACAAATACAAAAAAGGATAAAAAAATCTGAAGAAAGCCTAAGATTCATGTTGGATAACATGAAGAGGAATAACATAAGAATTATTGGCATTCCAGAACAGGAAAAATCACACAAGTCCATAGAGGAGATAGTTGAAGAGCTTCTGGAAGAAAAATTTCCTAACATCCTGAAAAGTGAAAAGATAAGCATTCAAGAAGCTCAACGAACCCCAGGATGGATAGACCCTAAAAGACAATCACCAAGACATATAATAATCAAGCTCTCCAAAATCAGAGATAAGGACAGGATCTTGAAAGCAGCTAGAGAAATGAGAAATATAACATATAAAGGCAAGCAAATCAGATTAAGCTCGGATTTCTCAGCAGAAACCATGCAGGCAAGAAGGCAATGGAGAGACATATATAAAACCCTGAAAGAAAAAAACTGCCGCCCAAGAATCCTCTATTCAGCAAAGCTGCCAATCAAATATGATGGTGCAATCAAAACATTCCAGGACAAACAGAAGCTAAGGGATTTTGCCAAAGCCAACCCTGCTATGAAAAACGTCCTAAAGGAAGTTCTGTGGGCTGAGAACCAACAAGAACAGATAACTACAGAATGACAAACGTGGCAGCATCACTCTGAACTTAATTGACAAATGGAAGAATCAAGAACAGAATAAAATGATCAGAACAGAGGATCTGGGAGGTCCGTCTATGATCAAAACATTATAATGTGAAAGAAGGTAAACACAGAGGAACAGAGATCCAGGTGGTGGGAAGGTCAGGTAGATTACTGGATAAAATAAACTGCCTAAATGGAGGCTAGAACTAATGGAATATAAGGTAACCACAATGGGGTTGGGGTGGGGGTGGGGGGGTTTATTTTGGGTGTTAGGGAGGGTAATACAAGTAGGGGGGAGGAGGCGGAAGAACAAGATAGGGGAACACTGAGACAGGTTTGCATGGCCTAGTGGGACAGAGGTAAATAGTGATACATACTCAACCTTGAAACAACAGAGCTCTGGGATACAGGGATCTAGGTATAGCTTGAAGAGGGTAAATAATACTAAAATCCTTGACTGCCTTACGAATATTAGTTTCCCTTGCCTACTATTATAAAATAGACACTTGAGTGGGATAGAAAAGAATGTTGGGAAACATGATCAGAGAAAACTTGTAAGCCCATCTTCAGCCTATAACTGATTGGAATACTTAAAAGGGGTTTGTTCTACAACTTGCCCAGTGAACTAGGCCTCGTGCAAAGCCTTTACAGAGTATAGGACCTCAGGTGGAATCCTGAGTCCCATCCACAACCTTGTGAGGTAAGACATTCCCACTAGAAAGGACAAGCAGACTGGAACAGCTACAGTGACAGAAGATACATCTTCATGATGAACCTAATCTATACTCAGAGTGGTAGTTACTTTAAGTACCAACAGAGCAGGAAAGAGTCTTCACATCAAGTATCAATGCTATCTGCTCTGTACACAGGGCAGATAGGGATGGGCAACTTAGACATTGGCAACCTAAAATGAGGGAGCAATAAAGGCACAAAGTGACTGGCTTACAAGGTTTCAAGAGGGAGTTTATTTTAAGAGGATGGGGGGAAATAAAGAGTCCCCACTGAACAGCTATCGTCTTGTCTAAATGGGTCTGGTGAAAAGAGATGGGGATAAGATTTATAAGATTCAATAGTGAATAATTGTTATCATGACTAATCGTGACTGTCACAATGATAAAGGTAGAAGTTTTGTAACAAAAAAAGGGGAGTGGTTAATCTTACAGTCCAGAAACAGAAGACCCTAGGACCATCAAGAGAGGAACGCACAAGCAGAATGGGGGACCTTATCCAGAGAAGCAGCAGTGCCAGAGATGGAGGCATGGAGAAGGGGAGTGGCTGAGGACTCTAGATTCATGAACTAAGAAGAGAGGGACTAAGAGATGGTGGCCAGGAGCAGACTTGCAGAATGTGCCCTTTGGAGATGTAAATTATTATATATGCCTGAGTGGGTTTTTTTGTTTGTTTTTTTAAAAAGCTAAAGTGGTTAGAGAGAAATACTGTTAACTAATGGTACATGGAGGGGAGTATAATCATTGTAATGAAACAAGGTATATGATTTGTTGAATGTAAAATGATGATATGCCCTGTAAACTTTCACTCAATTCACAATAAAAAAAACCTTTTTAAAAAACAAAAACAAAGAATTTTCATAAGCCCAGTTTACATGTATCAATATACTTCAAGGGTAAAACTCTTTAATTATTAAAATTATTCTAAATTTTTTTTTTTATGGAAATATCAGAGTGTTTTATTGTTTCTCTTTGCAAACGGACAGAGAACAGGAAGTTCAAATGTTTGCAGAGATGAAGGATGAGGGGAGAAGGGTGCCTCAAGTGTAAGTCTGTTCTTGAACAATGGAGAGAGAAGAAATGAAGAGGCCCACTAACTAAAGTGAAAACTATTTTCAAGGGCTGCTCTAAAGGGGTCACTTGTGATACAATAGTGAATGATTATTATCAGGACTGATTGTGAGGGTTGGAAATGTAAAGGTAGATGTTTGGTAGCAAAGAAGGGAGTGATTAACTCTCCAGTCTAGGAGCAGAGGTCTCTAGGACCATCAACAGAGAAGAGCCGTGAGCGGGACCCTACCCAGGGAAGTAGCGAGGCCCGAGATGGAGGCAGAGACAATGACATGGAGTTATGAAGCAGCTGGGGACTTTGGATACAGAGAGGGAGAGGGACTGTGTGCTGAAGATTTGGGGAGGGGGGGGTCGGAGTGTAGGGGGCGGGTTTGATATACCCTTTGGTTGGTTGATGATGCATGGAGGGGATTGGAACCATAGCAATGAAATGATATACGGTGGTATGAAAGTAAAACTAAAATTTTCTCATGTAAAATATCATATAATTCACAATAAAACATGAAAAGAAAAAAAAAACAGAAGGGCTGCTCTAATTGAGTAGTATTAAGGATCATCATCTAGAGCTCTTCTCTCCCCTTTGAGGGCTCGCCATTCATCCTCTCCTGTGCCCTTGGTCCAAGCCTAGTGTACAAGAGGGGTGAAGCTGAGCTAGGTGAGGAATTTTATGTTAAGGCCCCACCAATTAAAACACATTAAGTTTGGAGCACAGTTCTGCTTATGTTTGAGACTTTTCTATAGTAGCATCCCATTCTTGGACTCCAATATTGAAAAGGAAGCAGATAACTTCACTTTGCTATTGTACACCTAAGTGAAAATTCAGCACATTTCATTAAGGCAAACTTCAGCTCAGTCCCCATCCTGCCCAGCTACCAGATTTAGAAATCAAATGTCAGTACAGTGGTGGTTGGAATCCCAAATTAATAAAAGTCAGAGTATTGGATTGTGCCAGTCTCCAAGTTTGCTCTTGAGTATACAGATTCTGAGTTCCTATGCTGGTATGTGGAGCCATCTTGAACATGTATGCAGAGGCCCCAGAGTAAATTCATCCATGTGAGCATCTACTTGATGTCAGTTTGCATTTCCTAATTGATTTCGATTCCACATAGTACACTTCTACAAAGCTTGTTACAAAACTGGCCAGAAAGAACACTTGCTTTAAAGAGCATTAGGAAGCATGCAGAGAAAGGAGACCTTTAAATCTCAATAGCAACATTTCCAACACAGGCAAGTAATTTTTCTTTCAAAGGGCATTATTCACAGCCAACTCTCAAGGTTACTAGATAAGGGTAATGAGAGTACTTCAATTACAAACAAGCCCCAAATTTTATTTGGAGGCAAGCATTTCAACCTCATCCCTTGTGTGACCTTTCCCCCAATTGCTCTTATAGACTTTTCTAAAATTTTATCTCTTGATCCTTCCCTTGAACACATTTCTGGAAAATGGAATATAACCAATAAATGATCAAAAGACTGAAAAAAGAGACATCAGAGGCCCAAAGAATCCCAAACTTGGATAACCTATGCCTGGAATAATGGCAGGTTGGCCCTGTAGTAACTTCCAGATGAATCATGACATTTTCCAACACCAGCAGGTAAACTGATGTCATTCTGCTTGTCTCCCACTTCTTCCATCCAGAATCACTGATCTCCGCTGGGGTTGGTAAAAACAGCTGGTTGAAATCTCTAGTCTCAGGCCATTCTTTGGGATGGCCATCTAAATTGTTTTTTGAATCTTCCAAAGTGCTCAGTCAGAGTAGTCATTATTACCCAAGTACAATGATGTTTCAAATTATGTGATTTTTATCTGCATGTGATATTGTTTTCGTTGCTACTGGTATCACCAAATTTTCTAATGTTTGGGCTACAACATGGTAGTATTTAGTATTTATGAGCCTATATCAATAACTTTTTAGATAATTAAATAGTAATTAAAGGAAAAGGAGAAAAAGAAAAAAAAAAGCTTTATCTCAGTTATTAATAATGCAACTCAATGTAGAAAGATTTTACACAACAATTTTGTTGTTAGTACCCATATAACCTAAGAAATAACTGCAGTTAAGCAATTTACAGCTATATTGATCACATATCATTCTATGATGAAAATCAGTAATATTGTCCAAAAATATTACTAAGGATTCTGTATACTCTAGCATGGGAGGAGATCCATGGGGGTGGTAAGGGACACTATGAGGTACCTCACTGGCTAACATAAAATTTAGTGGAACCAACTAGCAATAATGGACTGCAAAATACCAAAGTGCAGAACCAGGCAATGTTCCATTCTGTTCAAGTTATATTGCCAAAACACCAAGCAGATGTCTTCATAATTTAGGACTGGATATAAGGGTTAAAGCAACAGAAGTAAATACTGTTATGTGAACCACAAGGTCAGCAGTTCAAACCCACCAGCTTTTCCTTGGGAACCCTACACATAGTCGCTATGAGTTGTAACCAACTCAATGGCACTTAACAACAACAACAACAATGATAACAGGGATCTATATAGGTAGATGCAGGATAGATACTTAGCCTGAATGAGTGTATGTTGATTTCACAGAGGATACCTGTACATGAGTATTTCTCTTCACTGCAAGTATATCCATGAAAATGGTGGAGCATACAGGGGACAAAGTTTTGGAAACTTCTTAGACATTACCAAATACTTTGAGAGAATGAGTTGTTGGGCCTGAGAGGCTAAGGACCACAGTCTTGGGAAAAACCACGATCCATTAGCATAACATAGTCCACAAAGCAATGTTTTACATCCTTCTTTGGTGTGTAGTGACTGGGATCTTAAAAACTCATGAGCAGCCATCTAAGATAAAGGTATAGATCTCTCCCTGTCTTGAGGAAAGGAGGGTGAAGAAAACTGAAGACACCTGAAAACAATTAGTCCAGTGAATTAATAGGACATGTGAACATCAGTCTCCATGACTCTGAGACCAGATGAACTAGATAGTGCCGGGCTACCATTACCAACTGCTTGGAAAGTGATCACATTATAAGATCCTAGAAAGAGTGGGAAAAATGTGGAACAAAACACAAAATCATTAAAAACAAACAAATAAACAAAAAAGGCTTACTAATCAGATTGTTGTTGTTGTTAGGTACCACTGAGTCAGTACTGACTTACAGCGGCCTTATGCACAGCAGAACGAAACACTCCCCAATCCTGGGCCAACCTCACTACTGTTGCCACGCTTGAGTCCATTGATGCTGCCACTTGGCCAATCCATTTCATTGGGGTCTTCCTCTTTTTTTCCTGACCCTCCACCTTACCAAACATGATGTCCTTCTCCAGCGACCGGTCCTTCCTGACACTATGTCCAAAGTATGAGAGATGAAGTTTGGCCATCTTGGCCTCCAAGGAGCACTCTGGCTGCACTTCTTCCAAAATGGATCTA
>NW_006408557.1:10424206-10425553 GCF_000296735.1 Chrysochloris asiatica | reverse complement strand
CCAGGTACAGATTCCTCATGAGCACAATTAAGTGTTCCGGAATACTCATACTTCACAATGTTGTCCATAGCTTGTCATAATCAAAAGCCTTTGCATAGTCAATAAAGCACGGGTAAACATCTTTCTGATATTCTCTGCCCTCAGCACAGATGCATCGGACATCAGCAATGATATCCCTTGTTCCATGGCCTCTTCTGAATCCAGCTTCAATCTCTGAAAGTTCTCTGTCAATGTATGCTTGCAGCCGTTTCTGTATTACCTTTAGTAAAACTTTACTCATGTGGGATATCAAAGAGATAGATTGTCCAATGATTTCCACATTCCGTTGGGTCACCTCTCTTTGGAATGGGCACAAATACGGATCTCTTCCAATCAGTCAGCCAGATAGTTGTCTTCCAATTTTCTTGGCAGAAATGAGTGAGTGCCTCCTGTGCCACCTCACTTTCTTGAAAGATTTCAATTTTTATTCTATCAATTCCTGGTGCCTTTTTCTTTGTCAATTCCTTCAATGCACCTTGGATTTCATCCTTCAGTATCATTGGCTCTTGATCATATGCTACCTCTTGAAATGGTTGAACATTGGCCATTTCCTTTTGGTACAGTGACTCTGTGCATTCCTTTCATCTTCTCTTGATGCTTTCTAATCAGATAGAGATGGGTAAAATCTGATACTATGACCCTTGGTCACCCTTCATCTCTGGTACTAAACTCTTCTACATAGCTCAAATTTCAGCCACAAAATAGATAGGTATATAGGGGAACAACAACACTAGTGAGGTATGCACACCATAGAATGGTCAACTATTTGAGATCAAAAGGCAGCATTTACCCAAGGGCAAAGTTCAGAAGGGTTGGGAAAGAAAGAAAAATGGCGTTAAGTGGGGTAAGTGATCTTACATTGAGGGGATTGTAATCACTGAAGCGAGACAAGTGTATGATTTTTTTAATGCAAAACTGATGATTTGCTCTGTAAACTTCCTCTCAATTCACAATAAAAAGTTTTTAATTTTTAGGGCTGGAATCTGAATATCTTTATGCCACCATCTTATGCTCTGTGCTTTGGTACTACCGTGGCAACTAAATGGAATCAAGATTCTTGAATGTTGCTCTTTAATTGAATTTCTCTCACTTGGCAGACTTTGCCCGCTGTGGGTCTGTCTCTGAAACTGTTTCCTACTTGATTTATTCTACATTCCACAACTTGGTCCTTTAGTTCTCAAAGGAACTAAACGTTTCTATAACCGTCAAACAAAACAAAACAAAAAAACTTCTCCCAAACCCTGTTGTTGTTAAGTGCTGTGGAGTCGGTTCCGACTCATAGCGACCCTGTACAGGGTTTCCGAGGCT
>NW_006408557.1:10396044-10424106 GCF_000296735.1 Chrysochloris asiatica | reverse complement strand
TTTGCAGTCTGGCGCATTAACCCACAGCACCACACCAGGACTCCAGGGGCTATCTTGTGTTGTTGTTGTTATGTGCCGTGGAGTTGGCTCCGACTCATAGTGACCCTGTACAGGGTTTCCGAGGCTATAAATCTTTACGGGAGCAGAAAGCCTCATCTTTCTCCCGTGGAACAGCTGGTAGTTTCAAACTGCTGACCTTGCGGTTCGCAGTCCAATTCATAACCACTACATTACCAGAGCTCCTTCCCAAACCCTGTAGCCCTGTAATAAACAGTCACAGTTTATCATGCACACTAGAATCTATTTGCCAGCAAACTTTCCTACTAGACCAAAATGTCCCTTCTGCAAAATGAATAAATAAGCAAGTCTTGCTCAAGTAAGTCAGTCAAACGCCAATGGATTTGCTGCTAATGTTCAATGCCATGGAGCAGCACGTCAAAGAGGAGGTTTTCTATCTGTGCTTTTAGGAGCAAGCCTTCCTTTGGGGTCCTAACTGTCCTTCTCAATCTCAGTCTCATTCCTCATCACATGCCCCATAAAGGCTCAGCACCTCTTAGAATATATGCTAGTGTGATCTCTGGTTTACAGGCCTATAGAAAGTCAAGAAAACCAAAAACCAAGCCAGTTGTGGTGAACCCATATGTGCTGAGTAAAACTGCTACTACTCCAGAGCACTATAGAGTTTTCAAGGCTATGACATTTCAAAAGCAGATCACCAGACCTTTCTTCCAAAGCACCTCTGGGTGTTTTCGAACCCTTAACTTTTCCTGGTTAGTAGTTGAGCACTTAACCAGTTGTGTCACCCTGGGGAAGTCAAGAGACTCAATAAAGCCAAAGAGATTGCTGAACTCTTATTCTAGGACCCTTTCTCTTTTGAAAGACTGTTGGTAAGTGAAAATTTTATACTATTCATGAGGATTGTTAAAAGATGACGCTTGTTTTGTTTAAAGACTCTGTGGATATCTGTAGAATAAAGTTGAAGAGGGATGAAATGGCCTACTGGTGGAAAGAGATGGGAGGTACAGGGGATCCAACAGAGAAAATGAAGGCAAATGAGACATGTTACACACTCATCAGGAGCATTTGGACACAGACACACTGGGAAACAGCTATCTGGTGGCTAGTGCTGTCCTGCCCCTGTGCACCCAGGCCTCAATAGGCCACCCTAATGTTCATCTTGGGGATTTGTTTCTCAAAGGAACTAAACGTTCCAGGTGTGACCTGGAGATTGAGCCCAGATTTATGAAGGCAGGATTCAGGTATATTCTGAGCAACTCGTTCTTGGTGCTAAACAGAAGGAATGAATAAATGGCTTTTGAGGAAGCACTCTCAGGTAAACCACTTCCATACAATGTTCTCCCTTTGAGGGCTATTTCATTGTTGTTATTATTAAGTGTTGTGGAGTCGGTTCCAACTCATAGTGACCCTATGTAGGGTTTCCAAGGAACGACTGGTGGGTTTGAACCGCCGACCTTGTGGTTTGCAGTCTATTGCTTATTCTACAGCACTACACCAGGACTCCGAGTGGTTATGTTATTGCTGTTGTTAAGTGCTGTAGAGTCGGTTCCGACTCATAGTGACCTTGTATAGGGTCTCTGAGGAGCAGCTGGTGAGTTTGAACCACCAATCTTGCGGTTTAAACCAACCTTGTGGTCCATTTCTTAAGAGACCCAATTTCCCTGGGCCTTTAAGTGAAGGCAAAGACAGCAGACAATGAGAAAGGTGCCCCAAAGAAAAGGCTAAAGCAGACTGTCTTGCAGTCATTTCAGTTATAGGCTTACCTAGGGACCAGAAGAGTGCTGAATGGTCTTTTGCTTTTCTTATGGCAACACACTTGTGCAAAATGGGAAGGAATGGAGACTTGGAATGCCCTTGGAGAGGAGGATAACACTTCCTTTATTTGTTGCCTCCTTTAGTTCTTCCCTCCTTGACCTGGTTGTGTTGCCTTTGCCTCCAAGCTCCTCTCAGGACCAGAACCTTCCTGTGGGATGGAGTAGGAATCTTGGACCGGGTGCCATTAATGGCCTTCCAAGCTGCGAACAACTTCAGAATGCACAAGGTGTCGGCACCATCCTTGCATATTTCTAAAGGGTGAGTGAGATGAACTCAGTATTCTTTAATGTTGTTTTTGTTAAGTGCTGTCAAATTGGTTCTGACCCATAGTGACCCAGTATAAGGTCTCTGAGGAATGGCTGGTGAGCTTGAATCACTGACCTTGCAGTTCGAACAACTTTGCAGTGCAGCACATTAACCCACAGTGCCACACCAGGACTTACCACAGGATTCTTTAATAGGACCCTATTAATAAGAACCTATTTAATGTGAACCCATTCTCCAGGGAGGCATTAAAAAAATAATGCCTGTAGAATATTCTACTAACTCATATTGCATTACTTTGAAATAAGTTGATCACATTTTCTATTTCTTTTTAAACTCTTAGTCAACTTCAGTATATTTCATTTGATATACAATTTCTTTTAATATATCACAAAAATGAAACTTGGGTTTCTATTTTAGCAAAGATATATTTGATCAATCAAAATAAATTTCCATAGGGGAGGAGCACATTTGTGAACAACCAAATTAGAATTACCCTCCTTAAGGTGGATCTTATGGAGTCCTGGTATGGCACTGTGGATTAATGCACTGGACTGCAAAGTTGGTTTGAACTGCAAGGTCAGTAGTTCAAGCTCACCAGTTACTCCTTGGAAAACCTATGCAAGGTAGCTATGGGTCAGAACCGACTCGACAGCACTTACCAACACCACCACCAAGAAGTTGAGTCTTAGATGAATTCTTGCTTCGTTGTTGTTAAGTGCCATCAAGTCGGTTCGGACTCATAGTGACCCTGTATAGGGTTTCCAAGGAGCGGCTGGTGAGCATGAACCACTGACCTTGGGATTCAAGCCAACCCCCTATAGTCCAGGGCATTAGCCCACAGCACCATATCAGGACTCCACCCTCTATTTGTTGTTGTTGTTGTGTCAGTGCTGTTGAGTTGGTTCTGATCCATAGCGACCCTGTATAGGGTTTCCAAGGAGCAGCTGGTGAACTTGAACTGCCGACCTTGCAGTCTGGTGCATTAATCCACAGAGCCACGCCAGGACTCCCACTTTAGCTGGACTCCAATAGCAGTAACAACACACCACAAAAGGAAGGGAACATGCAACTGAAATACTGAACACACCTCCTTCATTGGATTTTTCAATGACAGAAGAAATGAACTCAAAATATTAACTGATGAGCGTCAGAATTGTTCTTCAAAGAGCTGAGTGACACATAACAGAAAACACTATAATTATCTGTTAGTAAATTGAATACCTCTAACAGATGGTGTTCTATTTTGTCCCTAAAATGAGTTGTTCACCTGATTGGAATTTTTTTTCTGATCCTTCACTCCAAATTCAGTTATTTAACGTCCACTGAGTGCAATGTGAACTGGTTTGTTTCCCTTCCTTTGGGAATCTGACAGTAAGATCATTTCTGCTTCCGTTGAGTTTGATACTCCTTGTTGTTATGTGCTGTCTAATCAGTTCAACTCAGTAAAGCTGTCTATATAGGATGTCCGAGGAGTGGCTGGTAGGTTTGGACAACAAATCTTGTTGTTAGCAGTGTTGATCCTACAGCACCATACCAGGACTCCAGTTGATACTTTGTTGTTAAGTGCCTTTGAGCAGGTTCTAAATCATAGACAACCCTGTATAGGGTTTGAACTCTTGACCTTGTGGCTAGCAGTCCAGTGTTTATCCTACAGCACCATACCAAGAGTCCTGTTGATACTTAGGAAATAAAAATTATCTAATTTATTTACAAGGAATTGCTATTATACTGAGCCCCAAATTTACAGGAAATGAATGATTTGCTAAATTAAGGGGGTGTTCTTTGATTAAAGGATAGATTGTTGTGAAGGTTTATTTAGATTTCTCTGAAAAAGCTATGTACAGCCTTCTTTACAAACCCTACCTTCCATTGTATTCAAAGGAACCCCAACAATGGCTCCAGTTAGCCATTTCATAGGCTACACCCTTGTACTGTCAGAATGGCAGACTCCAGAAGTTCAGACTTAGTTCTAAAAATTCACAACCCTAGATGGTTTATTTTTTTCCTTTTAACAAAGATAGTTTTGAAGACACACACAAACACAAATACATCTAAAAACTCTACTTGCTGAAACCGTAACATCAGAAATAAGTCCACTTTACTTTGACTTTGAAAATATTTTTATTTCAATAGTAAATAGTTATACAGTCAAAACAGTTCTATTGAAGCTTTCTATAAATAGCTAACAATTAAGAAAATAATGTATGTAGAAAAGAGATTGCATTTAAAAGTAAGAGCTGTCAGTTGTACAATGACCTCAGGAGGCCCTCCAAGCAGAATAAAATGGTAGGTTGTCTGTAATTCACTTAGATAGATATAAAAGTTAAAACTTTTAGCAGACCCCTTTAGAAAAAGGCTCTTTTCTAAAATGCACAGTGAAATGTCAAGAGTGGCAGGGGAAAAAAAAAAAGGCGTGCCAAAAATCTGCAATCAAATAATATCATAATCTTCATAATATAAATAAATAAAGAATAAATAACAATTACTCATAAATCAACATATACATTTAGAGAAAACTCATATAGTTCTACCTCAACAAAGATGATCAAACCAAAAAACCTTATTTGAAATATTGAGGCAGTTTCTACAACATCTTCTGAAATTCCCTTCCCTCCCCCAAAACAATCCCAAACAGACAACAGTTCAAGGCATTTGTGGCTATACTAAAGAAAACTCTTTTTTAAGCAATTTGATTTGTTCACATACAAAAAGGTAAAGCCAGACTCCAGCAGTTCACAAGCCATAATAAAGCTAATCGTGTGGGAAGTTCAATTTACAGCCTGTGAAATATAAAGGCATTTATTCCTCAAGATTCACCCAAAATAACCCGTACGCTACATACATAGAGAGCAGAGTGGTAGGCAAGAGCAAACCGCATTTCTAGACCATGAACACAGCGAGTACTAGCAAGAAAAACAGCTTCTTCCCATCCAAGGGGAGCTTTCAACCACGAGACAAACGCGTACAGCTTTCCCCCCTTGTACAGAAAGGAATTGGCTCTTGTTGCGCCATGGGGGGAGAGGTGGGGAGACAACGCAAAAGGGGGGTCCAAAAGGAGTCACGACAAGAGGGTAGGGGTTATGGTCACGCCACACCAAGCGAAGCCGAGAAGACACTTTGACAGGGGATAGGACCCCGCGCGGACGTAGGTTCTGGGCGCGTAGAAGCGCTCTCTCTTTGTGGGTCTCCAAGCGAAGGCACAGTTCAGGGGGCCGGGGTGGAGGGTACGCTCTAGCAGGCCGGACGCACAGGCACCTGCAGGAGGATCACTTGTCTGTTCTCCGACGGGTGGCACTTGTTGATATGCCGCGTGAGGCCCGGCGAGCTGTAGAAGGTGGCCGGGCAGTACTTGCAGGGAAACACCTGAGCGGCATGCAGCAGGCGTAGATGACGCTCCTGGGAGCCCTTGCTGGGGAACGTCTCCCCGCACACCGGGCACAGGTGGCACTCGGCGGGAGCACTCAGACCCAGTATGCCGGTCGCCTCGCTGTCGCCGGCTGTTTCCTGGGGCGCCTTATCTTCGGGCCTTGGGTACAAGGCCAGCAGGTCCTCGGCGGGGGGTGTAGGTGGCGAGACCTTGGCCTGCAGCGCTTGGTGGTGCGCCAGCAGGTGCTTGCGCAAATAGGCCTGGCGGCGGAACTTCTTGGTGCAGTGGTGGCACTCATAGAGCCCGTCCTCGGAGCCCGACTCGGACACACCGCCAGGACTTGGCGTATCGCGGTCGCTGCTCCCGTTCGTCGCCTCCCGCGCATCAGCCCTGGCGGCCGCTTCGGGCTCCGGTGCGCGGGCTGTGGCGGGCGCTGGCCGCGGTTTGTGCCAGCGGCGGTGGGAGGCCAGGTTAGCCGGGCAGCTGAAGACCTTGGCGCACTCTGGGCAGCGGTATTCCACGCGTACAATGCGCGAGCACTTGTGCTGCGCCAACGAGAAAGGATCGGCGTACTCCTCCTTGCACAGCTGGCAGATGAACTCGCCTAACGGCCGCGCCGCACCCCCTGCTCGGCCCCGCGGCGCCTCCACCGGGCCCTCCTTGATCTTCAGTCCCAGCACTGGAGACGTGGTCACCTCGTCCTCGAAATGCAGCTTACGGATGGCTTTGGGCTTTTTGACGCCCGGGGCCTTGGTTGCCTTGGCAGGTGGCTCCGCTGCGGCGGCAGCGGCTGGGGGCGCAGGTCGCTTGCCTGGGGGCCGCAGGGCGGCGGCAGAGGGCAACGGGGGCCTCGACCCGGGCCCACGGGCCGCCTCAGTACCTGCGGAGAACGCAGTGCCCATCTTGAGCTCGGCGGGCGCAAAGAGCAGTGCGTCGCCACCGCAGGTGCCGCCGCCACCCGCTACATGCCCGCTGTGCCCACCGCCGCTCCCGAGCAGCGCGGCGGGCGTGGGGAAGGACTCGGCCGAGACAGGCGAGCCGAGGTTGAAGCTGCGCTCGAAGTACTTGTGTTTCTCGTGCTCGCGACTCACCGGTCGCGTGGGGCTGTACAGTGGCGCCGGGTGCGCGGCCTCTGGGTTGCCGAAGTGCGCGGTGCGCGGGCCGGGTGAGGGAGGCGGCGGGCCAGGCGCACAGGCGAGGGCGGCGGCGAGCACCGCATGGGCGCGCTCGGTAGGCGGCGGCGGCGGCGGCGGCGGTGGCGGCGGCGGCAGCGGTAGCGGCAACGACAGCGGCCCGGGCCCTGAGCTTGGTGCTGGAGGCTCGGCGCGGGCTCCCCCACAGCCCGGGGAGAGCAGCAGCGCGCGGTCGCCGTCCTCGCCACAGCGGACCCGGTAGGACACTGGCGTGGACTTCTTGCTGCGCTTCACTAGGAAGCCGCGGGGCATCTTGGCGCAGCGCGCGGCCAAACCGCTGGCTAGCTCCCACCGCCGCGCTCTACCCCGGCCTCCCTCAGTGCTCCCTGCCCATTGCCTAGCAGAGCGGCGGCGGACTAGCGTGGCGCCGGTGGCAGCTCGGCCTAGCTCTGCGCCCTGCACGCGTGTCCCTTTCCCCAGGTCTGGTCGTCGCTGCCTTTTAACGGGGGGAGGGGGCCATTGTTCTCGCCTCCCGCTTTCCCCGTAGCCAATCAGCGCGCCCGCACTTCCTCCGCCTGGTAGGGTGGGAGAGCTATAGGACTGCAAAAAGGGAGCCGGGACTCGGGGGTCGCCCGGTAGGTGCGGCAGATGTACCTGAGGGCGCGGGGGCCCCCGTGAGCGCCCCTTGTCACTCCGCCCGTCGCTGCGCCCCGCCGGGCCCCGGCACACGCCTGGCCCCGCCTCCCTTCACGGTCGGCTGCTCCTCTATGGGAGGTGCACGTGCCTGGGCTTTGTGTCTCTCCTCCGGGGGGCGCAGGGCCGCCAAATGGGCCGGTCTATCAGCACGACAATGCGCCCCCTTCCCGCGCGGGGATTACCCGCGGGTTGCGAGCAAAATAGCAACAAAGGACAAGAATGGCCCCAAATATGTCAGGAGAACGAAATACGCGAGCCGGAGCAGAGGGGGAAGTGGTGCGTGCTGATTGGGTGGGTTGGGGGACATCAGTAAGCGCCAGGACATGGGAGTGCGGCTGCCGGGCAAGAGACCTAGCCCGGGAGATACTTGGAAGCTCCATGTGTAGTTTCAAAAATAATTAAGAGTCGAAAATAGCAGTAAAACGGGGTCAGCCAAGAGCTCCCGCTTGACCCCGAGACATATAGAACCGGAACTCAGGTTTAAGCAAAAAATGGAAACTGAGGTTCCGAGTTTAGGTAGAGGATTTGGCCTTTTCTGGATGCAGTCGAACGTTTTGTTAGTGCCTACAGCTTCAGCGCTCCCTCAGGTCCCAGAACGCTTTCTCGCGAGTTTGGGTAACAGTTGGCACCGCACTTCGTCAATTGCCTGCCGAAATGGGGGAAGGAGAATAAGACTGGGCTGGGTTCCAAAAGGAACTTGAATTTCTGAACTTTTATTTTTTTAAGTTCCCCAGGGTTCGGGTGTTGGCCTCCTTGGAGAGCCCCTACTCAGGACGCTCAGAATCCCCACGCCACTCAGGACCAAGCTGATATGGGTTGATTTAGCCAAAGCCGGTAACATGCTATCTGCAGCGTGAACCACAGTGAAGTTGGTTTCCGCCCTCCCTTAGCGCGGTCTCATGCATTTTCATTCTGAGCGGGCATTTTGTCTGCGGGTTGACATCAGATGCTAAATCAAGGACTCCAATCAAGGCACTACGGAATAAAGGGGCCGCCTGTCTGGGCGCGGGGTCTCCCTCCCGCCCCCCCGCCCCGAACTGTGCCCCCTTCACCTTTGTGAAGGAAATTAACCTCCCGCTATTGAGCGCCGGCCGCAGCCAATCTGGAAGCAAAAGAGACGCGTGCTGCTGGCTGGGGGGGAGGGGGGCAATCTGTCCTCCGAAGCTGGCTGCGGCCTCAGAGAGGACAAACCATCTCCCCCTAGCCACTAGAAAAAGAAAACAGCGAAGACCCAAACTACCCTCCTACTACCCCTAGCTTCCTTTCTCCTGTCCGGTTTGGACCCTGATCTGGCCTACTGCCTTCTTCCACTTTCCAACCGAGCCTCAGAAAATCCACAAGGCAGCATCTCCGGGAGCGGAAACACAGTGACCTGGATGCACATCCATGGGAAAGTGCACGGTGGCTCGTGTCGCGTATCGTTGAGAAACAAATAGTAAAGCCACATACAAAGTTTTTGTTGTAAGAAAAAAATGCCAGTTTACTGAATGGAAGGAAATAGACTTTTTTTTTCCTGCAAAAATGCACGCTGATAGATTTTGCTGAAAGAGTTTTACTTGCCTTTAATTCCACTGAAAGTATTTGTTTTGGATTTTCCCTCCGAAAATAGACTGGAATGGAAATTAACTAAAAATTTTTTGTTTGTTTTACAGCTTCCACATGAGTAATAACTTGTGCTAGAGACAGTTGTTGGAGAATCTCTCTGGTTAATCAAAGAGAAATATATTTGCTGATTTTATATTTGTGATTAAAAAAAAAACACCACACAGACTGAAAAGAAAAAAAAATGTAATGGAATATATTTGTAAAGTCTTACCTTTCTTGTAAAAAGGTTAATTGGGATGAATGTTATGTTTTTTTAAGTTAGAAATCCTAAAATGAATTTATTTAAAATGCATACATATGTGTCCATCTGATGTTATTTTCTTGCTCTTTTGAGCGCTGATTAATATTGCTGATGAAATTAGAAATGGGAAAGAGATTCCGGGACAGCTCAGCCGATTTTATCTTCTAATCACGACTCCCATCTGGACTGTGGAATAATAGGGTGGAGGGGGGAATAGGCAAATCATCGCCAACTGACTGCGGGGTATTTGGTCTTGCATATGTAACACTCCTTTCATTCAACAGATAACAGAGAGAGTTAGTCACCTAGTGAATCTTTAAAAAATAACAACACTCATAATTGTAAAGAAGGGGAAGGATTAAAACAACAACAACAACAAAACCAAAACTCCGGACTATTCATGTATTGAATTCAAACTGGGCTCTGAATTAAGCCAAGGGAATCTATTGAACGCTATTGAGATGCTGAGATTCAATGAATATGCTTCTTTTTCTCTGTGGTTTCTAGTCTTACTAGCCGAAATGAAATCTGCTTTCAGACGGTTCAGCTAAACCAAATGGAAACTTGAAAGGTACAAGTATTCGAAACGGATTTCATAACCCATGGCTGGAGGGGGGTGGGGGGAGGAATTAGTCTGCTTGCTAGTGCACACCAGCAACTTCCAAGCAGGTGCATCCGCGTATTGGGTTGTGGGTCTTTGCCACCTTCTGTGTGATCAGCCCCCCCGCCCCCCCCAACCTGTAAATCATCAGGAGTGAGGACGTCGGGTTGAGTATTCGTCTTCCCCTGGGAAGAGCAAAGCACCGTCGAGTTGTCTCTCCCCTACCCCCCACCACCACGGTTGACCTTTGCACACAGTAATTCCAGGAAGGGGTCCAATGGAGTTGGGATGGGGAAACACTGAGGACTGCCTTGGCCCTTTCCAGGAGGGGGCTGAAGCTAGTCAGGGGCGTTGGTGAGCTCAGGGATCCGAGACAGGGCACTGCAGAGTCCTTCTCGGCCTCAGGTGGCTCCTTTCCCTCCCTGTGGGACCCTGGGCAGCGCTCTGAAAAAAAATCGGGGGCATCCCTTCGTTTCTTGTCCTTGTAGACCTAGATTTGAGTTCTTTTTTCTATCGTCTCGGAACTGATGTCGAAGGCTTTTGTTAGTGCGAACGCAGTGGTTCACTGTGACCCCCAGCTTGGTCGCAACTCTAGAAGCAAGGTTCCAGGGAGTGTCTGGAAAACGCGAAGATTGGACATTAGGGCCCAAACGGGGCCGTTTAGCGGAGGAGCTAGCCCCGTTGAGTATCCGGAAGTCCAGGCAACCTCTGCGTTTAATAGAGGCGAGGATGGGCGTGTCCACAATCTCATTCTGTCGCTGGTAGCGCATCTGGAGTGACCGAGCGGGAATCTTCAGCGCCCACACCCTACATCCATCCTGCGACAGACCCCTCTCCTAGCTTCACAGAAGTCTCTATTCCCGTTTCTCGGTCCCCATGATCCACGGTCCGGCCTGAAACCTGCGTTCCCATTGCAGGCCAGCTCCGAGGTCCTCGAGTTCTGCGATGTCCCGTGGCCCAGTGCGCAGTGAGCGCAGGCCCGAGCTGGGGAGAGGCTTTGTGTTCGCAGGAATGAGGGGTTGTGTGTCATTCTGAGGGGCACGCGAGAGACACGCGCAGCCCGCCAGCCGCCCCAGCCGGGCCTGCAGGCACCTTTAGGGAGGGGGGGGGCGCCCGCGGACCGTCGCCTTTGTCCGGCATATTAGCATAAAGCTGCCATGGATCTCCCGTTGAAATAATTCCACACAAAAGGAGAGTGTATGAAAGAGCGAACAAGGCGAGGCTGCGCCGGCGCGGCAGCCCCACTGCTCCAGGATTCCCCCCTTGAGGGTCAAGTACCCCGGCAAGCTGCCGGGGCCCATTATTTGACTGGGGCCACGGGCATTTATCCCCCGAGTACTGGGTCTGGGCCACGAGCGCTCCATGAAGTACCCTTAAGGTTGTGTGTTTTTGCTTAGGTGGGACCATCACGGCCGGGGTCAGGGAAGGGACAGGAAAGCTCAGAGTGGACAGTTCGAAGAGTGGTGTTAGCAAAAGTCCGCAAAGGCGTTGTCAACGAATGTGAAAGAGCCATAATCAGAGACTCATGCCCAGAAGAGCTGGTTGGCTTTGAAGTAACCGGAATGGCATTGATGATGGGGCGAAAGAGGGGTCTGCTCCCTACTGTGAGCTGAGGGCAGCCCCATCCCCGCTGCCTCCGTTTCAGAGGAATAAAGGAACCAACACACCAGTGCAAAAATTGACTAGAGAGACCCGCGACCTCAAGCCCTCCTCCGTGGTTCCTGGGGTGGGGGACAGAAGAAACGCACTTTTTGCAGTGGCCTGGGCCACTTCCTTTGTTTTGCCCTTGGGTTTTGATTGTGTTCTTCTTCCTCTACTTCCCAAGCCTCTCCTATTACCCTCTCCTCTCTCTTCTTTCTCTTTGCTTCCGTGCTCTCTCCCTTCTTCTCTCGCCCCAGGCCTCTCTCTTCCCTCCTTCTTTCCTCTCTTCTTTATCTCTCCCATCCCCATTCCATCTCTCCTTCCCTTTTTCATCTTTACTCCCTCCTCTTTCCTCCGGGATTCTCTCCCACCCTAGCATTTCCCCTTCACTCTCAATCTCTGCCTCTCACTATCCCCTTGCCTCTTTCTTCCACTCAATCTCTATCTGTCCCGTTTTCTTCCCGGTTCCACCTATATCCCTTCTGCTTCTCTTGGTCTCTCTCTTCTCCCGTTTCCTGCCTTTACCCTCACCTCTCTTTCCTTGTCTTTCCCCCTCTCTACACCCCCATCTTTGCCTTCTCTCCCTCACCTCTTACCAGGTCGTCCTCTCCACCTACACTCCCCCCCACCCCATTTCACTCCCTTCTCCTCCTTTCCTCCTTTTTTGACTCGTCCTCCGCCCCCTCCCATTCCTCCCCGCAGGCCTACGTGTGTTATTTTATTTGTCTAGAGAGCGCCTATTTGTTCAGTGATGTGTGGCCTCCTGGCCGCCTGCTTTAATGGGGGTGCGGAGGCTTGGTTTCTGTGAACATTAGCATACAGCTGCCAGGCTCCGTGCCCCATCCTAGCGCTCACTTTATCCCAGCCTTATCATCACCTCTTCTCTCATCCAGAAAACAATCAACAGCTTCTCACACCCAGAGACTTTCAAACTGAGCCCCTCGCTACTTCTTGGCTAACACTCACTCAAATGGGTTCTCTGTCTCTCACAGGCACACACCCTCTTCTAAGAGTAAATATGGATTGGCTAGCTGCATATTTTATTCTCCACAGTTCCTTTTCCTTCCATCCTCTTCTTTTTCTTTCCTGTAATATTTGGTATCATAAAATAGCAAGCCATTTCTGGATTGAGGGAGTCAAACTATCAAAAGCAAACCGTGTCATGTGATTATTAAGGGTGCCAATGATGCAGGGCTGTAACGTGATTTGGGGAAATAAAACACTTGAAAATTAACTTTGATATTTTCTTGTCAATGTTCTTTGATCAAAAATATAGAATTACAAAATCTGGCTTAAAACCCAAGATACCCAGGCTCAACAGTAAATGCTGAAATATGTGAGGAATTCAGTTTTTCCATCTTTATAAAGTCCATTCCTTATGGACACAGAAAGAAGTCCAAATATCTCTTTTTGGGACCCTTTCTTTTGCCCCACTTTCCCACCAGCAAGTAGTAAGTAGCTCTCTTCTAAAGCCCTTAAAACAGCAAATTTCAAGCTGCAACCAAAGATTATTGGCTTTTTCTCTTGTCCTTAGGGAATTTGTTCCTCAGTGGTAAAGTGCTGAATTTGTGCATGTATGATAAAATTCCTACCTAAATTCAGGAAATTACTCACTTTCTGAATATGGGGCAATGATAAAATTACTTTGTCAAATAAGTTTTGTAGAATAAAAATATCCTACATATTTTCAAATCTTTTGGATACTTATACAGAGGTTCAAGACTACTTCTAAATAGGCAGCAAAGGAACAGCTATTATCAATGCTAAGTATGATTTTATATTAAGGTTGATATTGTTTTGGGTCACTTCTATGTCTCCAGTGGCTTTTTAATAGTTACATTTGGTCATAGAAGTCATAACTATTGCTCTTCTAGCAATCAAATGTTCTTTTGTTTTTCACCAAAGGGTCCCTGGACCTGTCACAGAAACTCACTTCACTTGCTGAAAAATTTGACCCAGGTCCTCTCAGGGAGAAGAAGGGAGTGTATAATTTCTTGTGCTGACTTATTTGTAGACCCCTGGAATATGGTTCCATGTGTGTTGGGCCTGCATCTGAAGAGTGGCCCTCCCAGTCGTGATTGTTTCCCCATTCAAGTTATCCAGTTTGCACCATATGGCTGAAGCTGGCTTCTCTAAATGGCCTATGCACTTATGTAAAACATACTTGTGAGGGAATTAGTAGCATTTACTGTTGCTTTCCTGTCTTGGAAAAATCAGAGTCTAGCATTCCGGAACCACTTCATTTTTTGAGAAGCATCAAACAACTTTGGACTTCTAAATAATTAAGCAGTTTATAGCAAAGAGTTTGATGATCAGTGTATAATTCTGTAGTGGTAACTGTGATTTTTCCTCCCAATAGCTGTGCAATTCTTATAACAGTGACAACTTTTACTAGATATAAATAAAAGCACTGGCTACAAATACAAATATAAAATAAGTAAAAATAATGAGCAAAGGTGAAATTCTGTTCAGGAAAACCAATTTTGAGCCCTGCTTGTCAAAAACTCAGTCACAAATTGTGTCATGCTATAGCGTAGTGGTTACGAATCGGGCTGCGAACCTTAAGGTCAGCGGTTCGAAACTACCAGCCGCTCCGCGGGAGAAAGATGAGGCTTTCTACTCCCGTAAAGATTTACACCCTTGGAAACCCTGTACAGGGTCGCTATGGGTCGGACCCGACTCAATGGCACTTAACAACAACAACAATAGTGTAGTGGTTACAAATCTCACCACCAGCAGTTCGAAACTACCAGCTGTTCCATTCAAAGATGAGGCTTTCTGCTCCCATAAAGATTTACAGCCTCAGAAAACCTATGCAGAGTCACTATGAGTCGGAACCAACTCCACGGCACATAACAACAACAAAAACAACATCTATAAAAGAGACCCAAACAATTAAACAAAAAAAATCTTGATTTATGTGTTGTTCCTAGTGGTTCATGGGTTTTCCAGTGGGCAAGTAATTTTTTTTTTCATTTATAAAAAAGAGGGTTTCTGATCCACATTATAGGTGATATGTACCAGAAACCTGTTGATGGAAAGCAACTATGCTGAGAGTCAAAGAAAATGAGCTAGATTAATTTACCATTACCATTTTATAATAGAAAACCTTTATGGGAGCATCTTGGTGTTCCCATTTTTCAGGACTTTTATATTGGTGATCTGCAACATGAACTAGAAATGCAGGGATTGGTTACCAGTTTCCTTATTTCAAAGGTTCTTGTAAACTTGCATATACAATCAGCCCTTCTGATATTGGATTACAGATTTAGGTTCTCATCATTTGTTTACTTATTATACCTTCTAGATACATAATTTTCTCTTTTTAATCATCCACAAGTACTCAAATTATTGGGTAAACAGGTGATGAGCTAACAAAATTGTCGGCAGAACACATCAAAATATCAAACAGAGTCATACCCAAGGTAAAAACATATTCTTCACAGTATGATCTCATTTTATTCTTAAAAGGGTTTATTATTCTGCACTGGAATATACCTGGCATTTGCAAAGCTTTTCTTACCCCAGAATCGAGATACATGGTCCTATGCCACCTACTGGAATAATTGAAAACTACAAGTATAATTGAAATGAATAAAAATGACAAATTCAGGATGCTTTGCTGTCAAGGAGTTTCCTAATTAAACAAAGCACTTCCAGCAATCACATGTTGGAAAACAGCACATTGCTAAATGATGCCTGGCCATGCATACATGGGCAGGTGGTAATGGTTATAGTGTAAGTAATCAAGGATGCTCTTGTCCACCAGAGATTTGTAGATGCTTTCCTGAAAAGCTCGTTGGAGGTATGTCCGGGGCTTCTCAGGCAGGTTTATTTCTTCATCCTCAATTTGATGGGCTAACTGTTCTATGGAAGGAAGGTCTTCCTCCTGTAAAACACAGCAAAGGACCATAT
This sequence comes from Chrysochloris asiatica, assembly GCF_000296735.1. Taxonomy (NCBI): domain Eukaryota; kingdom Metazoa; phylum Chordata; class Mammalia; order Afrosoricida; family Chrysochloridae; genus Chrysochloris; species Chrysochloris asiatica. The sequence goes on along the minus strand of NW_006408557.1, from coordinate 10,408,807 downwards.
TCTTTTGGATTTTTTGTTGTTGTTAAGTACCATTGATTGGTCCCGACTCAAAGGGTTTCCAAGGAGTGACTGATGAGTTTGAACTGCCAACCTTGTGGTTCAAATAAGAAGGTGGTTTCACTCTAAAGAAAAATATTGTGCTCAGCCCCACACATGGCAATTCGAAGCCTTTAATTTTTCAGAAAAGAATTATCTGTAAATCTTGTTTGTTTAAAAAACATTTAAGGGAGGAAATGATTAAACCTATATGATTTACTTTGATACAATCTGAAAGAAATAGGATTAAAAAAACCCTAGATCAATTTTCAGTAAAGTAAAATTTCATTGTTAGCTTTAAAGACACGACTCAAAGAGAATAAAGTTAATTTGAAATTAAAAATCATATGCTATACATATCCATAATTTAAAAAATATTTTAAAATATTTTGTTGTAAGTATTTTCAAACATTCAATCAAGTTGACAGAATTGTACTGTGGACATCCACCCTAGATTCTACAGTTCAGATTTCATTGTATTTGCTTCATTATATACTGCCTATCTGTAATTGTTGTTAAGTGCTGCTGAGTCAGTTTTGACCCATAGCGACTCTGTATAGTGTTGCTGAGGAGCAGCTGGTGAGCTTGAACCACCAACCTTGTGGTTCAAACCGACTTTGCAGTCCAGTACATTGCTGTTGCTGTTATGTGCCATCGAGTCGGTTCTAACCCATAGCGACCCTGTACAGGGTTTCTGAGGCTGTAAATCTTTACGGGAGCAGAAAGCCTCATCTTTCTCCCATGGAGTGGCTGGTAGTTTCGAACTGCTGACCTTAAGGTTCGCAGCCCGATTTGTAATCACTATGCTACCAGAGCTCCTTTGGGCTATTATAAAAAAGTGTCTCACCAAGGTTTGAGCTTTTGAAGAGTGTAATAATTGAACATTTTCCTAAAGAAACATTCTTGTGGACTTTGATGGTGCATTTATTTGGAATTGCAATAGTTTTACATTTTGTTCTGAACAGAAAGCAAAAATGGATTGCTTGTGGAGTACCACTGGACTAATAATTCAGTTATGAGTCTGTAGATAGAAAATAGATTCACTTGAGTATTTAAGTAAGGCACTAATGTTTCTCAGCGCCGTCAAGTTGGTTCTGACCCATTAGCGACCCTGTATAGGGTTTCCAAGGAGCAGCTGGTGAGCTTGAATCGCCGACCTTGCAGTTCAAATGGCTTTGAAGTCTGTGTATTAACCCACAGTGCCACACCAGGACTCCAGGGCACTAATAGATGCCTGAGATTATGCACACAGTAGTGAGGGCTGTGGGATTTCAGATTTAAATAAACTCAATAAAAGCAGGGAGGGGAATAGATAAGCGATGCTGAGAACTCTATATTTAGGATGCCGAAATGTTACAGTCCTATTAACATGTCATCAAGAATATATGATGCAAAATATACTAGGTCTGCTCTTTCTCCCTTATTTTCTGGATAATTCTATCAAACCAACACAGCAACAGGTTAGATGATGCTGTTTTACTTGGGTTGAATAATGTGAAATCACAACATGAAAAATCTCAAGAAAATCTTGTTCTAGGTGGTAAGGAGATTTTTATACACTTGCCTCTCTTAGTCTGACCATTTCACCTGTAATAGTGACTATCTCATCTTTCACACTGTGACTACCTCACCTGCACATCTCAGAGTGACAATTCCACCTCTCAAAGTGAGACCATCTCACCATTCCCAGTGTGACCATCTCACCATCTCAGTGTTACACTCTCAACTCTCATTGTATGACAGTCTCACCTCTCCTGGGGACCACAGCGCCTCTTACAATGTGACAATTCCAGCTCTCACACTGATCCTTTCAGTCTGAACACCTAACCTCTTACAATTTGGAAACATCACTTTTCCTAGACTAGCACATCTCTTTCACTGAGCAGCTCACATCTCAGAGTTACCATTTTACCTGTCACATTATGACCAACATCACCACCCAGAGTAACCACACTACCAATCAGTACGCCCTTTTCACATGTAGTGTTACAATCTCACTCTCTCCTCTGTGATCGTCTCGTGTCTCAGTGTGAGCATCTCACCTATCATAAGTGTTCACACAGTGACCATTCTCACTTCTCACACTGTACCCACGTCACCTCAGTGTGACCAAGTGACATTTCAGTATTCCCATTTCCTTTTCTATACTGTGGCCATCTCCCCCTCACACTGATGGTTTCACCATTCAGGTCTCTGAGTGTGAACATTACACCTCTCACAGTGTGTCCTCTCCAAGTATGACCTCTGACCTCTCAGAGTGTGACCAATTCACTTCTCACCCTATGACAACAGCACTTCTGCATGTGATCATTTCACCTCAGTGTGGCCACCTGAAATCTCATTTTGACAATCTCACACCTGTCACTGTGACCATTTCATCATTTTCTGGGCCCATCTCAACTCTCGCAGGGTGAACATCTCAACTCTTACACTTTGACTACTTTTTCCTATTACGTTGTGACCATCTTAGCTCTCATGAGCATGGCCATTAACCATTCAGTGTACCTATTTCAGCACTCACACTCTGACCACAACACTCAATGTGACCATGTCACCTCTTAGTGTGGCCATCTGACTTGTCAAAGTGATCATCTGTCATACTGTGATCATCTCACATCTTACAGTGTCATCTCAAAGTGAGAGCATGTAACTTGTCAGTTTGACGATTCATCTCTCCATTGTGAACATCTCACCTCTTGGTGAGAATGTGACCATTCAGAGCTCAGTGTGATTGTCTTAACTCTCACACTGACCAGCTCACCTCTCTCAGTCTGTTCATATCAGCTGTCACACAGGGGTCTCAACTTTCAAAGGGGGACCATCTCTTTCATATTATGGCCAACTAATTTCTGAAACTGCTATGTGACTGATGACATGGTGACTATCTTAACTCTTGCAGTGCAAATCATGTCAGCTCCATGTCACCATCTCACCTTTGATCATCTCATTTGCAAGTGTGACCACTGCACTTCACCGCTCACAGTAATACTAGCTAACATTTCAGTGTAACTATTGTTGTTGGTAAGTGCCATCGAGTCGATTCTGACCCATAGTGACCATAGTGACCATAGGGGTTCCAAGAAGCAGCTGGTGAACTTGAACCACCGACCTTGCAGTTCAAACGACTTTGCAGTGTGACACATCAGCCCACAGCGCCACACCAGAAGTCATGAGGTGGTCACCGTAAGAGAGGTAAAATGGTCAGACTGAGAGATGACATAGTCATCGTCATTGGTGAGATGGTCATTCTGAGTTGTCACACAGTTAGTTACAGTGTGAGAGGTGACATAGTACACTGAGATATGAAATGGGCACACGGTGAGACAGTCACACTGTGAGTTGAGATCATCATACTGTGTGACACATGAGGGTGCTACAATATAAGGTGTGCTATCTCACCTCTCTCAGGGTCAGCAGTTCGAAACTACCAGCTGTTCCGCAGGAGAAAGATGAGGCTTTCTGCTCCTGTAAAGATTTACAGCCTTGGAAACCCTGTTACAGGGTCACTATGAGTCAGAACCGACTCCACAGCACATAACAACAACATCTCACCTTCTCAATGTGTTGATCTCCATTCACAGCGTGACTATCTCACCATGTGTCCATTTCATATCTCAGTGTAATATGTCACCTCTCACACTAACTGTCTGACAACTCAGAATGACCATCTCACCAATGACTATGTCATCTCTCAGTCTGACCATTTTACCTCTCTTACTGTGACTACCCCGTGACTCCAGTATAACCATATCACAACATAGTGTGACCATCTCAACACTTGCAGTAACCACCCCACATTGAACAATGTTCACACTTGGTTTATCGAATCTAGTTTTCATAGTGTGACCATCTCACACCTCATGGTGTCACCATCTCACCTCAGTGTGACTATCCCACAACTAGTACTGTGACATCTCACAGTACTATTGACCATCTCACATCTCCTACTATGACCAGTTCACCTCTCAGTGTGACCATCTTTTACATTGATCTGACCATCCTACCGTTCATTGTGCCATTTCACTTCACAGTGTTACTATCTCACCTTGCATTTGGTGATCACCTTTTACTCTGATCATCTTACCATTCTTGTGTCCACTTAACCTTTCAGAGTTGATCATTCACCTCTCACTGTGTGACTAGCTCATTCTCAGCATGGGTACCTCAGAATTTGGTGTGAGAATCCTAACGCTCACTGTTACCATGTCATACTGTGACCATCTCACGATTCAGAATAGCCGTATCCCCAATCACGGTGATCATTTCACCTTTCATACTATGATCTTTGAAATTCTCTTCAACATTCATAGTTTGATGATCTCACAATCACAACTATCACAGTGTATTAATCTGACCCTTACAGTGTTGCTATCTCATTTCTTTCCTCTACCTCTAATACTGTGACAATTCAGATGCCAAACATTGTGACCATCTCCTGCTCAGCACCTCACCATTTCACTTCTCAGTGTGACGTATGTATCAGCATTCTCACTATTGTCTGTGTAATCACCTCTACTCTAATAAGACTACTTCACCCTCGGGGCTTCCATCTCACAATGCGATGTGAAAAGTTCACAATTCAATGGAATCTTATCACCTCTCACAGTGTGACAGACCATCCTGCCCTTAAAAGTGTGACCATCTCACACAGTAACCATCTCCCCTCTGGTTGACCTTCACACCACTCAGTGTCAATGTGTCATCTCTCAGTATGACCATTTTACTTCTAAGTGTGACCATCCTACTTTCCACAAGTGACCATCTCAACTCTCCATGTGTCTATCTCCTATCTCATTATGATTAAAATAGTACTTTTCACAGTGTGACCATCTCCCTTCCTACACTGGTCATTTCAGCTCTCACAATATGACAGTTTTATGTTTCAGAGTGTGACTATCTTATCTTTCATAGACTGATCGCTCATATCTCATACTGTGACCATCTTACCTCATAATGTGACATCTCACATCTCAGTGTTACTATTGCCCCTTCAATAGGACCAGCTCACTACTCAATGTGTAATAATGTCACCACGAAGGCAGTGACATATACTCTTACTTCTAACTCTAGGTGTGATCATCCCATCTCTCACAATGTGACCACCTTACTCTCAGTGTGACAGTCTCATCTCTGTGTGATGATTTCACCTCTACTACTATGACCCTTCACATCCCCTATGTCCACTGTCTCTGCCCTATCTATGTGACTACTCTACCAACTCTCCCACTATCTCCACTTCTCTCAAATGCATCAATTTTTCTATGGTCACATGGGTGTGACCATCCCACCTCATGCCCTCATGCCACCTCGCAATGGGACCATTTCACATCCTGCATGATCACTTTTTTTCACATAGTATGACCACCTGACAACCTACATTGAACCATGCATGTCGCTTTACACTGTATCATCATCTTGCCTTTCACAGTTTGACCATTTCATTTCTCATACTGTGTCCATCACACCTTTCACACTGTATCTAGCTCATCTTTAGGGGGACTATATCACCTCTCTCTGGGGTAACCTAAACTCTCATACTATCACAAACTCATTTCTCATAGAAGGACCGTCTTATCAGTCACACTGTGACGCTGACACTATGTGCTCAGAGGGATCTTTCAGTGACAATCTCATCTCAAAATCTGATCATCTGACTTCTTAGAGTAGTCACAGTATTATATCTCCTTAGATTCTGAATGACCATCTTTACCTCCTAGTGGAATGACCTTACCTCTCACACTGTGGCCATCACATTACTTAGGTTGACCATCACATCTTTTATTATACCAGCTTCACCTCTCATGTGACATCACCTCTCACACTGCCATCATCTCACCTCTCAGTGTGACCAGATCACCTGTAGCACTTTGACGTTCTCACCTCTCCCACTAAGACTATCTCATCTCTCATAGATTATTATGTATGTCACAGAGTGATCACTTCATGGTTCACACTATGACTAATCATACCTGACATGTGACCCTCCTGTCTCTCATATTGTGACCATTTCACCTTTTTCAGTGTTATGATCTCAATTCTCACACTGTGACAATATCATCTCTCACACTGTGATCATCTTGCCACTCAGTATGGCTATGTCATCTCTCAGGTCAACCATTACAGTTCACAGAGTGACGATTTTACCTCTCGCAGTGTAACCACCATAGTGCTCAGAGGGATGTTTTAGCTATCCAGTGCCGATAAACAGAAATACTACAGTGGATGGCTTTAACAAACAGAAATGGATTCTTCCACAATTTAGGAGTCTAATTGTCCAAATTCAGGGTGCCAGCTATAGAGGAAGGCTTTCTCTTTCTGTCAACTCTGGGAGAAAGTCCTTGTTTCCTTTCAACATTTGTGGGCTCAGTGTCTCTCGAAGAGCCCCATGTGTGTTGGCATCAGTCTTTCCCGGGGTCTAGGAGGTTCTCAGTAAGGACTCCAGTTCCAGAGGACATACCCCCCTCCCAGCTCTTCTTTCTTGGTGGTATTAAGGTCCCTGTTTCTCTGCTTAATTCTCTTTTCTTTCATCTCTTGTAAAATACAAGGTAATACATAAACAGCAGGGAAATTCCCCTTGCATCATAGCAGGACTGGAACCCGAGTAAGCATGTCACATCCCAACCTACTCTCCTGGACTGATGGATCACATCAGATCACATCATTACATAGCTGACAAACCACTGAGAATCATGGCTCAGCCAGGTTGACATGTATTTTGGAAGATACAGTTCTATCCATGACAGTAACGATTGTTGCTGTTAGGTACCATCGAGTCGGTACTGACCCATAGCAACCTTATGCACAGCAGAATGAAACAGTGTCCGATCCTGGGCCAACCTCACTATTGTTGCCATGCTTGAGTCCATCGATACTGACACTTGGCCAATCCATCTCGTTGGGGGTCTTTCTCTTTTTCTCTGAATCTCTACCTTACCAAACATGATATCCTTCTCTGGGACTGGTCATTCCTAACAATATGTCCAAAGTATGAGAGATCAAGTTTGGCCATCTTGGCCTCCAAGGAACACTCTGGCTGCACTTCTTCCAAAACGGACCTATTGGTTCTTTTGGCAGCCCATGGCACTTTCAATATTCTCCTCCAACACCATAACTTAAAAGCATCAATTCTTCTACATCTTCCTTATTCATTGTCCAGCTTTCACATCCATATGAGGTTACTGAAAATACCATGGCTTGGGTCAGGCACACCTTACTCCTCAAGCTGACATCTTTGCTCTTCAGCACTTTAAAAAAGTCTTGTACATCAGATTTGCCTAATGCAGTATGCTGTTTGATTTCCTGACTGCTGCTTCCATGAGTGTTGATAGTTGATCTAAGAAGAATGAAGTCCTTGACAACTTCAGTCTTTTCTCCATTGATAAGAATGTTGTTTATTGGTCCAGTAGTGAGGATTTTGGTGTTCTTTACATTGAGATATAATCCATACTGAAGGCTGTGCTCTTTGATCTTCATCAGTTAAGTGTTTTAAGTCCTTTCAGCAAGCAAGGTTGTATCGCAGGTTGTTATACATATAGACATATACATAATATGACCATCCCATGTCTCAAAGTGACCATCTCACTTCTTACAGTGTTTGGTACCTAGCACCTCATCAGTGTTTCCATCACACATCTTACATTGTGACCATCACACATGACCAAGTGTGACTACCCTCTCACTTCTCAGTGTGGCCACCTTACGTATCACACTCTGACCACCTCATTTCTCAGTGTGACACGTCACTTCTCACACTATGACCACCTCACCCCTCGTAGTGAGCATATTTCATGTTTTAGGGGGAAACTCATGACTCACTGTGACGAGCTCACCTCCCATGGTGTCACCATTCCATCTCTCACTCTATGAGCACCATCTCTCACTCTATGAGCACCATCTCTCACTCTCTCACAAAATGCCCACCTGTGACTTTTCACCTATTGTTTCCACCTATAATGTGATCTTATTTGTCAGGCTGCTTCTACTTAATAGAATGTTTTCTCAATTCAACCACCTTTCAGAATGTATTGTGATATAATGCAATGTAAAGTACTGTGCAGTCATAGCAACCATATGTAGCCTTTTTGAGGAGCAGCTGGTGAATTTGAACCACCAACCGTTCAGTTCAAAGCAACCTTGTGGTCCAGCGCTTATCCTACAGCACCACACCAAGATGCCATAGAATGTATTTGTACTTTATTTTTGTGAATGAAAATATTCCGTGCTTTGTTTATCCATTCATTGGTTGATGGACATGTAGGCTGTTTCCATCTGTTGGCTATTGTGAACAGCGCTGTTGTGAACACTGGGGCAGAAGTATTTGAGTAGTGTGACTAGCTCCTTTCAATTTTTTAAAGTGTACTGTTAGGAGTAGATTTCCTATGTTATATGGTAATTTTATTTTTAACTCTGAAGAACTGCCGAATTGTTTTCTAAAGCAGCCACCCTATTTTACATTTTATCAACCATGTACAAAGGCTTTTACTTCTCCACATCTTTGTCAACTTATAAAATTTACTGTTTTTTTAAAATAAATTTTATTACCATCCAAATTAACCAGTAACTTGGTTGGTTGGTTATGTGCCGTGGAGTCAGTTCCGACTCAAAGTGACCCTGTATAGGGTAGGGTTTCCAAGGCTGTGCATCTTTATGGGAGCAGAAAGCCTCATCTTTCTCATGCAGAATGGTTGGGAGTTGCTGATCCTGAGGTTAGTAGCCTGACTTGTAACCATTATGCTATGCTTCTAAGTCAGTTCAGACTCATGGGGACCCCATGTGTTGAAGAGTAGAACTGCACTTCACACAGTCTTCAAGGCTGAAATCTTTAAGAAGCACATTGCCAGACCCTTCTGAGGAATTTCTGGGTGGGTTTGAATTATCAACATTTCAGTTAATAGTCAAGCATTCAACCATTTGTGCTACTCAGGGACTTCAAAAGCCACACTAGTGGGCGTGAAAGAACATCTCATTGTGGTTTTTTTCAAGTTTGTATTGTGCATTGAGTGATAGTTTACATGGGAGAACATGGGTTTTACACTCATCATTTCATTGCAGTGATTACAATCTCCTCTGTGCATCATCATTCAACAGTATTTACTTCTATTCCCTCTTTTTTTGGGGGGGGGTTGGGGAGATGTACACAGAAACACTTAGGAATATAAATTCATTTAAACAACCAAAGGGACTGGAATCATGGCAATGTAATGATATACGATGGAATGAATATGGAACTGAGGTTCTCTCATATAAACTATCATATAACTCACAATAAAACATAAAAACAAAACAAAACAAAAAAAAACACCAAAGGGCACATTGTGCAAGCCTGCCTACTGGCTGCCAGAATACAGCCTTTCCCTCTCCACAAGTCTAGAGTCCTCAGCTGCTCTATCTCTCCATGTCCTCATCTCTGCCTCCATTTCTGGAGTCACTGCTTCTCTGGATAGAGTCCCACATTCTGCTCATGCTCTTCTCCCTTGACGGTCTTAGGGTTCTCTGTTCCTGGGCTGTAAGATTAACTATTTCTCCCTTTCTGTTACAGAACTTCTATCTTTACAGTTTTGACAGTTGCAATTAGTCATGATAACAATTATTCACTATTGAATCATAAGAATCTTATCTTCATCTCCTTTCACCAAACCTGTCTAGACAAGGCATTCTACCTCACCCGGCACACTCTTAAATTAAATTCCTTCTTGAAACCTTCTAAGCCAGTCACTTCATGCCTTTATAGCCCTTTCCATTTTACGTAGCCAATATCTAAGATGCCCGCCCCTATCAACTCTGTATACAAAGGGGATAGGATTGATACTTGATATGAAAACTCTTTCCCTCTCAGTTGGTATTTTGAGCTACTACGTCCATAAGTACGGACTCCTGGTGTGGTGCTGTGGGTTAATGCGCCAGACTGCAAAGCCATTTGAACTGCAAGGTCAGTGGTTCAAGCTCACTAGCTGCTCCTTGGAAACTCTATACAGGGTCGCGGTGGGTTGGAATCGACTCAACAGCACTTGACAACAACAACAACGTCCATAAGTATAGGTCAAGTTCATCAAACTGTAGCGATTTATACTTATTTCCTTTATCAAAAACTGTTTTTTAAATCTTCCTCTAGTTGACTTTTGATGGCTTGATAGTCATCAAGGCTAGGTCTAATGAGTACTAGCTACAAGATTGGGCATTCTTGTGCATATCCCCTTATTGTGTTTTTACTTTCCATATCCCTGTCTACAACCTTACTACCCTGAATGTGCCTGATCTCGTCTGATCTTGTAAGCTAAGGTTTGGGCATGCTTAGTACCTGGATGGGAGACCATTTGGGAATACCAGGTGCAGTAGGCTTAGAGGATTCCTGGTGTGGCACTGAAGGATCAGCACTGTACTGCAAACCACAAGGTGGGCAGTTCAAACCCACCAGCTGCTCCTCGGAAACCCTATATAGGGTCACTATGAATTAAAACTGATTCTACGGCACTAACAACAACAATGCCTTTTGATGTTGACATTTTCCATGTTCTTTTAAATTTGTATACCTTCTTTGTCCATTTTTAATTGGATTGATGCCTTTTTGCTGTTCAGTTGTAAAAGTTATTTACATATTCTAAGACACTTCTCATATGAATGATTTGTAAATACTTTATCCCTATTTTAAGATTACTTTTTCAATTTCTTGATCATGTCCTTAGATGTTTTTAGTTTTTAGTTTTGATGAAGTACAGTTCATCTATTTTTGCTTTTGTTGCTTGTCCTTTTGGTGTAATTTCTAAGAAACTATTGTCAAATCCAGGATCACAAAAATTTACCCCTATTATATTTTTTAACTCTTCACTTAGGTCTTTAATCCATTTTTGTTAATATGGTATGAGGCAGGGGTCTGACTTCATTCTTTTTCACGTGGATCTAGTTGTCATGAACCATTGTTGAAGAGATTTTTTTTTTTTCATTGATTACTAAATAGTCTTGTCATCTTTGTAAAATATCAACTGGCCATAGATATGTGTGTTTATTTCTGAACTTTCAGTTTTATTCCATTGATCTATATGCCCATCCCTATGCCAATACAGGAGGCCTGGTGTGGCACCATAGGATAAACACTGGGCTTCTAACTGCAAGATTGCACACCAGCTGCTTCTCAGAAACCTATACAGGGTGGCTATGAGTTGGAACTGACTCTACGGGACTTAACAACAACAACAAAATGCCAGTACCACGCTGTTTTGATTATTTACTTTGTAATACTTTTTGATACTGTGAGAATGAATTTCACTTTTTTATTATCAAAATTGTTTTGGCTATTTTGAGTCTATTGCAAATTTGGGTGAACTTTGATAAAGGCCTTTGAGTTTTGAAAAGAATTGCATTAAATCTATAGACTGTTCAAAGAAGGTTGCATTTTAAGAATATTAAGTCTTCCAATCTATGAACATGGAATGTCTTTCCTTTTATTTAGGTCTTTGTTTTAATTTTCTTGAGCTTCAGCCTGAACTTTCATAGGAGCAACTGATGGTCTATTCCACAGTCTGCCCCTGGACTTGTTTTGGCTGATGACATAGAGCTTTTCTACCATCTCTTTCCACAGATGTAGTCAATTTGATTTCTGTGTATTCCATCCAGTGAAGTCCAGGTGTATAGTTGTCTTTTATGTTGTTTAAAAAATTTGTTTGCAGGGGATGGAGGTAGAAGAACAAGGATGATAGGGAAACCCTGAAACAGGTTGTTGTTGTTGTTGTGTGCCGTGGAGTTGGTCCCGACTTATAGCGACCCTGTACAGGGTTTCCGAGGCTGTAAATCTTTATGGGAGCAGAAAGCCTCATCTTTCTCCCATGGAACAGTTGGTAGTTTCGAACTGCTGACCCTGAGGCTCACAGCCTGATTCGTAACCACTACGCTACCAGAGCATGGGCTAAATGGGACAGAGGTATATAGTAATGTATGTTCAAACTTAGAACAGGGATCTGTGATACAGAGATTGAGGCATAGTCTGAAGAGGAGAAATAATGTTAAGATGCTTGAATGACTTATGAATATTGGTTTCCCTTGCCTACTATTGTAAAATAGACACTTGAGTGGGATAGAAAGGAATGTTGGGAAACATGATTACAGAAAGCTTGTAAGCCTGTCTTCAGCTTATAACTGATTGGAATACCTAAAAGGGGTTCTAGAACTTTCCTTGTGAAATAGGCTTCTTGCAGAAACTTTGCAGTGTATAGGACCTTATGTGGAATTCTGAGTCCCATCCAGAACCTTTTGAGATGTGCCATTACCACTAGAAATAATAAACAGACCAACCTGAAACAGCTAGAGCAATACAAGATACATCTTCAAAGAAAGATCAGCAGGAAAAATCTAAAACAAAAATGGCAGTATGACTGGTTACTACAAGAACAAGCAAACGGGAAGCCATCAAGGTAAGCAATCAAGTTCCTTCAGGACAAACCCCCCTCTAAGACTGAAACTCAAAGGGAACATATAAGCAGGCATGCAAGCTTGCTGGTAACCACACTGGTCTACTGGTGAGTGAAAGAGGGGGAAAGGCAGCAATGAAGATATGGGCTGAGTTCAACCACACTCCATAGACTCCTGTTGACATGAAGATGAGACAAAGAGGGAAGGGCTGGTTGGTCTGAAGTGTGGTGAGACCTGGGGACACCTGAGCCCATGGACAAGGACATAGCCACAGAGGGCTAGAGCTGAGAGTGAAGCATCAAGCTGATATGAAGTGAGGGGAGAT
>NW_006408557.1:10393812-10395890 GCF_000296735.1 Chrysochloris asiatica | reverse complement strand
GGTAGTAACTCTATATATCAACAGAGAGGGAAAGAGTCTTCACATCAAGTATCAATGCTATCCCCTCTGTACACAGGGTAGATAGGGACAGGCAACTTAGACACTGGCTACCTAAAATGAGGGGTCGATAAAGGCATGAAGTGACTGGCTTACATGTTTTCAAGAGGGAGTTTAGTTTAAGAGTGTGAAGTGGAAGGTAGAGTCCCTACTGATATATGTGTGTATATATACTGAATATTCATCTTGTTTATATGGGTCTGGTGAAAAGAGATGGGGATAAGATTCTTATGATTCAATAGTGAGTAACTGCTATCATGACTAATTGTTACTGTCACAACTATAAAGGTAAACGTTTTGTAACAAAAATGGGAGAGTAGTAATCTTATGGTACAGAAACAGAGGACCCTAGGACCATTAAGAGAGAAGAGCACAAGTAGAGTACGAGATCGTATCCACAGAAGCAGCAACACCAGAGATGGAGGTAGAGATAAGGACATGGAGAGAGGGAGTAGCTGAGGATTCTAGACTGGTGCTGGAAGCCAGGATGTAGGCTTGAAGAATGTGCCCTTTGGTTGTTTAAATTATTATATATTCCTGAGTGTTTCTGCGTATACCTCCCCAAACAAATCAAAACAAAACAGGGAATGGAAGGAAATACTGTTGAATGATGATGCACAGAGGAAATTGCAATCATTGTAATGAAACGATGGCGTAAAGCCGATGTTCTCCCATGCAAACTATCACCTCAGTTCATAATAAAAACTTACAAAAAATGGTATTTGCAATGAAGGAGTCATCAGTCTTACAGTATTTTATCCTGTGATCTCCTGAATATTGTTTCTGTCACCCAGGCAATATTTTCCAACTACGGGATCCTTCCTCTCTGTTTCCAACCTCTGCATTCCAATCACCAGTAATTTTAAATTCATCTTATTGCATATTTGATCAATTTCAGACTGAAGAAATTGGTGTCATTGTTGTTAAGTTCCATCATAGTGACCCTTTATAGGATTTCTGAGGAGTAGCTATTGAGATTGAACTGCTGACGCTGAGGTTCAAACCAAACTTGCTGTTCAACACATTAACCTGCAGTGCCACAACAGGACTCTGAAGAAGTTGGTAGAACTGCTTCTTCCTCAAAGCAGAGTTGACTATGACCATGAGAATGGAGTAAAGCTTTCAGGACCATCATTTGCTGATGAAGCACAACTCAAAATTAAGAGAAATAGCTCTAAACATCTATTAATAGTCAGAACATGGAATATATGAAATATGAACTTACAAAAACTGGAAATTCTGCAAAATATCAAAGAATTAACATATATCCTCTTAAAACTCTCCCCCAAAATGGAAGTGGATGAACACTTTTTAATACATTTTGTGAGGCTAGCATTGCTTGAATAACAATCCAAAGACATCACAAGAAAAGCAAACTATAGACAAATATCCCTTATAAAAATACATGTAAAAATCTTCAACAAAATACTGGAAAACCAAATCCAGCAGTGTATCAAAAGAACTATACATCATGGAGGCGGGGCTTGATGGTGGCTAGGGTGGAGGTGCAGTGAAGTTCACCATCAGTCATACCTCAGAATACCAGGCAAAGCAGACCCAGGGCAGAGCATCAAAACTCGAAACCACATAGCTAGGAATATTTTAAAAGTCTGAAGGCTTATAGCTAGTGGAACTTGACGCTGAAGTAAGAAATCACACACTTTTGAATCTGCCGGGCTCAGAGGCCTGCAGCCAATATTTTGGGAGAGACCAAATGGCAAGACCAAGCGGGGGAGCAGATACACCATGGAAAAATGCCACGGGAACCTTTGAGCAAAGTGGACAATACACTTTGTTGGTTTTGCTTTGTTATTATTATTATTATTATTATTATTTTTTGGTATCTGGTCATTGGCCCTCCCCCCCACTGTTTGTGCACCTCCATTTTGGTGACTAGACGGGGTGCCTGAGCAAGTGGACATCCCCCCCACCCCCACCACCACTGGTGGGTTCTTCTGACACACATGCACACAGATATTCAGCCCAAGAGCAGGCCCTGAACTTTTTTTTTTTTTTTTTTT
>NW_006408557.1:10346594-10393057 GCF_000296735.1 Chrysochloris asiatica | reverse complement strand
CAGGCCTTGGAAATGCCTTATAAGGAATTCAGAAAAATGATTATAAAATGTTTCAAAACACTTTACAATGGAGTTGAGAAAAATAAGGAAGAAGTCAGAAAAGCACTACAGGAACAATCAAATAAGATAGATACAACAAATTACAACATTGGAAACAATTCAAAACCTACAAATGATCAACAACAGAATATCAGAAATAGACAATACTCCGAAAGTATAAAGGAGTAAAATAGAAGAGATGGAAGGCAGAACCAGTGAGCTGGAAGACAAATCTATCAAAACCACTAAGATAGAAGAGCAAACAGAAAAAAAGGATAAAAAAATCTGAAGAATGTCTAAGATTCATGTTGGACAAAATGAAGAGGAAAAAGTTAAGAATTACTGGTATTCCAGAACAAGAAGAATCACACAAGTCCACAGAGAAAATAGTTGAAGAACTGCTGGAAGAAACTCTCTAACATCCAAAATGGTAAAGAGATAAACATTCAAGAAGCTCAATGAACCCCAGAAGGATAGACACCAAAAGGAAATCACCAAGACATACATTAATCAAGCTCTCCAAAAATCAAAGATAAAGAGACATTCTTGAAAGCAGCTAGGGAAAACAGAAGTGTTACATACAAAGGCAAGCAAGTCAGATTAAGCTAAGATCTCTCCACCAAAACCATGAAAGCAAGAAGGCAATGGGGAGACATATATAAAATCCTGAGAGAAAAAATTGCTAGCCAAGAATCCTTTATCCAGCAAAGTTATCAATCAAATACGACAGTGTATTCAAAACATTCCCCAGGAAAAACAGAAGCTAAGGGATCTTGCCAAAGCCAACCCTGTGCTACAAAAAATCCTAAAGGGAGTTCTATGGACTGAGAACCAACAGGAATAGACAACAACCAGAGATTGACATACATGGCAGCACCTCCCAGAATTAAATTGACAGAAGGAAGAGTCAAGAACAGAAGAAAGCTATAAGAACAAACTCAGAGAATCTGGGAGGTCAGTCTATGATCAAAACAATTACAATGTAAAAGAAGGTAAACACATAGGAACAGAGATCCAGATGGTGAGAAGGTCAGGTACATTACAGGATAAAATAGACTGCACTAAATGGAGGGAAAAGTTAATGGGCTATAACGCAACCTCAAAGAAAATTAACATTTCACAACATATCAAGAAAAAGAAAATCCAAGAGGAACATGGAAACATTAAAACTATGAGGAAACTCACAAAATAGAATACAAAAAGCATTAACTCATCAAAGGAATGCACAGAGAACAAAGAAAGCAGCAACACCACACATGCAAAAAAAACCCCTAACAAAATAGCAGCAATTAATCCATGCCTATCGATAATTACGCTGTATGTAAATGGATTAAATGCACCTATTAAGAGATGGAGGGTGGCAGAAACGATAAGAAAACAATATCTTTCAATATGCTGTCTGCAAGAAACACATCTCACACACAGAGACAAAAACAGATTAAAAGTCAAAAGATGGGAAAAAATTATACCAAGCTAATTGCAATAAATAACAAACAGGAGTGGTAGTACTAATCTCTGATAAAATAAACTTTAAGGCAAAAACCAGCATAATAGATAAAGATGGACATTATCTCATGATTAAAGGGATAATTGAACAAGATGACATAACCATAATATGCTCCCAATGAGAGAGCTCCAAAATATATAAAGCAAACTCTAACAGACTTGAAGACAGAAATAGATGAATCTACAATAATAGTGGGTGATTTTAATACTCAGCTTTCAAAAACGGATAGAAAAACCAGAAAGAAACTTGACAAAGACAAAGAAGAACTAAACAACACAATCAGCCAACTGGACCTCATAGATGTGTATAGAGCATTCAACCCAACCACTGGACAATACACATTCTTTTCCAGTGCACATGGAACAAAATCCAAAATAGACCATGTCTTAGGCCACAAAACAAATCTCTATAAATTTACAAATGTCAAAATACTGCAAAGCATCTTCTCAGACCACAAGTCCACAGAGAAAATAGTTAGAAATCAACACTAGGAAGACCAAGGAAGTCAAATCAAGTACATGGAAACTGAATACACCATGCTGAAAAGTAACTGCGTAGTAGAAAAATTAAACATGAATTCACAAATTTCCTAGAAACAAATAGGAAAGAAACACAACATCCCAAAATCTTTGGGACACAGCGAAAGCGGTGCTGAGAGGACACTCCTGCATTGCTGGTGGGACTGCAATATAGTCCAGCCTCTCTGAAAAGAAATATGGCACTTCTTCAGAAGGTTGAAAATAGAAATACCTTATGATCCAGCAATTCCTCTACTTGGCACACCAATGTTCATAGCAGCACTATTTACAATAGCAAAAATATGGAGACAGCCTAAGTGCCCATCAACTGAAATGGATAAAGAAATTGTGGTATATACACACAATGGAATGTTATGCTTTCTTGAAGAATAACAAGGAAGCTGAAAGCCACTGCATAACATGGATGAACCTTGAGGACTTTATGTTGAGTGAAATTAGTCAGTCACAAAAGGAGGAATATTACATAGGACTGCTACCGTAAAAGACAACAAATGAAGGTCCTGGAGGTTTTACTCCATTCTCATCATCACAGTCAACTCAGCTTTGAGTAGGCAGCTCTTTCCCAAATGTATATTGAATTCCTTCCAACCTGAGTTCATCTTCTAGAACTGTATCTGACAATATTGTGGTGCTCTTCATTGTGTTTCAATATTCAATATTCTGGTGCTATCTGACCATGTTCCACTGCTATTCATAAGGTTTTCAGTGACTAAATATTTGGAAGTCCTAGTCTGTCTTCATCTGGAAGCTCAGCTGAAACCTGTCCACTGTGGGTGACCCTGCTGATATTTAAAATACCCGTTGCATAGCTTCCAGAATCACAGCAACATGCAAGCCCCCACAGAATGACAAACTAACAGAGGCATGGCATTAAATAGTACATTGTTGTTAAGTTCTGACTTACAGCGACCCTGTATAGGGTCCAAGGGGTGACTCGTGAATTTGAACCACCAACTTTGTGGTTTAAACTGACCTTTAGATCCATTATCTAATTACCCCGTTAGTGTATTATCCTGTAGTGCCACACCAGGACTCCAGCATTGCTAGTATACAGAAATACAACTCATTTTTGTATGTTTTGCATGTTACAACTTTGCTGAATTCATTCATTAGTTCTAATATTTTTTTGTGTATCATTTAGGGTGTTCTATTTATTAGTTCTATTCATTAGTTCTAATATTTTTTTGTGTATCATTTAGGGTGTTCATTTAGGGTGCTCTTTGTACAAGGGTAAGTCTAAACATACTGTTACAAAATCATAGAAATCATCATTAATCAAAAATATAAAAATGTGAAGCTATTGGTTCCCTCCATCTAGGTGTATACATTTCTGAAGGTTTATCTCTCCAACCTTTCCATGAAGAATACTGAATTGTTGATTTACATCACATCAAAATGATAGTTTTGGAATCTTCGAGGGACTCAAATCATGTTTTTAAAACGTGTTATTTGAATTTTGAGAACAAAAAGAAATCTAAAGGTAAAGATCAGTATTGTAGAGTGGATAGGGTAGGAAATTCTCCTAGAAGGTTTAGCAGGTGCATTGTCATGATGGAAAAAAAAAATTCCTTGGAACAAATTTCCTGAAAATTTTCTTACAGTGTAGTTTTCATAACACTTATTTATAATAAGCCCCAGGGATCACCTGTGTCTTTTGAAAAAAATCTATAAAAATTACCCCTTTAGAATTTCCTCCCCATACTCCCCAAATTAGTCACTATAACCTCTGAGATAATCTCTCTGCCTTGAACTTAACTGGCCCAACAGATGCTCTTGGAAGCCATGTTTTGATTAGACCTCTTTTTTGAAGATACTGCAACAAGACTAAGGCAAGTGTATTACTGATAAAACTTGTCTGCAGCCATCCACTGATAACAGATACTTGTTTAAATATATTTTGTTTGGAATAAACCTGTGCATGTATGAAATGGAACCTCAGGAAAAATACTTCTTTTTACTTATTCTCGTATAAGATCATTGAGGTTCTAACCCAACAGCTGCTCCTCAGAAACCCTATACAGGGTTGCTATGAGTTGGCAATTAACAACAACAACAACAACACATGAAACCATGTCATCAGTGAATAGAGATCAACTTATTACTTCTTTTCTAACTTGGGTGATTTAAATTTCTTTTTCTTATCTAATTGGTTTGGCCAGATGTTCTAGTATGAACTTAAATGGAAGTGGTAATATCTTGTTCCTTATCTCAGGGAGAAAACTTTCAGTCATTCACTATTTAGTATAATGTTAGCTGGGGGAGGGTTAAAAAAAAATCTCTATTTTCAGGTTATGGAAGTTCCTTTCTATTCCTAGTTTTGTGCTTTTATTGTGAATAGTGTTTGATTTTCGTCAAATATTTTTTCTCCATTAATTACGACCATGTAGTTCTTTTCTTTCATTGTATTAGTATGATGCATTAAATGGATTAACTTTCTTATATTGAACCACTTGCATTTCTAGGATCAATCCCACTTGGTTAGGATACACAGTCCTTTTGATATGCTGCTAGATTTGGTTCTCCAATATTTTGTTGAAGATTTTTACATGTATATTTATAAGGGATATTTGTCTATAGTTTTACTTTCTTGTGATATCTTTGGATTTGATATACAGGTAATGCTAGCTTCAAAAAATGTATTAAAAAGAAAGTGTTCATCTTCTTCCATTTTTTGGAAGAGTTTGAAAAGGATTTGTGTTAATTCTTCTTTTGATATTTGGCAGAATTTCCCAGTGAAACCAGTTAGTCCTGGGCTTCTCTTTGTTGTGAATTTTCTTATTACTGGTTCACCATCTTCACTTGCTATAGGTCTGTTCACTTGCTATAGGTCTGTTCATATTTTCTATTTCTTCTTTAGTCAATTTTGGTATTTTTTGTCTTTCTATGAGTCTGTAAATTTCATCACACTATTCTGATTATTGTTCATATTGTACAATTCTTCATAGTATTTTCTTATAATTATTTCAAGTTTTACTTCTGTCAAGTTGATAGTAATTATCCCATTTCATTTTAGCCAATTGAATTTTCTCTTCTTTAGTATAGCTAAAGTTTTGTCAGTGTTGTTGATCTGTTCAAAGAACCAATTTATGGTTTTGATGATTTCCTCTTTTGTTTTTCTATTCTCTATTTCATTTATCTCTATGTTCTAATCGTTATTGTTTCTTTCCTCCTGATTACATTTGGCTTAGTTTAATCCTTTCTAGTTAAGTTGTAAAGTTAAATGACTGATTGTAGATATGTTTTATCATTTTGATAGCATTCACAGTATAAACATCCCTCTGAGTACAGTTTTCATTGCATCCCATATGTTTTCTTATGTTGTGCTCTCATTTTTGTCTCAAAATATTTTCTAATTCCCCTGTGATTTCTTCTTTGACCCATTTGTTGTTTATGAGCTTGTTGTTTCATATCCATATATTTTTAACTTTCCCAGTTTATCTTCTCTGATTGATTTCTAGTTTTATTACATTGTGGCCAGAGAAGGTACTTAGTAATATATTTCAATCTTTTAAAATTTATTGAGACTTATTGTGGCCTACCATGTGGCTTATCCTGGAGAATGTGCATGGGCACTTGAGAAGAATGTGCATCTTGCTGTTGTTTAGTAAAGTGTTCTTTAAGTATACATGAGATCTAGTTGGTTTATGAGAGTGTAATGACTCCATAGGATAATCATAGTTTGAGCCCACCTGCCACTCTGTGGGAGAAAGATGGGGCTTTCTGCTCCTGCAAAAAAAAACAAAAACCCCTAGAAAACCCTATGCAGGATCACTATGAGTCAAACTGACTCCACAGCACTTAACAACAACAAGAAGTTGGTTTATAGTGTTGTTCAGGTCTTCTATGTTGCTATCTGTTCCATTATTTAAAGTGAAGTACTGAAGTACCTATTATTGTAAACTTGTCTATTTCACCCTTCAATTCTGGTCAATTTTATTTCATACATTTTGGGACTCTGTTGTTAGTTACATATATATTTGTAATTATTTTATCTTTGGTAAAGAAATTTGAAGGATAATTTAACTACACCAAAATTAACTTTGGTTAATGACTCTTTGGCCTAAGCCACAACCCAAATGTAGTGCTAATGAATTTACAGTATGTTCTTTAATTTCAAAAAATGATTTAAGAGGTCAAGGAGCTCTGGTAGCGTAGTGGTTACGAATCGGGCTGCGAACCTTAAGGTCAGCGGTTCGAAACTACCAGCTGCTCCGCGGGAGAAAGATGAGGCTTTCTACTCCCGTAAAGATTTACACCCTCGGAAACCCTATACAGGGTCGCTATGGGTCGGAACCGACTCGATGGCACATAACAACAACAACAATAATGGAGTTAGCAGTTCGAAACTACCAGCTGTTCTGCAGGAGAAAGATGAGGCTTTCTGCTCCCGTAAAGATTTATAGCTTCTGAAACCCTGTACAATGTCGCTATGAGTCGAAAATGGCGCCACAGTACTTAACAACAACAACAACAACAACATAATGGAGTCCTGGTGTGGTGCTGTGGGTTAATGCACCAGACTGCAAAACCATTTGAACTGCAAGGCTGGCGGTTCAAGCTCACCAGCTGCTCCTTAGAAACCCTATACAGGGTCGCTATGGGTCAGAACCAACTCAATGGCATTTCACAACAACAAATAATGAGATAGTTTTTAAAAAACAAAAGATATATAGATTTGAAATGATTTATAATGACAGTCATATGTAATTGTCTTTTATTCCCCTCTTCACATGTGGAAGAAGAATAAAATGTATATACCAAACCTTAGGACTGAATTTATACATTTTTCTGAAGTCAAGGGAGAAAGGGAATTGAAAGAGATATCTCATCTCTATATTTGAGTAAAAGCATTATTGTTATTCTTTAGTGAAGGGTCTCTTTTCTATTTTTATATGCTCAGACTCTTAAATGGAAATTACTCAATTTCTGTTTATATGTCTATTGCTTCCATTGTCACCCATTTCCACCATATTTCCATCACCATTGTTACTCATGGTGGCTGGCACTTACAGAACCATGTGTTTGAACACATTCCCTCTTTTACTCCTCCCACGACTTTCTGAGGTGAGCACAGTTATTAGCTCATGTTTCTTAGGAATCTGTGGATACTCTCAAGATCATAGTGAGTGGACCAGCTGAGCAAGAGGCCACCATCTCCATCCCTTTCAGTAGCTCTTCCCATTTGGTAAATGGAAATGCTTAAAACAGAATAATCCCTCAATTACGGTTTTTCTTCCAGAGGAAGAGGGAAGAAAAAAAGAGTTTGTTTTATTTTTTGGAAATCTAGATAACCCCAAACAATGGTTAGGGAGCCCTTAGTGTGTCTTTCTCGAATGTCCATGAAAAATGACTGGCTTTGAGTTTGATAGTGTACTTGGTAAGGTGAAGCATGGAGAGGATGCCTAAGACCTTTTGACTCCATGAGAAATGTCAGCTGAGGAGTGTGGATCTGAGATTAGAAGGAATCAGTTTTGATGGGGTAACTAGAAAAGTAATAAAACTTTACTATGGGAGTGTAGTGAGATGCAGATTACACTGTGAGAGAAAGGGAGTATATCCAAGGACTAAATACCAGTCTTTCAACTCAGGTTCAGATTTCAACTTCAGCTAATCTCCTCACAGCCCAAGGAAGAAGTGCAGAGATCTGTTCGGCCTATGGTAGTGGTGATGGTGATGTGCCATGGAGTCAGTTTTAACTCACAGTGGCCCTGAATAGGGTTTCTGAGGCTGTAAATCTTTATGGGAGCAGAAAGCCTCATCTTTCTCCCACTGAGTGGCTGGTAAATTCACACTGCTGACCTTGTGGTTAGCAGTCCAATTCATAACCCACTATGCTACCAGGGCTCCTTGTTTGGCCTATAAATTATATATACAAATGAGAAGAAACAGCAGAAAACATCCATTATTAATCAGAATGTGGAATGTAAAAAGTATCGATTTAGAAAAATTGTAAGTTGTCAAAAGGAAATACAATACATAAAGATCAATATCCTAGGCATTGATGAGCTGAAATACCTTTTTCAGCAACATAAACAGTGACTATATATGTGGTTCTCACCAGATGGAATATACAGGAATCATATTGATTATATCTGTGGAAAGAGTCAGTGGAGAAGCTCAATATTATCAGTCAGAACAAGGTCAAGGGCCGATTGTTGAACAAGAGCATCAATTGCTCATGTGCAAGTTCAATATGCAGCTGAAGAAAATAAAAACTAATCTATGAGAGCCAAAGTACAACCTTAAGTATATTCCATCTGAATTTAGAGACCATTTCAAGAATAGATTTGATGCACTGAACACAATAACTGAAGACCAGATGAACTGTGGGATGACATCAAAGACATCATACATGACAAAAGTAAAAGATCATCTAAAATAGGAAAGAAAAAAAAGGATAAAATGTATACAAGAATAGACTCTGAAATTTACTCCTGTTACATAGAGTAACTAAAATGAAAGAAGAAAGTGATAAAAAACAGCTGAACACAAGATTTCAAAGTGTGGCTTCAGATAACAAAAACAATTATTATAATTCAATGTGTAAAGACCTGGAGTTCGAAAACCCAACGGGAAGAACATGTTCAGCATTTATCAAGCTGAAAGTACTGAAGAAAAATGCAAGTTTTGAGTTACAGTATAGAAGGGTTATATAGGCAAAATACTGAACAATGCAAGAAGCATGAAAACAAGATGGAAGGAATACGTTAGTCACTGTAAGAAACAAAATGGTCGACGTTCAACTATTTTGGGAGGTAGTATATGATCAAGAACTGCTATTATTGAAGGAATACCAGTTGAAATGTTTCAGCAAACAGATGCAGCAATGGAGGTACTCACTTGTCTATGTCAAAAAGTTTGGAAGACATCTGGCTTATTGTCCGGAAGAGATCCTTATTTGTGTCTATTCCAAAGAAAGGTGATCCAACAGAATGCAGACGCTATCAAACAATATCATTGCTGTCACACAAAAGTAAAATTTTGCTGAAGATGAGTAATTAAAAAGTGGTTGTTAACTAGAAAGCTTGTGATTTGAACCTAGCAAACCACCAGCTTTGTGGGAGGAAAGATGGAGTCATCTGCTATATGAAGGTTTATAGCCTTAGAAGCCCTATGGGGCAGTTCTACTCTGTCCTACAGAATGGCCACAATTTCTTTTTTACGAAGATGGTGCTGAAGGCGAAGAAGGAAGCCCCTGCCCCTCCCAAAGCTGAAGCCAAAGCAAAGGCGTTGAAGGCCAAGAATGCAGTGCTGAAAGGCGTCCATAGCCACACAAAAAAAGAAAATCCGCACGTCACCCACCTTCCGGCGGCCCAAGACTCTGAGGCTCCGGAGGCAGCCCAAATATCCTCGGAAGAGCGCCCCCAGGAGAAACAAGCTTGACCACTATGCCATCATCAAGTTCCCTCTGACTACTGAGTCAGCCATGAAGAAGATTGAAGATAATAATACACTTGTGTTCATTGTGGATGTCAAGGCCAACAAGCACCAGATCAAACAGGCTGTGAAGAAGCTCTATGACATTGACGTAGCCAAGGTCAACACCTTAATCAGGCCCGATGGAGAAAAGAAGGCATATGTTCGACTGGCTCCTGACTATGATGCTTTGGATGTTGCCAACAAAATTGGGATCATCTAAACGGAGTTCAGCTGGCTAATTCTAAATACAAATTTTTTCAAAAAAAAAAAAAAAAAAAAAATGGCCACAATTTGGGAACCATATACCTAAGGACAGTGGAGGAGATGTGACTAGATGTGAAAGTCAGATGCTGCAAAGGTCATTCAAGTTTAAATATACATATATTTTAAAAATAAAAAACACTGCCACTGAATTGATTCTGACTCAGCAAGCCCATATAGGGTTTCTGGGCTATATATCTTTATGGGAACAGAAAGTCTTATCTTTCTCCCATAGAGTGGCTGATAGGTTTCATCTACCAACCTTATGGTTAGTAGTCTAGTGCTTATCCTACCATGCCACCAGGGTTCCTTATAATTTTATGTGTAAATATAATTATAATTAAGCTGTTGTGTGCAGTTGAGTCAGTTCTGACTCATACTGACCCTGTATAGGGTTTCTGATGAGCAGCTGGTGGATTTGAACTTCTGACCTTGTGGTTAGCAGTCCAGTGCTTATCCTATAGTGCCATACCAGGATTCCAATTATATATATAGTATATATAATTATATATTGTTGTTGTGGTTGTTAAGTACTGTTGAGTTGGTTCTGACTCACAGAGATACTGTATAGGGTTTCTGAGGAGCAGCTGGTGGATTTGAACTGCTAACCTTTGTGGTTCGCAGTCCAGTGCTGATGCTACAGTGCCACCCCAGGAGTTCATAATTATATATATGTTTAATTTGAATGAGTTTAGCAGCATTTAACCTTTGCATTTAGTCACATACTCATTACTTCCTTCATATATATATATTTTTTCTATAGAATATATATACACAACAAACATTTGCCAATTCAACGATTTCTACATGCACATTTCAATGACATTGATTACATCTTCGTACCTTTATCCCCATCTTTTTCCTAATTATTCTACCACCATTAACATAAATTCTATTCCCCTCAAGCAAAAGCTTCCCCTTTACCTCCCCCTCCCATTCCTGTTGTTGTGGTTAGTTGCCATAGAGTCCATTTCAGCGTACAGTGGTCCCTTGTGTGAAAGTGAAACTGCGCAGGGCTTTTAAGGCAATGAATTTTCAGAGGAAGATCACAAAGCTTGTCTTCCAAGGCCTCTCTAGGTTTGAACTGCCAACCTATTGGTGAGTAGTGGAACACTTAACTGTTTATGCACATTTGACTCCTCCTAGACCTAGGACTCCTCCCCTGGAAACTACTAATAAACTCTGAATTTATATATTTGCTTATTTCAGTATTTGCCTCTCTTTGACTTATTTTGCTCAGGTGGTTCAAGCTCACTAGCCACTCCTCGGAAGCAGGGTTGTTATGGGTCAGAACCGACTTGACAGCACTTAACAACAAAGTATTTTCAAGGATCGTCCATGTTGTGGCATGTATCAGACCTTCATTTCTCTTTATGGCTGAGTAATATTTCATTGGAGTCCTAGTGTGGTGCTTCAGGATAATGCGCTGGGGTGCCAGGTCAGTTTGAACTGCAAGGTTAGTGGCTCAAATCCACCAGCCACTCCTCAGAAATCCTCTATAGGGTTGCAATGGGTTGGAACCAACTGGATGGCAGTTAACAATAACAACAGTCCATTGGGTGTATATACCCCGTTTTGTTTGTGATAGACATGTAGGTTGTTTCTACCTTTTGACTATTTATTGTGAACAGCACTGCAATGAACATTCGTGTACGGGCTTCTGCTGCACCTACTTCCCTTTCTTTTAAGTATATAACCAGGATTGGAATTTCTGGGTCATATGGTTGGTATTCCCATGCTCAACTTTTTGAGGAAACATTAGACTATTTTCCAGAGTGGGTATATCAGTTTTCCATTTCCTCCAGCAATGGACCAGGGTTTCAATTTCTTCACACCCACTCCAATGCCTATCATCTTCAGTTTTTGTTTGTTGTTGTTGTTGTTGCTATTTGGTTTTGGATCACTGCCATTCTAGTGGGGCTGAAGTGGTATTTCACTGTGGTTTTGATGTATAACTTCTTGATGGCTAATAATGTTGAGCATCTTTTCATGTACTTGTTGATACCTCATTTATGTTTACTTGTCTGGTTCTGACTTGTGTGTATCTCAAAGACATTTTATTTGGGTTTACATTTTAAACATGTTTCCCAATCAGATTTAAGTTATTAAAATTTCCCATCTTGAACCCCAAGAGTCAAACTGAAGAGGGGCTAATGTGGAGTAGTGCCAGCTACACACCCTAGGTGGAGCGGCTTGGTACCTATGTTCCTGGAGTGAGAGCTACTCAAGTTTGAATCTTGTCAGTCATGAGTCATGACTAGCTGATAAACCATGGTAGGTTATTTTAAATGTCTACATCTCAATGTCAAGAAAACAAAAATCCTCACCACTGGACCAATAAACAACATTCTTATCAATGGAGAAAAGATTGAAGTTGTCAAGGACTTCATTCTTCTTGGATCAACTATCAACACTCGCGGAAGTAGCAGTCAAGAGATCAGATGACATATTGCACTAGGCAAATCTGCTACACAGGAACTTTTTAAAGTGTTGAAGAGCAGAGATGTCAGCTTGAGGACTAGGGTGCGCCTGACCCAGGCCATTGTGTTTTCAATAGCCTCATATGGATGCGAAAGCTGGACAGTGAATAAGGAGGATCGTAGAAGAATTGATGCCTTTGAGTTGTGGTGTTGGAGGAGAATACTGAAAGTGCCATGGACTGCCAAAAGAACCAATTGATCTGTTTTGGAAGAGGTGCAGCCAGAGTGCTCCTTGGAGGCCAGGATGGCTAAGCTTCGTCTCTCCTACTTTGGACATATTGTCCGGAGGAAACAATCGTTGGAGAAGGATGTCATGCTGGGTAAGGTGGAGGGTGAGAGAAAAAGAGGAAGACCCCCAACGAGATGGATCAGCCAGGTGGCATCATTGATGGACTCAAGTGTGGCAGCGGTAGTGAGGTTGGCCCAGGATCGAACATTGTTTCGTTCTGCTGTGCATGGGGTCGCTATGAGTCGGTTCCGACTCGATGGCACCTGACAACAACAACAAAGCTTCCTCACTGGTAAACTGGGAGGATAACAATAGTATCTCCAGTCACTTTATAAGTGTCTTGTTATGAGTAACAGAGGTGATACATGCTGCAGTACATGATCCACGTCTGTACTGCTCACATCACTTGGCATCAAACTTCAAGAGGCATGGAACTCTCAAGTGGCAGTGACACCAGAGTCACACGAATCACCCAAGTGGACAGTAAAACAAGGTGGAAACGAATGAGCCAGGCCCCAGTCCTTGTCTGAGTGAAGCAAGGTAGAGTCGAGGCTTGATATTTGACCGCTCTGAGCGCAGGTGTTAACTTCCTTATCTGCCATAAACCAGTGGCATCATTAGACTTGGTATCACCTAGTGTGGTAACTCATGGTGTCATGTCCCCACCGTGGACCTCTTACAGCATCAGACCACAAAGAATCTTTAGTAACAGTTCTTGTGTTCATGTTCCTTGTTGGTTCCTCATAATTCCCATCCCTACCACCTTTTTTTTTAATTACGACGTCATTTCCAAAAATGTTGTTGATATAGGCTCAGCTATATTATTTACCGTAGTGGTTACAAATCGGGCTGCGAACCTTAAGGCCAGCAGTTCGAAACTACCAGTGGGAGAAAGATGAGGCTTTCTGCTCCCGTAAAGATTTATAGCCTCGGAAACCCTGTACAGGGTTCCTATGGGTCGGAACCGACTCGAAGACACTTAACAACAATATTATTTACCACAATACTATAGTTAAAGCACCAGAAAATTGAACAAAATCAGCAATTATAAAAACACATGTAGCAATGAGAACAGCAGCATGTGTTTGTAGTGCATGCAGAAGAAACCATGTGTATCTAAGTGTCATTGTATTTGGGTAATAATGACACTCTAACTAGAGTGCATTGTTATTGTTGTCAAGTACCTCATTGTTGTTGTTGTTGTTAAGTGCTGTTGAGTCAACTCTGGCCCATAGCGACCCTGTATAGGGTTTCCGAGGAGCATTAGAAGGTTCAAAAAGTAAATCAGCATACAATTTTAGTCTTGTGGGTAAGCTGGACTAATAAAAATGCTTTTGTTGTTATACCTAACTACAGAGATATTGTTATTTAAAATTTTTTTTGCTGAGACGCTGCACTAAAATTTTATAGACAGTCTTTTTGGAATCACTCCCTCCCTGTGACCGTGTCACCTGGTACATTCCTCACTCCCCTAGTGACAGCGCAGCAACAGACTTCAGTATGGAATGAAAGAACAGAATAGAATTGGAAGTTTTACAAATACTTTGCTACTTCATCAGAGTCAAATTTCTTGCAGACCATTAGAACTTTTGAAACATGTGAACTAACTTTCAGCTAATCTGAATGCATCTGATTAAAAAAAAGTCTCAGCTATATAAGGAATGCTTTTATATCTGGATGATTTCCTTTTACATCTTCTAAATACATACTAATATTTACTGGAACATACACACAGAAACTATAGGAATGCAATCTTCATTTTCAGGAGCGAGCAAATGAAACTCAAATTCAGCTTTTACCCTTTACTGTTAGTTGATAATAAAAACACAGTTACTTGTAAAAAGGAAAAAGAAAATTTGACCCCCAAACAAAATGATCTAAAGATTTTTCCTGATATCACTGCCTACATTTAAATATTCAATACCTTGCTTATATGAAACACAGTTGATTTAAAATGTAAAACCGTAAAATAGAAATGTAGGGGAAAGTCCAAATGATCAACAAATATAAACTGCTTATAATTTGCAAGGGAGACCCATTAATTACTCTTACCTCCTTCGAGGTTAAGATTTGGCGTAACTCTTTCCTGAGATCAATAAAACGATCGTGGAAGATGGCCATGCACCATGGCTCCATGAAGTAGCTAGTGAGGAGAAAAGAGATTCAGTTATCTGGCAAACCTCTCATTATCACTAATAAAGTATTTACCTGCTTTTTTGCCTTTATAAATTACAGTTCTGCCCTCGTAGCAATCGTTTGCCCATAAAATGCCTCGTGTAACAGGCTGACCAATCAATTTTTAAAATGGATGTTCCTGATGTAAGGCCAGGTTCCGTAATTACATTTAAAGTGGTTTAATTCAGAGCTGGGGCAAGACCCAGTGAAGAATCCTGATGTTATCAGAGTTTAAAAGCCTGAAGACTTGTAAAGGATGGTGTCTCTATTATCTGCCCTCATTTGAGAAAAACAGACTGCAGGATTAACTGAACTGCTGCATAAACAAATTAAATTTGAGTAGACAATAACACAAATGTTGTTCATTAAGGTTTCTAGATTAATAATGACCAGAGAAGCAGGCCACCTCGGTGTTGCAGCATGGTCTTCGTACAATTGCACTGATAGCTAATTGAATCTCTTTTAGGAGAGCAGGTTTTTTGGTGCCTGTATCTGTGAACTCTTCACTGAAAATTGTTTGACTAAATAAATGCTTTCTTACATGGAGAACAAAATGGTTGTCATCATTTATTTATAGGGGAGAGCAGAAAATGTGACATTCTTTTAGAATAATCAAGAATGTCTATTGGTGTTTTAACTCTTCCTTTATTTTAATGTGTGTCTTGGGATATGAAGCTAACCTCTGGGACACAGCTCCCATCACTGTTAGTGGGTATCACGTGTGTATACAGAGAAAGAAAGAAGTGTTGCCAACTCATGGACTGTTGCAAATGAGCATTTTCTATTTTCTGAGACTTTTTGGGAACAAGGTAAAGAGTTCCAGGTCCACTGAGACTTTATAAGATGAACATATGACCAGACTGTCCCAGAAAATATGTGTTAGGGTCAGCATGGCACTTAGCTCCACAAATCTTACCTACTATCTGTTCACTCAACCAGAATATGACCTAATGTTGTGTTTAATCACCTACCTTGTTTTTAGGGCCATATATCCATCCCATTGTTAATTCCACTAGTAAGTACTTCATACCCATAATGTGCAGGGACAAAAGTAAATACACCTGCCACCTTAGATGCTCAGATAGAGAAACCAGTGAATATTTAGAAATGATTACTGGTTAGGAGAAAAAATAAATCTAGGAGAAACAAGGGGGCTGGGGGCCAAGTAAGACTCACTCCTGAGACAGTGACTTCATGGGTTCCACTAAAGCCAAGCATGATTAAAAAAAAAAGAAAAAAAGACACTCTTGATGCAAACCAAGTAATTGACTTACAAGTTCATTTTCAGTTTTATTTTGTTTTGTTTTGTTTTGCTGCTTCCCTAGTAGCAATTTGTAAAGGAGGCTTGCAAAGATCATGCTCCTATATCTGAGATAGAGTTGATTTGTAATCACAAGGGGTATGCAGACACCCACCTTGTCTTGAGAACAGCTTCTACCACATCTGTTTACAATAGAAAATCATTCACAACGTGCCAAATATCTATAAGGAGACACTCTTAGCTAGGGATAAAACAGGAGTTTCAGAATCAGTCAATTACTAAAGGAGAGACAGAAGCCATAGTACAAAGGCATCCATCCAATAGGTAAAGAGCAGCCCAGGCCCATTTCAACCTAGCTGGTATCATTATATATTACAAAATAGATACAGTAAAACATTCTCCAATGCAGCAACTTCCACATCCATGAGGATATTGACATTTTTCATATTTTGTCACCATTGTTATTATCCTTTTTCTAAAATATTCCATCACCATTAATATAAATTAAATGCCTTACAAACAAAAACTTGCCCTCCTCCCCATTGCCATTACATTTTATCCAACAATTCAGTTGCCACTGAATTGACTTTGATTCATGGCATGTCCATGTGTGTCCAGACTATAACTGTGCTCCATAGGGCTGATCTTTTGGAAATTGACCACCAGATCTTTCTTTTGGGACACCTCTAGGTGGACTTGAACCTTTTGGTTAGTACTACCCAAGGTACTAATGTTACCCAACATTTGTTATTGTTGTTAAAAGCCTTCAAGTCAGTTCCAACTTGGAGCAACCCTATATAGCATTTCCAAGGAGTGGCTGGTGGATTTGAATCACTGATTTTGCAGTTCAAACCAACCTTGTGGTTATCCTACAATGCCACACCAGGACTCCAACATTGTTGTTGTTGTTTAGTGCCATAAAGTTGGTTCCAAATCATAGCAACACTGTATAGGGGTTCTGAGGAGAAGCTGGTGGGTTTGAACTGCTGACTTTGTAGTTTGCAGTCCAGTGCTGATCCTACAGCGCCACGCCAGGAGTCCAATGTAAATACCATGATGTTGTTGTTAGGTGTCATCAAGTCACCTTCAGCTCATAGAGCCCTTATGTACAACAGAAATAAACGCTGCCCAGAGATGCACCATCCTCACAATTGCTGTTGCAATTGAGTCCATTGCTGCTGTCTCTGTGACAGTCCATTCCATTTAATTATGGGAATAATTAAATAGAATTGCACACCCACCCCAATTTGATCCTGTATGGGAAGGACAACATCAAACTTAATGGTAAGTGGTTCCAAACTTGAGCATTTTCTACTCTGCCGGTTTAACTTGTATGGAAATTACAGTCCTGGAAAGTCTTGGCTAGCTCCCAGGTGTGGGTTATAGAGTATGGTGAATTCAAAAAGAAAACAAGTAGCAAATAGCTTTTATTCCAATTCATATTTTAAAAAGGAAGAACAAAAGAAGCCCACTGAGAAAGCACATAGCTATTGCATAGGAGCTTTCAGGAGAGAAGGCCTCTTAGTGACAGGGTTGTTGTTGTTGTTAAGTGATGTTGAGTTGATTCAGACCCATAGTGACCCTGTATAGGGTTTCCAAGGAGCAGCTGGTGAGCTTGAACAGCCGACCTTACAGTTCAAACGGCTTTGCAGTCTGGCGCATTAACCCACAGCGCCACACCAGGATTCCGAAGTGACAGTGACGCCAATAAACTATGTTTGTACAACCATGGGAGTCCTGGTGTGGTGCTGTAAGATAAGCATAGGACTATAAAGTTGGTTTGAAATACAAGATCGGCAGTTTAAACTCATCAGCCACACCACAGAAACCCTATACTGGGTTCTGATGAGTTGAAACAGACTCAACATGACTTAACAACAACAACAACAACACACAACCATGAGACAAAAATTCCATGATGCCACAAGACCTAAACAGAAGACTTCACTACTGCCGCTGTTATTTTAGACAGGGGCAGACCTGGTTGATGTGGGAGGACTTGAATTCTCCATCACTGTTGCCAATAATTCACCTTTCTCAGAAGTTCTGGGAAATGTGGATTCTGGAACTCAAGTAGCCATTTTGGGTCAATATGACCCAATTATTCAGCATTGATTAGTCGTCTTCTTCAGAGTTTTCCTCAGTGGACATTCTGCTATCTTATCAAGAAAATCACACAAACTGGTTGGGGATCTGAGAATCACCTCAGCCACTGATTACACTAAAGGCTGAGAAAGCAAATCAAAAAAGCACTAGCACAAGAGGAAAAAGCGCATGTCCAAAGAAAAAGGAAAAAACAAAAAGTAATACTGTTCTTGCAGAGAAACAAGGAGAGACAGTTGTAGTGTAGCAGCCTTGTCTTCAAGGTACCAAACAGTTAAATGGCTGAATTTATGCAACAGATAGAGGAAAGAAGGTGGGTGGATAGGAAAGAAACACATCTGGTTTTCCAAGATTTTTTTTTTTTTTAATGAAAATACTCTGATTTTCTCTTGGTGAGGTGAGAGCCAGTTTTTGCTTTTAGAGTTGTTAAGAGGACTCAGCGGGTACTCACACCTACATAGGAGTTTTTCTGACTGGACATGTGCATTTGTTTTGTTTTGTTTTTCAAGGTTTGGGGAAACTGCAGCTGAAGTGGTATGCAGGCTTTCCTTAGAGAATCAATTCTTATTTGCACATGTCCTTTTTAGCACACATATCACCTTAGGATCATGGCAGAAGACAGATAAATTCTCCCTCCAACATACCTAATTCTAGGTTATGCTCAATAGTGAGTCTCAACCTTGTGACCCTTGGAACTGAGCGTGACTGGCAGACCTGGTCTTACAATAAGCATCGTGCTATTTGTCTGAGCCATGTTTACATTTGATACATAGAAGGCAGTGAGCGAGAAATGGCATGGTATGTAATCGAGGTTGCAAAAAGACACGCTAAAGATCAGAAATAACCTGCAGTTGTGTTTGCTGTCACCTGAGCAACATTTGAAAATTAGAGCTTAGACCTTTAAAAAAAAAAAAAAAAATCAGGTTTTTCAGGGCTGGGTCTCAGTTCTACTGAAACTATTCTAAAATATAGAAAAGGAAGGACTACTTCCTAACTCATCTATGAAGCCAGCATCACTCTGACACAAAAGCCAGGTAAAGACACCACACATAAAAGAAAACTATAGATTAATATCCCTCGTGAAGGAACTCTGGCAGTGCAGTGGTTACGAGTCGAGCTGCTAACCTCAAAGTCAGCAGTTTGAAACCATCAGTCTTTCTACAGGAGAAAGATGAGGCTTCCTGCTCCCATAAAGATTTAGAGCCTCAGAAACCCTATGCAGGGTTACTCTAAGTCGGAACTGACTCCACAACATACCACCACTGCCCCCCATGATTACAGACGAGCAAATTCTAGTGAGCAAAATTCAACAACACATTTAAGAAAGCCATGCATTATGATCAAGTGGGATTGAAAACAGGATTATAAGGGTATTCAACATTATAAAATCAATCAATGTAATTAATCAAATACATGAAACAAAGAAAAGGAACCAAATAATTATTTCAATTGATGAAGAAAAAGCATTTGATAAAATCCAACATCCTTTCCTGATTTTAAAAACAACAAATTCTCAGCAGAAGAGAAATTCCTCAACATAATTAAGAGTATACATACAAAACCCTACCACTTGTCTGTCAGCTTGTTTTACTGTGGTGGCTTGCATGCTGCTGTGATGCTGAAAG
Organism: Chrysochloris asiatica; assembly: GCF_000296735.1. Lineage (NCBI taxonomy): Eukaryota > Metazoa > Chordata > Mammalia > Afrosoricida > Chrysochloridae > Chrysochloris > Chrysochloris asiatica. The sequence continues at coordinate 10,373,419 of NW_006408557.1, read as the reverse complement.
CTACGCTACTGGTTTTTTAGATACCAACAAGGTCATCCATGGTAGACAAGCTTCAGCTGAGCTTCCAGACTAAGACAGACTAGGATGAAGGTGAGGTGGACCGCTTCTGAACGTTAAGCCACTGAAAACCTTATGACCAGGAACAGAACACTGTCAGATATGGTGGTGGTGGTGGGTATGTGCCGCCATGAGGTCAGTTCAGACTCATAGCGACCCTGTACAGGGTTTCCAAGGATGTACATCTTTAAGGGAGCTGAAAACCTCACCTTTCTTCTGTGGAACAGCTGATAGTTTTGAACTACTGACCTTGAGGTTAGCAGCCCGATTCATAACCACTATGCTACCAGAGCTCCTTGTCAGATATAGTACTGGTGATGAAGAGCGCCAGAATATTGTCAGGTATAGTGCCAGGAGATGAGCTCCTCATGTTGGCAGGCACTCAAAATGCGACTGGGGAGAAGCTGCCTCCTCAAAGTAGAGTTGACCATGATGACATGAATGAAGTCAAACTTTCAGAACCTTAGTTTGCTGATGGAGCACAACTAAAAATGAGGAGACAGACACATACAAAATTCCATTAATAATCAGAACATGAAATGTACTAAATATGAATCCAAGAAAATTGGAAGTTGTCAAAAATGAAATGGAACACATAAAGACAGATATCCTAGGCATTGTTGTTGTTAAGTGCCTTTGAGTTGTTTCCAACCCATAGTGACCCTATATAGGGTTTCCGAGGAGCAGCTGGTATGCTTGAACTGCTGACTTTGCAGTTCAAGCCAATTTGGCAGTAGAGCACATTAGCCCACAGTGCCACACCAGGACTCCTGAAAGCAAGTTGTTGTTGTTAAGTGCCATCAAGTCATATATTGCAGGCACATTTTCCTCTTCTCTTCAGTTTCTTGGCCATATGGCCTCTCAGACTTGGCGCTTCTCTGACAAGTGTTAAGACACTCTTGTTGTTTGTTGTTAAGTGCCATTAAGTCATTCCTGACCCATAGTGACTCTGTATAGGGTTTCCTAGGAGCGGCTAGTGAGGTTGACCTGCCAAACTTGCGGTTCAAACTGACTTAGTAGTCCAATGCATTAACCACATTGCCACACCAGGACTCCTTTAGCCTGTCTGTAAATGCCCAATGGCCACATTTTGCAAGCCAGCCTCCTGCCTGTAGGCACTCAGCTTTACTTGGTCCATGGACTGTGAAGCTACAACTGCTCTGTTTCTCCATGCTGCCGCCTCCACCACTGCTTTTCTAGGTAGGGATCTCATGCTCTGCTTATAGTTCTCCTTTCTTGATGGTCCTGGGGTCTTCTTTCCTACTTCTGACGTTGTTGTTGTAGTAGTTGTTGCGTGCTGTGGAGTCAGTTCCGACTCATAGTGACCCTGTACAGGGTTTCCGAGGCTGTATATCTTTACAGGAGCAGAAAGCCTCATCTTTCTCCCGCGGAATGGCTGGTAGTTTCGAACTGCTGACCTTGAGGTTTGCAGCCCGATTCGTAACCACTACGCTACCAGAGCTCCTTTTAAACTTAGTGGGATGGCAAAACTCACCAATTAGAGTTCTGTACCTTAATAGTATGGCTGCACTCAGTCATTTGGTGGAGTTAAAAAGACTTTGGATATAAAGGCCATTTCAAGTAGATTCACAGTATCAGACACAAAGGCAAAAACAGACTAAAAATCAAAGGATGGAAAAATATATAAAGCAAACGACAGTTAAAAAAAAAAGACCAGGAGTGGCAATATTAATGTCTGATAAAGTAGACTTTAAGACAAAAACCAGTATAACAGACAAGAAAAGACATTAAGTAATACTGAAAGGGTCAAACAAGAGGACATAATGATAATAAATAACCATGCACCCAATGCAAAGAGCCCTAAAATACATAAATTAGCAGAATTGAAAGGAGAAACAGACAACTCCATTATAGTACAGTTGTTTTTGTTAAGTGCTACTGAGTCAGTTACAACTCATATCAACCCTGCATAGTGTTTTCAAGGAGCAGCTGGTGGGTTTGAACCACCAACCTCGTGGTTGGCAGTCCAATGCTTATTCTACAGCATAGGAGATTTTAAGATGCCACTTTTGATGAAGGACAGAACAATTAGAAAATCAACAAAGACACAGAATGGAGGAACTCAATCAACCAACTTGACTTCATAGGCATATGCAGAACACTCCATGCCACAACAGCACAATACACATTCTCTTCCAGGGCACATGAACATTCTTCAGAATAGGCCATACAGTATGCCACAAAGCAAGCTTCAATCAATTTTTAAATACTGAAATGCTACAAAGCGTCTTCTCAGATCCAGGATGTAGGAAGATCAAGGGGATACAAAAGAAATACATGGACAATGCTTTAAACTTACTGAGTAATACAAGAAATGAAAAAAAAAAATAACAAAATTCCTTCAATCAAATGAAAATGAAACCATAACATATAAAAACTTTTGGGATACAGCAAAAGCAGTGCTTAGAGAGCAATTTATAACAATAAATGCATGTATCAAACAGGAACAAAGAACCAAAATCCATACTTTAAGCCAGCATTGAGAAAAATAGCAGTAAAATAAGGCTACAGTCAGCACAAAAAGGAAATAAATAAAGATCGAAGCAGAAGTAAATGATACAGAAGACAGAAAAACAATACCAAGTATAAGCAAGACAAGAAGTTTGTTCTTTGAAAAGATGAATAAAATAAAAAATCCACTAGATTAATAAAATCAACAAACCACCAAGCTAACAAAGAAGATGTAAATAACACAAATAAGAAATGAAATGGGTGACATCACAATAGAACTGAAATAAAAAAGGATACTTATAGATTACAATGAAGAATTTAACTCCAACAAATTTGAAAGCCTAGAAAAACGGATACATTTTAGAAACACATGACCTACTTAAACTAACAGACTGAGGTAGAAAATTTGAACAGATCCATTGTTTTGTTATGGTACAAAAGAAAAAATTGAAATGGTCATAAAAACAACAATTTCAAACTATAAAAATAGTTCTAAGCCATTCTGCTTCGCTGGCAACTTTTACAACATTCAGAGAAAAGCTAGCACCAGTTGTACTCAAATTATTCCAGAATACAGAAAAGAAGGAAATAAGCTCAAATTCATTTTATGAAGCAAGCATAACCCTGATACCAAAGTTAGACAGGCATTAGTACAAAAGAAAATGATAGACCACTATCCCTTGTGGTATTGGACAGCTGACCCATAAGGTCGGTAGTTCAAACCCATCAGTTGTTCCTTGGAAACCTTGCGCCGGGTTGCTATTAGTCAAACGGACTTGATGGAACTTAACAACAGAAGCAACATTCATCATGATGATAGATGCAAAAATTTTCAACAGAATCCTAGCCAACAGAAGCTAGCAACGTGTCAGAAATAAACCATGACCAAGTGGGATTCACAAAAGGCATACAAGGATAGCCAGACATTAGAAAAACAATCAACATAATCCACCATATAAATACAGTAAAAGAACCTCGTGATTATATTAATCCATCAGAAAGAGCAAAAGACAAAATCTAGCACTCATTCCTGATAAAAACACTTAGCAAAATGGGAAGAGAAACGGATGAAAGAGAAGTAAATCCATTCACCTATGGAAAGCTGATTTTTGACAAAGTGCCAAAACTCATTAAGTGGGGAAGAGATGGATTCTTTAACAAATAGTGCTGTTAAACTGTATATCCATTTGTAGAAAAATGAAATAGGACTCATACCGTACATAAAATCAAACCAAGATGAATCAAAAATCTAAATGTAAAACCTTTAAACTATAAAAACCATTAAAGGAAAGACAGGGACAAACTTAGAGGCCCCAATACATGGCACACATACATTATCAGACATAACTAAAGCTGCACAAGCAGCAGAAGACAAACTGGATGACTGTTGTTATTATTGAGTTCCTTTGAGTGGTTCTGATTCATATCAACCCTTTGTACGGTTTCCTAGGAGCGACTGGTGAATTTGAACTGCCAACACTGTGGCTCAAACTGACCTTTTGGTTCAGTTAATTATTCCACTGTGCCACACCAGGACTAGAGATGACTTGTTGTTGTTGTTAAGTGCTGTCGAGTTGATTTGGACCCACAGTGACCCCGTATAGGGTTTCCAAGGAGAAGCTGATGAGCTTGAACTGCCAACCTTGCAGTTCAAATGACTTTGCAGTCTGACGCATTAACCCACAGCGCCACACCAGGACTCCAGAGATGACTAGTACCTGCTAAAAATTAAACATTTATAAGCATCAAATATTTCATTAAGAATTAAAAGAGAACCCACAAACTGGGGGAAAATGTTGGCAATGATATATTGGTAAGGGACTTTTCTCTAAAATTTATAGAAAACTCCAACACCTCAACAACAAAAAGACAGATGATCCAATTAAAATATGGGCATAGGGCATGAACAGAGACTTCACCAGAGAAGACACTCAGGTGCTCAACAAACACATAAGATATGCTCATCATCATTAGCAATTGTTGTTAGACACCATCGATTTGGTTTTGACTCATAGCAACTCTGTGCATCACAGCATGAAACACTGTCAGTCCTGTACCATCCTCAGAATGGTTATCATGTCTAAGCCCATTATTGCAGCCACGGTGTCAATCCGTCTTCTTACGAGTCTTTCTCTTTTTCACTGAATGTCTATTTTACCAAGCATGATGTTCTTTTCCAGGAACTGGTCTCTCCCGATAACATGTCCAAAGTATATGAGACAAAGCCTTACAATCTTTGCTTTGAAGGAGCATTCTGGCTGCACTTCATCCAAGACAGACTTGTTTGTTCTTTTAGCAGTTCATGGCACTTTCAATTTTCTTCTCCAACATCATAATTTAAATGCATTAATTCTTCACGGAAATCTTCCTTATTCCTTGTCCAAATTTCACATGCATATAAGCCAATTGAAAACACCATGGCTTCCATCAAGCATCCTTAGTCCTCAAATTGACATCTTTACTCTTCAACATTTTAAAGAGGTCTTTTGCAGCAGATGCAATACATCGTCTGATTTCTTGGCCACTACTTCCATGAGTATTGATTATGGATCCATAAAAAATAAAGTCTTTGTTAACTTCAATCTATTCTCCATTTATCGTGATACAATTGTGAGGATTTCTGTTCTCTTTACATTGAGGTGTAATCCATACCAAAGGGTATGGTCTTTATCTTCATCAGTAAGTACTTCAAGTCCTCTGTGCCCACCAAGCAAGGCTGTGTCAATTCTGCTTCCAGCAAGCAAGCTTGTGTCAGCTGCATATTACAGGTTGTTGTGTTTTCTTCCAATCCTGATGCCATGTTCTTCTTCATGTAATTCAGCTTCTGGGATTATTTGCACAACATACAGATTGAGTAAGTATGGTGAAAGGATACAACCTACCACACACCTTTCCTGATTATAAACCATTCAGTAGCCCCTTGTTCTATGTGAGTGACTGTCAGTTGTGCTATATGTAGGTTCCTCAAGCACAATTAAGTGTTCTGCAATACCCATTTGTTGCAATGCTATCCACAGTTTGTTATGATCTACACTGTTAAATGTTTTTGCATAATCAATAAAGCCCAAGTAAACATCTTCCTGGTGTTTTCACTTTTCATCTGTCAGATTGTTGTACTGTAGTGACTTTTGTGTTACTCTGATACTGGTAGCTATACCAGCAGGGTCACCCATGGTAGGCAGGTTTCAATGGCGCTTCCAGACTAAGCTATAAGACAGACTAGGGAGAAGGAGAGGTAGACCACTTATAAATGGTTAGCTACTGAAAACCTTATGAATAGAATTATCATATGACCCAGCAATCTCATTACTAAGTATTTGAAGGGGCTTCAAAAAATTCATGGAAAATGGAATTAAAAGATAATGGAACTTTTCCATGAATTTTTTTTTACCTCCCTTCATGTACCCTCTAAAAATAAAGACAGTGACACAAAAGGAAACCTGTGCACCAATCAAAAGGTGGAAACAAATGAAATGATCATCAGTAGATAAATAGATCAATGGTGTGGTGCTGTGGGTTAAGGCACTGGACTGCAAAGTTGTTTGAACCGCAAGGTCGGTGGTTCAGGCTCACCAGCTGCTCCTCAGAAACCCTATACTGGGTCGCTATGGGTCAGAACCAACTCAATGGCATATAACAACAACATACGTATAATAGAATAGTATGCAGTCATAAAAAGAAATGATGTTCTGATGCATGCCACATCATTGATGAGCCTTGAAAACATGCTGAGTGAAAGGAGTTGGTATCAAAAGAACACATGTATGCTCTCACTTAAATGATATAAACAAATATATAGAAACCAAAGGTTACTAGGGTTAAGAAACACATGGGCTGCAACAGTAGACTCAAACAAAGCAATCACTGTGAGGATGACACTGGACTTGGTAGCCCTGCATTCTATTATCCATGGGGTTGCTATGAACTGGAATCAACTTGACAGCACTTAACAAAAACAACAACAGGGCTGGGAAGGTGGGGAACTCTTGAGCTAGGTAGAGTTAACCTCTCCTAGCCTCAGTTTCCTTAAATGTTAAATGGGGATAATGATACTCCTTACTTGAGAGTCATTATCAGAACTGATGATCTTATTCAAATAAAGGGCTTGGCTTTACTCCCAGAATACTGGAAAGGCTCCATATATATCGCATTATTATTATTATTTTATTTTATTTATTTATTTATTTTACAGTAAATATATTACTACAAGAAATAAACTCAGGAACACAAACAGAAACCTGCACACCAATTTATTTCACTACTTATCTGCTAGCTTTTTGTAATGTGGTAGCTTGGGTATTACTGTGATGCTGGAACCGATGCTATTGGTATTTCAATTACCAGCATAATTACCCATAGTATACAGGTTTCAGAAGAGCTTCCAGATTAAGACAGACTAGGAAGAAGGACCTAGCAATATACTTCTGAAAGAATTAACTGGTAAACCCTAATGAGTATCAGTGGAGCACTGCCTGATACAGTGTCCAAAGATGAGTCCCCCAAGAGGCTGTAAGGCACAAAAGATACAATTAAGAAAGAGCCTTCTCCTCAAAGTAGAGTCAACTTTAATGATAAAGATGAAGTAAAACTTTTGAGATACTAATTTGCTGATGTGGCATGACTCAACATGAGAAGAAACAGCTGCAAACACCTATTAGTAATTGCAATGTAGAATCTAGAAAAATTGGAAGTTGCCAAAAATGAAATGGAATACTTGAAGATCAATATCCTAGGCATTAACCCATTGCTACTGAGTCAATTCAGATTCATAGGAAGCCTACAGGACAGAGCAGAACTGTTCCATTAGGTTTCTGAGGCTGTAATTCTTTACAGAAGTAAAGGTTTTAGGTTAGAAGTTCAATGCTTAACCCACTGTGCCATAAAAGGTCCTTATCATAGGCATTAGTGAGCTGAGATGGACTGGCATTGGCTATTTTGAGTCAGAAAACCATGGTCTACTAAGTCAGCATGACAAATTGAAGAAGAGCAGCATCACATTCATTGTCAAAAGAACATTAAAAGATTTATTCTGAAGTACAACACTGTCAATAATAGGATAATATCCATATACCTACAAGAAAAACTACTTAATACTACTGTTACTCAAGTTTACATACCAACCACTATTGTGAAAGATGAAGAAATTGAAGATTGCTACCAATCTCTGCAGTCTGAAGTTGATCAAACATGCAATCAAGATGCATCAATATTACTGGTGATTAGAAACAAAGGAGATTCAGTATTGGAAAATATGGTGCTGGTGACAGAAATGACCCTGATGTTCACATAACTGAGTTTTGACAAGACTGGCTACCTATTCATTGGAAATGCCTTTTTTTTTTCTACAACATAAACAGTGACTACACACGTGGACCCACTTAGTGGAATACACAGGAATCAAATTGACTATATCTGTGAAAGAGTCAATGGAGAAGCTCAATATCATCAGCCAGAAGAAGGTCATGGCTGACTGGGGAGCAGCCAGTCAACTGCTCATGTGCAAGTTCAAGATGAAACTGAAGAAAATTAAAACAAGTCCATGAAAGTCAAAATACAGGCTTGAATATTGATACCACCTGAATATAGAGACCATCACAAGTTCGTATTTGACACACTAAACACTAATAGTCAAAGACCAGATCGAGGCTATCATACATGAAGAAAGTGAAAGGCCATTTAAAAGGGCAGAAAGAAAAGGCCAAAATGGATGTCAGAAGAGACCTGGAAACATGCTCTTGGTGTAGAGTAGCTTTTGCAAATGGAAAAAATGAAGGAAAAGAGTCAAACACAAGACTTCAAAGGGCATCTTAAGAAGACAAAATAATGAAATTATTATGTAATAATAATGTAATATTATAATGTATTGTAATGAAATGCACAAAGTCTTGGGGTAAGAAGACTAGAGAGCAAGAAACCACGCTTCAACATTTCTCAAGCTGAAAGAAGTGAAGAAAAAATTCAAACCTCAACTTGAAACACTGAAGGATTCTATGGTTCAAAATTGCAAGAGAAAGTTGAGGCTGTCTGCTCTCCCACAAAGATTTAGTCTCAGAAACCCAAAGGAACAGTTCTATTCTGTCCTATGAGGTCACTATGAGTCAGATTTGACTTGCTGGGAGTGGGTATGGTTCAAAATAGTGAATGATGCAGGAAGCATCAAAAGATGCTAGAAGGAATACCTCCATTTCAGGAGGTAGTATGTGACCAAGAATCAGTGTACAGAAGAAGAAGTACAAACTGCATTCAACGTATTGTGTAAAACATGGATCCAGGAATTGGAAGAATACCAACTGAGATGTTTCAACAAACGGATGCAGTGCTGGAGGCACTCACTCATCTTTCCCCAGAAACTTTAAAGACAGTTAGTTACCTGGCCAAGTTACTGGAAGAGATCCATGTTTGTGCCCACTCCAAAGAAAGGAGAACCAACATAATGTGAAAATTACCAAAATAATACCATTCATATCACATGCAAACAAAATTTTCCTGAAAATAATTTTTAAATAGTTATAGCAGTACACAAAAAATTGCCCAGAAAGTCTATTCAAGGGCGTATGGATGAATTAATTAGCTGAAATGTAATAGATCAATAAAGGTAAGAGGAATACCATGATAAGCCTTGATGAAGTTTGACAGTATACTAACAGGTTATGTGGGGATAATATATACGACATGTGAAGAGTTAAATTGAGGTCTTAATAAATTTTGTTGTTGCTATTGTTTGAGTTGATTAAAGTTAAAAAAAAGCTTATCAAAATAGTTATATTTATTTTTAATTTATATTGGCTTTTTTTTGGAGGGGGAGAATGAATCACTTAAATGAAAATGGTTAAGTCAGTAGTTCAGTAGTACACAGGACCTATGCAGATTGTGCCAGTCATTCCAAAGCCAGGTTTGTCTAGTTTCTCCTTAGTATACTTGGGTTTTCTTCTGACCTGACTTTTTGCCTTTACTTGCCAGAGCAAACCAGTATTCTCATAGAAATAGCATAATTTTTATATACTTAAGATTTGTGTTTTCACACACATTTACCAATTAAATTAAAGCCACGATGTTCCTCTTACCTTTATTGATCCATAAAACCCTGGGAATGTGGTAGTATCCTCCGAGGATGGCTTCTCCCCAGTCTGAGAGCATCAGGGACAAGACTAAGCCTTAGCACTAAGTATTTTCCCTTTCATTACACCTGCAGTATTTCTTTGCACGTGCTGGTTTATTAGAAGCTGCAATAATTGAGTTTGTACAATAAATCTAGTACCTGGAAGATGCCCAGCTATTTACATTGATTTGTTATATAAGTTCAGGACTAATAGTATGAGGTAAGGTTAGCATTTAATTCTATCAGAAAAGGAAAGCTCTTAGTGTTTCAGAATCTCTTCCTGCGTTCCTCTTCTATTCTGCTTCTCTCTTCATAGAAAGCACAACCATTTTCCTTTAATTAGGCTGCAAAGAGCACAGGCTAGCATTATGCCACTCAGCCTCTCAGCCTGCTCACGGCCATCCCATTTCCTATCTATTTTCTGTTGGAAAAAGGAAGAACGTGTACATATGCACATATAAAAATCCTCATGAGTCTGAGGAGGAACAAAGGAGCCAGGTGGAATTACTTTTTGTGAGCCCGAGGCCACAAGATCTAACAAATCCCAAAAAGCAATATATTATTCCTATGGCTAAATTAATTGCCCTTTAAATTTTGAAAAAAGTGCTTAGTAAAAATATCATTGACTACCACAGAACATGCACACCTTAATACATATTTAAAACAATTATCATTCCGTTTGAGAGTAAGCTTCTCTAATTAATATGTTTCTGATTTTCACTGGAGTTTTACAGACACAAAGGCAAATTGCAAACAATTCTTAAAATTTTTTTGTCAGTGTTATATTTTCAGGTTTGTAGTTTCCAAGAATCAAGCATTAGAATTCATATTTCTAGTTCTTGCCTTACAAAAACACAATAATGAGAGTAATGGATTATACCCAGGGAGTAATACAAGAATCTGTAAGTCTACACTGATGTAAATATGTGAATAAAAAATAAATGGAAGCAAAGGGACAGCTCTTGCTTAGAGTTCAATACTAACTAATAAATGCAGAACAAATGACAGAATTAGAAAACAACCATTTGACAGCCAGCACAGTAACACAGAAACGACTACAATCATACATTGACAGAGAACTTCTAGAGGTTCAAGCTGGATTCAAAAGAGGCCGTGGAACGAAGGATATCACTGCTGATGTCCGATGGCTCTTGGCTGAAAGCAGAGAATATCAGAAAGATGTTTACCTGTGCTTTATTGACTATGCAAAGGCTTTCAATTGAGTGGATCATGACAAGCTATGGACAACATTGCAAAGTATGAGTATTCCTGAACACTTACTTGTGCTCACGAGGAATCTGTACCTGGACCAAAGAGGAATCTGTACCTGGACCAAAGAGAAAAATGGTTGTGCTTTCTATGAAGAGAGAAGCAGAATAGAAGAGGAACATAGGAAGAGATTCTGAAGCACTAAGAGCTTTCCTTTTCTGATAGAATTAAATGCTAACCTTACCTCATACTATTAGTCCTGAACTTATATAACAAATCAATGTAAATAGCTGGGCATCTTCCAGGTACTAGATTTATTGTACAAACTCAATTATTGCAGCTTCTAATAAACCAGCACGTGCAAAGAAATACTGCAGGTGTAATGAAAGGGAAAATACTTAGTGCTAAGGCTTAGTCTTGTCCCTGATGCTCTCAGACTGGGGAGAAGCCATCCTCGGAGGAGACTACCACATTCCCAGGGTTTTATGGATCAATAACGGTAAGAGGAACATCATGGCTTTAATTTAATTGGTAAATGTGTGTGAAAACACAAATCTTAAGTATATAAAAATTATGCTATTCCTATAAGAATACTGGTTTGCTCTGGCAAGTAAAGGCAAAATGTCAGGGCAGAAGAAAACCATGTTTGAACAAAACATGGGAACACTGAATGGTTTAAAATTAAGAAAGGTGTGTGACAAGGTTGTATTCTTTCACTATACTTATTCAACCTGTCCTGGTATAGCGCTGTAGGTTAATGTGCCAGACTGCAAAGCTATTTGAACTGCAAGGTTGGTGGTTCAAACTCACCAGCTGCTCCTAGGAAACCCTATCCAGGGTCGCTATGGGTTGGAACCGACTTGATAGCACTTAACAACAATAACAACATTCAACCTGTATGCTGAGCAAATAATCCGAGAAGCTGGGTTATATGAAGAAAAACGTGGCATCAGGATTGGAGGAAGACTCATTAACAACCTGTGATATGCAGATGATACAACCTTGCTTGCTGAAAGTGAAGAGGACTTAAAACATTTACTGATGAAAATCAAAGAGCACAGCCTTCGGTATGGATTACATCTCAATGTCAAGAAAACAAAAATCCTCACCACTGGACCAATAAACAACATTCTTATCAATGGAGAAAAGATTGAAGTTGTCAAGGACTTCATTCTTCTTGGATCAACTATCAACACAAACAGAAGCAGCAGTCAGGAAATCAAACGATGTATTGCATTAGGCAAATCTGCTGCACAAGACCTTTTTAAAGTATTGAAGAGCAAAGATGTCAGCTTGAGGACTAAGGTTCGCCTAACCCAAGCCATGGTATTTTCAGTAACCTCATATGCATGCTAAAGCTGGACAGTAAATAAGGAAGACTGTAGAAGAATTGATGCCTTTGAGGAGAATACTGAAAGTGCCATGTGCTGCCAAAAGAGCCAATAGATCCATTTTGGAAGACATGCAGCCAGAGTGCTCCTTAGAGGCCAGGATGGCCAAACTTCATCTCTCATACTTTGGACATATTGTCAGGAGGGACCAGACACTGGAGAAGGACATCGTGTTTGTTAAGGTGGAGGGTCAGAGAAAAAGAGGAAGACCCCCAACGAGATGGATTGGCCAAGTGGCAGCATCGATGGACTCAAGCATGGCAACAGCAGTGAGGTTGGCCCAGGATTGGGTAGTATTTCGTTCTGCTGTGCATAAGGTCGCTATGAGTCGGTACCGACTCGATGGTACCTAACAACAACAACAACAACACAGTAATAATTGTTTCAGACACAAATTGTCAATGGATGCTAATCAGCGGGAAAAAGAATGATGAGAAATAGGACATTTACATAGTCTTAAAACATCACTAATTAATCGCTGTAGTTGCCAGTTGTCATAGAATAGGTAACAATTTATGGCAATCCCATAATCCCATGTACATGAGAATGAATGTTGCCAGTTCTGTGTCATCTTTGTGATCAAGTTCATTGTGTGATACTGTATATTTGAGCTTATTCCCACCTACAGGGCTCACCTCCTAATACTATATTAAACAAGGTTCATGTTCTGTTGTGATCCATAAAGTTTCCATTGATGAATTTTCAGAAGTAGATCACTAGGTCTTTTGTCCTAATCTGTCTTAATCTGTAAACTCCACTGAAGCCTGTCCACCGCTGGTGACCCTGCTGGTACTGAAATACCCATAGCACAAGTTACAGCATCACAGCAACATACAAGCCACAACAAACAGTATGACAAACTCACAAACAGGTGATGGGCTAATTAGTTACAAAGGTAAAAAGAGTAAATTTACAGAGGTGAAACCAGTAGCATTCCACCCTAATTAAGTGATCATAGTTAATGATACTAGAGAAAGAACAAAAACATCATGTGCCTCTTGGTGGGACGCACTAGGACACAATATCACTCCTCTGGTTCATGCCAAAATGTATATTATAGAACTGGTAATGAGGAAACATAACACCGATCCAAATTGATAGACGTTCTGTGAAGTAACAGGCCTATGTTTCTCAAACATATCAAGGTCATGAAAGGAATAAGGACAGGAAAGATATTAATTGTAAGGTAGGATCCTGGACTGGATCTTCAACTAGAAAAAGAACATTAGTGGAATTCTTAGCAAAATCTGAATGACTACTGAGGCAAGGAAAAGAAAGGAACCGAGGAGCAACTTAAGAGGGAGGGCCCGCCACAAGACATGGGCTTGTGTCAGGTGACTCTAAAGAGAGTTTAAGGCAGTGGGGGAACAACTCTGGACTGGGTACATGAGGTAGCAGAGCCAGTTCAGTGGGTGGATACCTTGATTATTCCTATGTTGGAGGCAGGAGATGAAAGTGGGGCTAGGGTTATCACGTTTGAACTGCAAGGTTGGCGGTTCAAGCTTGCCAGCTGCTCCTTGGAAACCCTATACAGGGCTGCTATGGGTTGGAATCGACTCGACGGCACTTAACAACAAAGGGTTATCACTAGTCAAAACCAGCCATCACTCGTGTTTAGTCATCATGTGGTTACAGAGTGTCCTGTCTGTCCGATCTTAGGTTCAGTCACAGAGAGGCCCTTCTGGTCACTGTCATTTGTGAGCCTAGTTGCCACCGGCCAGTTCCTGGGGCCAATTTTCACTTTCAAAGAATGAATTAAAAAAAAAAAAAGAAGCAAAAGCTGATAAAAGGATAAGGAAGTGTCCATATCATTAGCCACTCTGTAGCAACGAAACTCCAGGGTTCCTCTTTTGCAAACAACATTAATTCTCTGATTCTCTTTCCTCTTGTTTAACACAACTATTTGTCAACTCTTCCCCAGTACCTGAGAAGCTGAATATAGACAGAGGAAACATCACCACACTGCCTGACTTGCTATCAGATGTGTCTTCACATGTTACAATGCACACTCAATACAGCCTGACAGTCCCAAAACAGCTTCCTAATAAAGTTACTTTTTCTCACCTCCTCCCCCACCGCCCCCCGTTCTGAGATGACCTTTTCCTCTCTCTCCATTATTTACAATTACAGGAAATTAGTCTCCTCCTCAAATGTCCAATATCATTTTACACACTTCTCTGCCCTCACCAGATGACCTTGTCTCATGCTTTATTGACAAAACAGTAACAGTTAGAACAGCCTCATCTTTTCACACCCCCAAAATCCCAATTGGCTTTATTTTTTCCCATGACTATAGGTAAGTTGTCCTAGTTCCCACTGGAAGCAACATCTCTACCTGGGCATTGGATACTGTCCACACTGACTTGCTCATGGATTTCACTGATAAATCCATTGTTCTCTACCCTGCATCATTTATTTTTCTCTCTGAACCAAAGTATTTCCAGAGGCTTCAAACAGAATTTACTGTTGCTCTTCTTCTTCTTTTTTTTTTTTTCTGTCTCTATTCTTTAAGACTCCATTTCACTCCTCCAAAGTATCCTCCAGTTTATTTCTCTTCACAAAAAAACTTCCCCCAAAAGTTGACTTTATTTGCTGCATCTTCAGCTCAACTTATATCCTCTCTTTTCAGCCATTTCAATCTGGCTATTTGCTAGCCCCCTCTACTGAAACAGCTCTTTTCAAAGCCAAATCCAGTAGTCAACTCTATCCTCAACATATTCAGCCCCTCGATAGTATCTGACAGAATTGATCACTACTTCTCTCTTACTTCTTTTCTTAGCTTCTGGGAAATCTCACATCTTATC
This sequence comes from Chrysochloris asiatica, assembly GCF_000296735.1. Taxonomy (NCBI): domain Eukaryota; kingdom Metazoa; phylum Chordata; class Mammalia; order Afrosoricida; family Chrysochloridae; genus Chrysochloris; species Chrysochloris asiatica. The sequence continues at coordinate 10,358,387 of NW_006408557.1, read as the reverse complement.
TTCTTCCTACTTTCTGCTGGACATAAAAGTGTTGGAATCCTCTTGTCCTCCACCATTTTCTTTCTCAGAAGATATGTCCTCCTTAGTTGTTCATAGAGAACACTTCAGTGAGAGACAGTGATACCACTGGAGATAGAGAGAAGCAATTTGCTGACATGGAGTTTGAAGAAAAGAGAAGAATCAAGGATGATTTTCAGATTTGGAGTGGACGGTGTATCATTAACTGAGACAGGAAGAATTTGGGGGGCTGGCTGGCAGAAGTGAACGCACTGGTTGGAAGTTGATACTGTATGCAAATGATTGATTTAGGGAAGATTCTCAGGAGTAGGGAAGTGAAGGAAGCAAAAGGGGCCATAGGAAAGTGTTAAGCATAAATGGATCTGAGGTCAGTCTAGACCCACCTTGGGCTCCTGGAGAGCTCTGAAGTGTGAGTCACACCACAGAGTAGGCCCAACCTCGAGGCAAGAGGAAGCCTTTGTAGCCTCTGCCAATCAGTTATAGCTAGGGCTTCTGAGGAGTGGAAACATGCAGCATTCTGATTTACTGCTTGCTCCTTGATATTCTATCAATAACCATTCTCCAAGGAAGGGAGGAGCTGTTAATTATCAGCCAACATACCCTGCCACTGCAGGATAGATGAACTAGAACAATAAAGGACATCAACCACGAGGTGGGCACCAACAGTGTCCATGAAAGATACAGACTCAGGAGCTCCAATTTGGTCATAGTAACTTTAAGTGTCAAGCATATTTGAGAGACAATTGTATAACTAGAATTTCAAGCAAGAATTCAAGCAGAATTTCAATATTCTGTAACTAAAATCCATCTCAAATCTGATCACTTCGCCCATCTAGTTCAAACCACCACCTCTCATTTGGGATAATGGCTGTAGCCTACTAATAGTTACTACCATCCATTTTCCAAACAGTATCTGCTTTTAAAACAGGAATTGGCATGTTTATATGAAAAAATAAATTAAAATTGATAGGAAAATATTTATCACATATATTATAAGGGTTACTGGTTTTATTGTATGTTATTGTTGTTAAGTGCCTTTGAGTTGGTTCTGACTCATAGTGACTTTATATAGTATTTCCAAGGAGTGGCTAGTGAGTGTGAACTGCTGACCTTCCAGTCAAACTGACCTGCAGTCCAGCGCATTATCCTGCAGTGCCACACCAGGACTCCAGTTTTATTGCATAATATACTCTTATAAATCAAAAAGAAAAAGACAACCTAATCAGAAAATGAGCAAAGGGTGACAACAAGTAATACACAAAAGAACCAATACAAACGCTAATAAACCAAGAGTTAGAAAAGAAATGGAAACAGAAAACACGCGGAGGAAGCGGGAGAAGAGAATCAATGAGGTGAAACAATTAGCCATGGGAACACCCTCTGGAGCTCAGTTCTATTCTGACACAAACAAGGTGTCCAGGAGTTGGAATTGACTCAGTGGTAACTGGCTTTCTGGAATGAAACAAAAGTGAGATCAACAAGTATGAGGACTGACATGGAAAGACCTTCAATATCTATAATTAGCGAAAACATCTGAAGAAAAATATACACCTGGTCCTCACTTACTATCTCACTATCTGACATTTCACATTTATAATAATTGTAAAAAAAAAAAATCTACTATTTGACTATTTTGCTCATTAACAACTTACATCCAGCAGTAATGAATGCCAAGGTGCTAGGTGCGAGTAATGCTTAGGGTTATGTGTCAACTAGGCTAGGCCATGATTTTCAGTGGTTTGACAGTTTTATTACAATGTAATTTGGTAGTTATGTATTGATGTAGTCGCCCTCCATTTTGTAATCAGATGTGAGTATCCTTCATTTCCGAATCCCACTGATTGTTGCATAAAGACCTGGTCTTTGGAACCTAATTATGTTGATAGGTGAAGAGTGGGTATAATATCATTTATTTGAAGACTGTACACACACCGAGGGCCAGCAGTGGAAAGAGATTTGGGACTGAGAGGAGAGAGAAACTCTCATTTTAGTGACGCTAGATTTTTTTTTCTAACAGCCATGTAATACTTCTTATTTTTCATACTTCATTTGTATGTCTTTCTTATTGGTAAATATGTCCCAAGTAGTCAGCATACTAATGTTCAACAACAACAAAATAAATACACTGAATGAATAAAAACTAAGGACTTTTCATTTTTTTCTAATGGAAATAATCAGAGATGGGCTCTAAAATTGCATCACTAAGGATGTTTTTTGCATGGTTAATAATCAAAACAAAAAGTAAGAAGCAACCTACTTAATCAAGTGAGGCATATTTGTATAATGGAACCCTACTCAGTCACTAAAACTATCACACCATTAAAATGATGTCTCAAGAAATAGCAAAAATTTCAGAATATCCTGGTAAATCAAATAGCAAGTTTAAAATCAGCATACATAATACTGTTATAAATACAAATATTTACGCATTCAGAGAAAAATATTGAATGGATATATATCAGGAGTCCTGGTGTGGCACTGTGGGCTAATGTGTCAGACTGCAAAGTCATTTGAACTGCAAGGTTGGTGGTTCAAGCTCACCAACTGCTCCTTGGATACCCTATACAGAGTCACTAGGGGTTGGAATTAACTTGACAGCACTTAACAACATCATCTTTGGGTTGTGGATGACTTTTGGTTTCTCCTCTGTGCTTCCCTGTTTTATCTGTCTCTTCCCCATTTTTAGACTCTGCAATGACCATATACTACTTTTGTAAACAGGAAAAACAAGTTTTGTAAAGCATAAAACCACTAGAAAGAAAGGTCTACAGTTTAGATTTTTGAAAGATTTCTTTCTGAATGCCTTAAAAAGCAGCTCTTGACTTGTGTCTGTAACTCTAAAGCAATTGTTTGTTTCATAGTCATTGATACTTCCTAAACTCCTTCCTATGTGCTGGATTTAGACTTTCATATGCTAAAGTTGACTCCTGGTGTGGTGCTATGGGATAAGCAAGATTGGCAGTTTAAACCCACCAGCTACTCCTCAGAAACCCTATGTAGAGTTGTTATGAGTAGGAACTGATTCAGTGGCACTTAACAGCAGGCAACAACATGCTAAAGTTACTACAGAACATTCTGAACTATCACATTTTCACTCTCTGGGAAGGGAATTCACCTTGTAAGATTATTTGACTTTTGAGTATTTGAATCCCATACTTGTTTTCAGGAACAAATTGTGTTAAAAATAGGGTACTGGCTGTACCTTTAATCTTCTTTTTAGGACCTGCCATAATTTAAGATCTTTTGTTATGGCTTTTAGAAAGAAGAGGAAAGCTGAATACCTTTCAGTAGTTCCTTTCACACATATGATGATTTGAGATCTACTTATTCATGGGAACCTTCTTTAGGCTAAAGATATTTCTTCAGTTTAATGTCTGAGCTCTGAAAAAAGGAGTCAGTTATCTGGAAAGTACTTGGAAAAAGGCCAAAAGCTTTTAATTGCATTTTGTTCCAAGAACTTTTTAAAGCCCTTCTGTATACTGGCTTAAACCAGAATCCTCTCCTAGCTGAGGTTTTAGCGGTAAGAAGTTGGCTACTGGTGTATTTAACAAGCATGGGGGCTAGACTGAAAGAGAGGAACATTTTGCTTAAGGATGATGATCACAGAGCTATAGCTGCATAATCACATCATTAATGGTCATTTGATATTATTGAAAACAAAGTCATTATTATGATACTTTCACAATCTCAAGCCTGAAAACCACTCACATTCTAATTCAATAAAGCTACTTAAGCATAGACAGTCAAAAGGAAGAACAGATTTTGTGTCATATTAGCAAATTTGATTTTCATTAATGAAAGATGAATGTCTTCTATGAAACACTTTTATATCATATTAATAACATGATCCCAAACAGCATTCACAGGTTGCTAGGCAACACGAGGACCCTCTAATGATCTCTATAGTCAAGAGGCCACAGAGGGGAAATGCCAGAGCTCTGAGGATATTTTCCATTTCTTGGCAACTGTTTCTGCTTGAAGACCCCCATGAGGACTGGGAAAAAAAGGAATCAATGACACTATCTATCATGACAAATATATACCTTTTCCCTCTCTTCCTTCATTTTCATTGTCTTATTGTAGGAGGGCAAGAACTGAAAGTTGGGTAAGAGTTCTCAATCCATACACCCTTTCCATCAGATAGATGATGGCTGCTGTGAACCAGGATGGATAGTTTAGTAGACAGCTTGAGGAGTGTTTACCAAGTCATAGCTTGTGGAATCTTTTACTTTGTTGAAATCAGTTCCCATCCTTGTTATCACTCCTCCCTTTTTGACTCCTTGGGAATAGATCCTTCTCAACAACATGCTGTGACTTTTTTTTATTCTAGTCCCTGTTCATAGCTGACTGAGCAGGGTCAGCCATCTAATTCAGGTGTTCCAGTTATGTATTGATCTGCAGCAACTACCCAAAAACTTAGTGCTCATTACAGGTTGGCTCTGTTCCATAATTTTTGGTGCTTCAGAAGATAGCTGGGGATGGCTGGGGTCACTCAGTGTTTTTATGCACATGCCTGGTACTAGAGATGGTTTGAAGGTTTGGCTCAGTTTCAAGATTGCTGGATTTCTTGTAAGACAGTTGAGGATTACTAGACTGACTGTTTCAGCAAACAAGAAGATAAATGTATAAATAGTTATTTATATAGCTATCTTATATTTGACAATATTTGAAATAGTTATTTCATTAAGTGACATTTCGCCTTTGTGACATAGTTTAAAAAAACACCCACTTTGACTTTGCAGTCCAGGAGTGGAGGTCCCTGGGACCATCAAGGGAGAAGAGCAGTGTGTGGGACCCTACCCAGAGAAACAGTGACGCCAGAGATGGAGGCAGAGACGATGACATGGAAAAGATGGAACGGCCGGGGACTCTAGACCCAGAGAGGGAGAAGGGCTGTGCGCTGACAACAGAGGGTCAGGCTTCTGGGGTATACCCTTTGGTTGTTTAATGATGTATGGAGAGGATTGTAACCATGGCAATGAAATTATATATGATAGGATGAATGTAAAGCTAATGTTCTCCCATGTAAACTATCACATAATTCACAATAAAATATTTTTTAAAAGTTTAATATATGTTAAAAAAACAACAACCTACTACTGTATTGCTCATTAACATCATTAAGTCTGGCAGAACAAATACCAAGGTTCTAGGTGATAGTAAATTAACCTGAGAAGTTACATGGCCCCACTTCTGTCATACTGAAATGGTACAGGCGTGGCACTGTGGGATAATGCACTACATTGAAAGGTCAGCTTGAACTGCAAGACTGATGGTTTAAATTCACCAACAGGGTTGCTATGAGTTAGAATCTACTAGATGGCGCTTAACAATAACAACAATGGTCAAATAAAAGTCTTGCAAAGACTCTAAAGGAAGGGGACACAGACCCTACTCACAATATGGTGTTGTGCTGAAGGATTAGCACTGGATTGCTAACTGCAAGGTTGATGGCTCAAACCCACCAGCTGCTCCTCAGAAACCCTATACAGGGTCACTATGAGTTAGAATCGACTCGAAGGCACTTAACAACAACAGCAACAAGCACTCCATGTAGTGCTGTAACCAAGGTGTTCTACCCCATCCCCACTAGAAGATAGGTGACCAGAGCTGGCCACTCAGAGAATTCCCACTTGCCCTTAGGCACTGAGACTCTGCTGTGAGCATGTGACCCAGACAGGGTCAATTAGGGTTCTGTTGAGAGTATTCATTTGACTCCATAGTTCACCTTCTTTCCCAACCCTTCTAAATCTTGTCCTTAGGTAAATGCCACCATTTTGATCTTGAATGGTTGACCATCCCATGATGTGCATACCTCACTAGTGTTGTTGTTTTCCCTATATACCTATCTACTGCTTTGCTGAAAATTGAGACATGAGGATGAGTTTGGTTCCTGGCCTGAACGGTGATCAAGGCCTATAGTCTTGGGTTCCTTCAGCCTCTTTCTCACCATTAGGCATGGTCTTTACTATTATTATTATTATTTTGAATTTTGTTTCACCAGTCTCTCCCACTCTCTCCAGGACTTTCTAGTGTGATCCCTTTCAGAACACTTGGTAGTGGTAGCCAGGCACCATCTAGGTCTTCTGGGCTCAGGGTCATGGAAACTGATGTTCCATTAGCCCATTGGACTAATTGATTCCAAGTATCTTCAATTTTCATCACTGTTCTTTCAATTCCTCACTCAGTGAGAGATCAATAGTTGAACCTTAGATTTCTGCTCCTCAGCTTTACAGTTCCAGTTGCTACTTACCAAAGTAAGATGTAGAAGATTGTGTTAGTGGACTATTTTATGCCAGCTGACAATGATGTTCCCACAAGACTATGGTACCGATCTGCCAAGCACAGAAACTCATGTTGTTCAGTAATATATCTTTTCATAATTTTGCCCCTTGTAGCCTCTACCAAATTCATGGATATGTTTTCAGCAAAGGTAAATACCCATGTACAAATATCCTCTATCAAACCTTATATATGTGTGGGTATACTCTCATTCTCCTTCCTATACTTGTTCAGTCAGTGTATCTATCTGTGTATCTACCCATCTGTTATTACAGGATTGTATGTTGTTGTTGTTAAGTGCCGTCAAGTCGGTTCCGACCCATAGCGACCCTGTACAGGGTTTCCGAGGGTGTAAATCCTTACGGGAGTAGAAAGCCTCATCTTTCTCCCGCAGAGCGGCTGGTAGTTTCGAACCGCTGACCTTAAGGTTCGCAGCCCGATTCGTAACCACTACGCTATTGTATAGATAACAGTATTTACCTCTAACACCCTTCAACTCTTTGCATTCCTTTCTGTGTCGTCCCGTCTACACCATTCTTTTGCCAACACCCTTCTTGCTGTATGTTGCCTTCCCTATCACCGATTGTAACACGTTTAACCTCTAGCCAATTAATTACTATCCTTTCCCTCCCACCCGATATACCAAAGAATGTTTCTTTTACCATGTAAACTTTTGACTTTTTTTTTTCTTTTAATGTTTTATTGTGAATTATGTGATAGTTTACATGGGAGAACATTAGCTTTACATTCATCCTATCGTATATCATTTCATTGCCATGGTTACAATCCCATTCCATGCATCATCAACCAACAAAAGGGTATATGCCACAAGCCTGCCCCTCTCCCTCTCTGGTTCTAAAGTCCCCAGCCATTCCATCTCTCCATGTCATCGCCTCTGCCTCCAACTCTGGCATCACTGCTTCTCTGGGTTGTTGTTGTTGTTGTTATGTGCTGTGGAGTCGGTTCAGACTAATAGCGACCCTGTACAGGGTTTCTGAGGCTGTAACTCTTTACAGGAGCAGAAAGCCTCATCTTTCTCCCACGGAACAGCTGGTAGTTTTGAACTGCTGACCCTAAGGTTCACAGCCTGATTCGTAACCACTACACTACCAGAGCTCCTTGCTTCTCTGAGTAGGGGCCTGTTTTCTGCTCTTTTCCCTTGATGGTCCCAGGGACCTCCGCTCCTAAACTGCAAAGTCAATCACTCCCCTCCTTTTGTTACAAAACGTCTGCCTTTACATTTCCAACCCTTGCAGTCAGTCCTGATAACAATTATTCACTATTGTACCACAAGAGTCCTATCTGCATCTCCTTTCATCAGCCCCACCCAGAAAGACTGGATACTACTCAGTGGAGATTCTACTTTCCTCCATGCCCTCTGGATTTAGGTTCCTTCTTGAAAGCTTGTAAGACAGTCAATTCTTGCCTTTGTAGCCCCCCACTCCCATTTTGGGTAGCCAATGTCCAAGTTGCCAATTTCTGTCTACTCTGTGTATGGAGGGGGTAGGAATGATCCTTGCTGTAAAGATTTGTTCCCTCTTTTGAGCTACTGCATCCATAGGTGTAGGTCAAGTTCATCAAATTGTATCAGATTACTCTTTTTTAACTCTTCTTTCTTCTTCTAGTTGAGCTCTGACCATCCAGTCATTGAAACCAGGTCAAGTGGGTACTATCTGCAAGTGCGGGTGTTCTTATGCATATGCCCTCTCATCTTATCAGTTGGATGCTTCACTCTCCACTCTAGTCCTCTGTGTCTGTGTCATTGACTCTGGGCTCAAGAGTCCCCAGGTCTTGCCACACTGCTGGCCAACCAGGTTCACAGGAGTCTATTAAACGTTGTAGGGCTTAGCTCGCAGCTTCATTGCTGTTTTTCCCTCATTTCCCCTTATCAGTAACAAACGTAGTCACCAATCAGAGTGTGTATTCCCATTGAGTCTTAGTCTTAGAAGGGGTTTGCCCTGAGGGGATCTGACCACTTGGCTTGATGTCTCCTGGGTGAGCAATTTGCTTGTTCTTGTAGTAGTAATCAGTCGGACTACCTATATTGTTTTGTATTTTTCCTGTCAATCTTTTTTCAAGCAGTATCTTCTGGTCTTCTAGCTGCTCCAGGCTGGTCTGCTTGTCCTTTCCAGTGGAAATTTCCCACCTCAGAAGATTCTGGATGGGGCTCAGGATTCCACCTTTGTTCTTATGTAAGGCAGTGGCTGCGCAGGAAGCCTCCTTTACTGTGAATGTTGTCACCCCATTTCAGGTATTCCAATCAATTATAGGCAGAAGATGGACTTACAAGCTTTCTATGGTGATATTTCTGGCTATTCCTTTCTCTCCCCCTCCAGTGTTTATTTTATAATGGTATGCCAGGGAAACTGAGATTCAAAAGACAGCCAAGCATCTTAACATTATTTCCCCTCTTTTCCCCATTCCAACCATGTCTCAAACCCTGTATCCCAGAGCCCTGTTGTTTCAAAGTTGTGCATATATCATTATTTACCTCTGTCAAACTTAGCCCATGCAAACCTGCCTAATTGTTTTCCTGTCCACTTTTCTTCCGTTCCCTTCCCCCTTCTTGTGTATTGCCCCCCTCCCTAGCACCCAAACTATATTATGTCTATTCCATACCCTGTGCTCCACCTTCACCTCCCTCCCCTAACCCCAATTCCTCATTCTAGTAACCAGCAAAGAATCCCCCGCCCCCTTTAATATGGGTTATTTTCCTTAGTCTTTTACGGTAGCAGTCCTATGTAATATTTCTCCTTTTGTGACTGACTAATTTCACTCAACATAATGTCCTCAAGGTTCATCCATGTTATGTGGTGGCTTGCAGCTTCCTTGTTATTCTTCAAGGAAGCATAATATTCCATTGTGTGTATGTACCACAGTTTGTTTATCCATTCTTCAGTTGATGGGCACTTTGGCTGTCTCCATCTTTTTGCTATTGTAAATAGTGCTGCTATGAATGTTGGTGTGCATATATCTACTCATGTTGTGGCTCGTATTTCTTGTGGGTAAATACCAAGTAGAGGAATTCTGGATCATAAGGTATTTCTATTTCCAACCTTCTGAGGAAGCGCCATACTGCTTTCCAGAGAGGTTGGACCATTTTGCAGTCCCACCAGCAGTGCAGGAGCATCCCAGTCTCTCCACATCCCCACCAGCATTTATTGTCCTCTACTTTTTTGATCTTTGCTGTTATTTCTGTTGTGAGATGATATCTCATTGTTGTTTTGATTTTCACCTTTCTAATGGCTAGTGATCGTGAACATTTCTTCATATGTTTGTTGGGTGCTTGGATCTCCTCCTTGATGAAGTGTCTGTTCATATCCTGTGCCCATTTTTTAATTGGGCTATTTGCCTTTTTCTTGTAGAGGTGTTGTAGTTACCTATATATTTTAGAAATGAGTCCTTTGTCTGATGTGTCGTTGCAAAAGATATTTTCCCATTCTGTTGGGTTCCTTTTTTACTCTTCTGGTAAAGTCTTTTGAGGTACATAAGTTTTTAATTTTTAGTATGTCCCAATCATCTATTTTGTCTACTTTTGTTTGTGTAGTTTTCAAAAGGGTGTACGTCTGTGTATTCCCTGAGTTAGTGCCCTCACATTTGTCCTTATTTGTTCATTGATGGCCTTCATAATTCTGGGATTTACATTTAGGTTTTTAATCCATGTTGAGTTGGTTTTTGTATAAGGCATGAGGTGAAGGTCTTGTTTCATTCTTTTGCATATCGCTTTCCAGTTCTTCCAGCACCATCTGTTGAAGAGACTATCACCTCCCCATGCTATATATTTCAGTGTTTTGTCAAAAATCAGTTGGCTGTATGTGGATGGGTTAATTTCTGGATTCTCAATTCGGTTCCATTGATCAATGTATCTTTCATTGTACCAGTACCAAGCTGTTTTGACCACTGTAGCCATATATAAAATTTGAAGTCGGGGAATGAGAAGTTTCCAACCTTAATCTTCTTCTTAAGCAGTGCTTTGCTTATCCTGGGTCTCTTTCCTTTCCATAGTTTGTAATTTTTTCCCATCTCTTTGAAGAATGTCGTTGGAATCTGGGTTGGGATTGTATTATATGTGTAAATTGCTTTGGGCAGTATTGACATTTTCACAATGTTAAGTCTTCCTATCCAGCTGCATGGTACATTCTTCCATTTTTGTAGGTCTCTTTTAGTAGTGTTTTGTAGTTTTCTTTGTATAAGTCCTTTGTTTCTCTGGTTACGTTTATTCCTATTTCCTCTTTTGGGCAGCTATTGTAAATGCTATTGCTTTCCTAATGTCCTTTTCAGCGCTGTTTTTGCTGGTATAGAGGAATCCAATTGATTTTTGTATGTTGATATTATATCCTGTCACTTTGCTGAATCTTCCAATGAGGTCTAGTAGCTTTTTTACTGAGTCTTTGGGGTTTTCTACACATAGGATCATATCATCTGCAAATAGAGAGAGTTTTACTTCCTCTTTGCCAATTTGGATGCCTTTACTTTCCCTGTCTTGTTGTATAGCTCTTGCTAAGACTTCCAGCACAATATTGAGTAGGAGTGGTGACAAAGGGCATTCTTGTCTGGTTCCTGTTTGCAGAGGGAAGGCTTTCAGTTTATCTCTATTGAGAGTAATGTAGGCTGTTGGTTTTGTATATATGCTCTTATTTATGTTGAAGAATTTGCCTTTAATTCCTACTTGGCTGAGTGTTTTTATCAGGAATGGATGTTGGGTTTAGTCAAATGCCTTTTCTGAATAAATCGATATGATCATGTGGTTCTTTTATTTTTTCTTATTTATATGGTGGATTACATTGATCATTTTCTAATGTTGAACCATCCTTGCATCCCTAATATGAATCCCACTTGATCATGATGTATTATCTTTTTGATGTGTTGCTGGATTCTGTTGGCTAGGATTTTCTTGAGAAATTTTGCATCTATGTTCATGAGGGATATTGGTCTATAATTTTTTTTCTTAGTGACATCCTTTCCTGGTTTTGGTATGAGGGTTATGCTTGCTTCATCAAATGTATTAGGAAGTTTTCTATCCTCCTCTATCTTCTTGAATAATTTGAGTAGAATTGGTGACAGCTGTTCTCTGAATGTTTGGTAGAACTCAACAGTGAAGCCATCTGGGCCTGGACTTTTTTTGGTTGGGAATTTTTGATGAACTGATCAATTTCTTCTTTTGTTATGGGTCTGTTCAGGTTTTCTACTTCACTCTGTGTAACTTTAGATACGTCGTGTTTATCTAAAAATGTATCCATCTCTTCTAAGTTTTCAAATTTGTTGCAGTAGAACTCTTCATAGTATTGTTATTATCCTTTTGATTTCTTTTGTTTCTGTTGTGACATTGCCCATGTGGTTTCTAATGCATTTTATTTGTTTTTTTCTCCCTCTTTAACTTTGTTAGATTTGCCAATCGTCTGTCAATTTTGTTAATCCTTTCAAAGAACCAGCTTCTTGTCCTGTTGATTTTTCTATAGTTTTTCTGTTTTTTTTTTTTTTTAATCTTATTTA
>NW_006408557.1:10340701-10342294 GCF_000296735.1 Chrysochloris asiatica | reverse complement strand
GTCCCACTCCACAATCCCCGTTCAGGCCTTTTTTCTAGTTGGAAACAGTTCAGGGCTGGCTGTGGCTGTTTGATTTTAATTGGAAACTGTTTCTTTAAATTTCTAGGAGATCTGTGCGGATGCGTAGTAGAACCTTCGGAGGGTGGGGCTGGGGTGCCCACTAGTTCAGGCACCCCTATAGTCACCAGAATGGAGGTACGCAGACAGCAAGGGACCAATGAACAGCTACCAAAAGAAAAGAATGTCTGTACCTTTATCTTAGTGGTTCTGCCAGGAATCTCTGGCTGCTCCGATCCTTCCCCTGCTTGGTCTCACCCAAGATGGTGGCTCCTGGAGCAGCCGAGCGTCCCGGACTAGAAAGCAATAGATTTCTTGCTTCTGCAACAAACTCCCCCAGCTGTGAGCCTTCCAACCTTCTAAACATTCATTTATATGTGGTTCAGAGTTCTGGGACCATCCCCTGAGCTTGCTTGGTCGGGTATTCTGTGTTGTTGTTGTTGGAGCTCTTTAGTATACACGTCCACCCAATCCACCATCTTGTTTATTCTCTGGATGCTTATATTCTTGTCTGTCATAATGTTAGGGAAGTTTTCTTCCACTAATTCTTCAATAGACACTGTTCTGTCTTCCTGTTCTAGAATTTTAATCACCTGCAAGTTATTCCTCTTCAGGGTATTTCAAATAAATCTTTGGCTTTCTTTGGATTTTCTTCTTTTTCTTCTTTTTATTGTTCTTCTAGCATACTAGTCAAGCTCACTAATCTGGTCCATTGATTAAAATCTATTTCTTTGCCCTATCTTTTGAAATCTTAGTATGGATTGTCTGGATTTCTATATATATGTTTTTTGTAGTGCTAGGCTGGCTTTAGTGAACTCCCATAGCTTCTGTTTATCCTGGAATGTTTTTATATCCCCATCATATTTGATTGATAACTTTGCTGGGTAAAGGATTCTTGGTTGGCAATTTTTTTCTTGCAGGGTTTTATATATGTCTCCCCATTGCCTTCTTGCCTGCATGGTTCCTGCCAAGAGATCTGAGCTTAGTCTGACTTGCTTGCCCTTATATGTGACCTTTCTGTTTTCTCTGGCTGCTTTCAGAAGCATCTCCTTGTCTTTGAGTTTGGAAAGCTTGACTATGATATGTCTTGGTGATTTTCTTTTGGGGTCTATCCTTCTTGGAGTCCATTGCACTTCTTGTTTTCGCTTTTCAGGATGTTGGAAAAATTCTCTTCCAGAAGTTCTTCGACTATTTCCTCCATAGACTTGTGTGATTCTTCTTGCTCAGGAATGCCAATGAATCTTAAGTTATTCCTCTTCATGTTGTCCAGCATGAATCTTATATCATCTTCAGAATTTTTTATCCTTTTTTGTGTTTGTTCTTCTATCTTAGAGGTATTGAAAGACCTGTCTTCCAGCTCTCTGATTCTTCCTTCCATCTCGTCTATTCTATTCCATTCCTTAGTCCTTCCAGGGTGTTTTCTATTTCTGCCATTTTGTTATTGATTGTTTGGTTCTCTTTCTGTAGGTTTTGAATTGTTTCCAATGCTGTAGCTATCTTATTTGATTGTTCCTGTTGCACTTTCCTGGCTTCTTC
>NW_006408557.1:10329775-10340601 GCF_000296735.1 Chrysochloris asiatica | reverse complement strand
AGGTTCCCTCTGTTGGTCAGTTTCTAATTGTTGTAGATGCTGTGTTAATGTGTTAATTTTGGTTCTTTCTTCTTTTTGGATGTGTGCATTTATTGCAATGCATTGTCTTCTCAGCACTGCTTTGGCCATGTCCCATAGATTTTGGTATGTTGTGTTTTCTTTCAAGTTTGTTTCTAGGAACTTTGTGAATTCATGTTTAATTTCTTCTAGTACTCAGTTGTTTTTCAGCAGGGTGTTTGTTATTCAGTGCCCATGTATTTGACTTTATTTCCTAGGTTGGTTTCTAATTTGATAGCATTGTGATCTGAGAAGATGCTTTGTAGTATTTTGATATTTGTAAATGTGTGGAGATTTGTTTTGTGGCCTAAGGCATGGTCTATTCTGAAGAATGTTCCATGTGCACTGGAAAAGAATGTGTATTGTGCAGTTGTTGGGTTGAATGCTCTGTACACATCTACGAGGTCCAGTTGGCTAATTGTGTTGTTTAGTTCTTCTGTGTCTTTGTCAAGTTTCTTTCTAATTGTTCAATGCAGTTTTGAAAGTGGTGTATTAAAATCACCCACTATTATTATAGATTCGTCTATTTCTTTCTTCAAATGTATTAGAGTTTGCTTTATATATTTTAGAGCTCTTTCATTGGGAGCATAGATATTTATTATGGTTATGTCATCTTGTTCAATTGTCCCTTTAATCATGAGATAATGTCCATCTTAATTTATTATGCTGGTTTTTGCCGTAAAGTTAATTTTATCAGAGAGTAATACTGTCACTCCTGTTTGTTTTTTATTGCAATTAACTTGGTATATTTTTTTTCCATCCTTTGACTTTTAATCTGTTTTGTCTCTGTGTGAGATGCGTCTCTTGCAGACAGCATATTGAAGGATCTTTGTTTTCTTATCCATTCTGCCACCAACTGGTGCATTTAATCCATTTACATTCAGTGTAATTATCGATAGGCATGGATTAATTGGTGCCCTTATGTTTGTTTGTTTGTTTTGTGGTGTTGCTGCTTTCTTTGTTCCATGTGTCTTCTTTGCTGAGTTCATGCTTTTCGTGTTCTTTCTTGTCAGTTCCCTCATAGTTTTAATGTTTCCATGTTCCTCTTGGATTTTCATTTTCTTGGTATGTTGTAAAGTGTTAATTTTCTTTAAGGTTGCCTTATAGTCCATTAACTGTTCCCTCCATTTAGTGCAGTCTATTTTATTCTGTAATCTACCTGATCTTCTCACCATCTGGATCTCTGTTTCTACGCGTTTACCTTCTTTTACATTGTAATTGTTTTTATCATAGACTGATCTCCCAGATTCTTTGTATTTGTTCTTAAATAGTTTTCTTCCGTTCTCGACTCTTCTGTCAATTTCATTCTGGGAGGTGCTGCACTTACATCAATCTCTGGTTGTTGTCTGTTCTTGTTGGTTGTCAGTCCACAGAATTCCTTTAGGATGTTTTGCAGTGCAGGGCTGGCTTTGACAAAATCCCTTAGCTTCTGTTTTTCCTGGAATGTTTTGATTACATTTTTTATCTTGTTTCTGGACATGTGCTGATAATGGTCATCTGCTTTTCCTTCTTGGACATGTTTAGTGTTTATCTGTGGCCTTAATACTTAATTGAGTATGGGTTTTGCTATTTTATGCTTTCTGATTGTTTCCAGGTAGATGTGATCAGGATGTGGTCTTCTCTTTTCACTCTTCTTATTGCTTAACTCAGAGTAAATTTCACAGTTGCTGTCTGCCTCCCTAGTATATGGATTTTGGTGTTTTATAGAGTGTGACTGTAGCTTGACTATATGGCAGCAGTTGCTGTCTCTTCTTGGGTAATATATAGAAAAAGAGTCTCCCAAAGGTAGAAGGGGGAGCATAAAACAGCAAAATAGCAACAGAAAAAAGAAAGAAAGGAAAACTACAACAAAACAACAACTAAAACTAGACTGGATGCTGCAATCTATAATCTCAGAAAAGGGAGAGGAGGAAGAGAGAGAAAAAAAATCTGTAGCCTTATATGAGTATGACTTATTGTCCTCTTTCAGCTTCTTGCCTTGAAAGCTGCCTGAGAGATTTCAAGATACCACTGTTGGTTGTTATGGTGTACCTCAGGATTTATTTTAATTTTTGGCCTGTTCTGTTTTTAAACTCTCTTTTGTTCTCCACACCCCTTGTTTTCTGGCCTTTTCCATATTTCAAAAAAAACAAAACAGTTCAGGGCTGGTTCTTGGGTTTTGAGTATCTGTGCACCTGTGTGGCAAAAGAATCCACCAATGGTGGAGATGGGGGATGTCCACTTGCTCAGGCACCCCTCTAGTCACCAGAATGGAGGTGCACAAACAGTGGGGGATGCCAATGAACAGATACCCCCCCCGCTCCCCCCAAAAAAAGAAAATCAGAACAAAGCAAAACCGACAAAGTGTATTGTCTATCTTTGCTCTGAGGTTCCCGCGGTGTTTTTCTGTGGTGTGTCAGCTCCCCCACTTGGTCTTCCCATTTGGTGTAGCCCAGGTTGTCATCTCTGGGCCACCAAACCCAGCAGATTCAAAAATACACAATTTCTTACTTTTGCTACAAGTTCCACTAGCTATAAGTCTTCAAACTTTTATAATATTCCTACCTATGTGGTTCCGAGTTTTGGAGCTCTGCCATGGATCTGCTTTGCCTGGTATTCTGTGGTATTGCTGACGGTGAACCTCACTGCACCTCCACCCTAGCCACCATCAAGCCCCACCTCTCTTCTTGACTTTTTATAATAGTGGTTTGATACAATAGCTGTCATTTTGTTACTGATTTCAGTCAGTATAATGTCCTCTGGGTTCATCCATGTTATAATTACTTTTTGTTCTTTTTTTAAAATTTTTCAGATTCGTCATTATTTTTCAATGTTGCACTATATTCCATTGTGTTATATACCAAAATATTTTTATCCTAAAATGGTGCTTTTTGTGTTATATGTATTTACAACACACACACAAATGACCCAGCTATATGCTATCTACAAGTAACTTACTTCAAATATAATGACATATGTTGGTTGAAAGTAAAAGGCTGAAAAGAAAGTAGGAGTGGCTATATTAATTTTAGATTAAATAGACTTCAGAGTTGAGAAAATTATCAGGAATAGAGATATATTACATAATGATATGGTCATTTGGGAAAACAATCTGTTTTTTATAAAAACAAATGTATAAACTAAACACACACTTTACGACATAACCCAGAAATCAAACTCCTGAGCATTTTTATCTCAGATAAATGAAAGCTTATGTTCACATAAATACTTGTACATGATGCTTGTTAGTTTTTTTTTTTATAATCACCCCAAACTCAAAATACTGAACTATACACTTTCAAATGGGTAAAATTACAACATTTGTATGTATTTTACCGCAATAAAGAAACATATAAAAGTAGAAGAGTATAATGACGTCCCCTCAACATTATTAATTTGTGGCCAATCTTACACCTCACCTACTCTCCTCCACCCTAGATTATTTAGAAACAAATTCCAAACATTTCACTATGTAACTCTAAAAGATAAAGATTAATTTGTTAAGAAAATATATAAGCACAATACTATTTTTACATTAAAAATTAGTTGATAAATATTATTAAATTTTCTATTCAGATTTTCAACAATATCACAAATTTAGACAGATTATCTAAATCAGGATTCAAATAAATTGATACAATTTTTACATTTATATTACACAATAGGATCCCATTCATCTCAGTTTTATTTCTTGGAATTTATTTGTTAAAGGAATTGTTGACTCCTAGAATTTCCGACGCTCAGAATTTTGCAAACTGCAGTTTTATGGTATTTTTTAACATGTTCCTCCATCTCTTCCATTACTTGTTAATTGGCAGCAGATCAAGAGTCAGATTCTTTTTTTTTCAATACTCCTGCAAATTCCTGGTGGCACAATGGTTCAACACTTGGCTGCTATCCAACTAGAGGTTTTGTGGGAAAAAAGACTTGGTGATCTTCCATAAAGATTATAGCTTAAAACTCTATGGGGGCAGTTCTACTTTGTCTTTTTTCCTCCGAAGAGCTTTATACTTTCTTTTATTTTTAACACATGTCTCCTGTTGTGGCACTGTAGGATCAGCACTGGACTGTGAACCACAAGGTCAGCAGTTCAAACCCACCAGCTGTTCCTTGGGAAACCCTCCCTACACAGGGTCACTATGAGTTGGAACCGACTTGACGGCACTTAACAGCAACAGCAATATACTACAGCCTATGAAGTGCTGGTGTGACACTGTAGGAAAAGCACTGCACTATAAGTTTATACAGCAAAACCAGCAGTTCAAATTCACCAGTCTACTTTTTACAAAGGAGCTCTGGTAGTGTAGTGGTTACGAATCGGGCTGCGAATCTTAAGGTCAGCAGTTCGAAACTACCAGCCGCTCCGCGGGAGAAAGATGCGGCTTTCTACTCCCATAAGGATTTACACCCTCGGAAACCCTGTACAGGGTCGCTATGGGTCGGAACCGACTCGATGGCACTTAACAACAACAACTTTTTACAATAGTTAGTTGATTTATATAATATTTGTCCTTTTGTGACTGACTTATTTCACTCAACACAATATTCTCCATGTTTATCTATAATATAAGGTGTTTTTCAGATTTATTGTTATTTTTTAGTGTTGGGTAGTATGAATGTATGCACCAAGTTTTTCCACTCTTCCATTGATTGGCATGTAGATTGGTTCTATCATTTTGCTATTATGTGTGGTGAATATGGGTGTGCATATATCCATTTGAGTCATAGCTCTTATTTCTCTAGGATATATACCAAGTAGAGGGATTCTTAAGTTAAATCGTATTTCTATTTCTAACTTTTTGAGAAAGCACCATATCGTTTTCTGCACTGGTTAAAACATCTTATACCTACAGTGTAGGAGGGTGCCAGTCTCTCTATATTCTCACCAGCAATTTTTGTGTTCTGTGTTTTTGAACTTTGCTATCAATGCTGAGGTGAGATGATGTCTTGTTGTTTTGATTTGCATCACTCTAATAGCTAATGGAGCTCTGGTAGTGTAGTGATTATGAATTGCTGCTAACCTCAAGGTCAGCAGTTCAAAACTACCAGTGATTACATGGGAGAAAGATGAGGCGTTATGCTCCCATAAAGATTTACAGCCTCAGAAACCCTGTGCAGGGTCACTAGGAGTCGGAACCAACTCCATGGTACTTAACAACAACAACAAAATAGCTAATGATTGGGAGCATTTCTTCATGTTTGTTGGCCACCTGAATGTATTCTTTGGTGAAATGTCTGTTTTTAACTGGATTATTTATCTTTTTCTTGTTGAGGTGTTGAAGTTTTCTATAAATTTTAGAGATTTGTACCATGACTGTATGTCACTGCCAAAAAGTTTTCCCCAGTCTATTGATTCTCTTTTAAGTCATTTTGAAATCTACACATAGTGTCTAATTTTTTGGAGGCCCCAGTCATATAATTTGTCTTCTGCTGTTTGTGTGTTTCCAGTGATGTTTGATAATGTATGTATGGCATATATTATGGTCTCTAAGTTTGTCCCTGTTTTTTCAGTGATAATCTTTAGAGTTTTAGGTTTTACAATTAGGTCTTTGATCCTTCTTGAGTTGATTTTAGAACATTTCATTAAAGGCAGAAAAAGAACGTCTGTTATGTATGGTTCCTTTCTCCTCATAGAGAATTAAGGCCCCTACATATCTGTACTGTATCTTCTAGCTTCTTTGGCTGTAGGGTTTTATCCAAGGCCAGTTTATAACCTTCTAAACTGATCTCTTGGCTTTGAATGTAACTGGCCCAGCAGATCCTCTTAGAAGCCATTGTTTGATTGAAGCTTTTTTGAGGCATCTTAAGGAGACTAAGACAAGTATATTGTTGAAAGTACGTGTCTACAGCTACCAGAGCCATATTTAAATTTAAATATCACAGAGACATATTTAAACACATTGCCTATAGAAAGGATAAAAACCCATCCATACATGAACTAGAATTCTAGTAGAAATACTTTTTGACTTACCCTTGTATTATGTGTACATGTATGGGGTATACAGTTGCCTAGTGAATTTTTTTGTTGTTTGTTTACTCAGGACCCCCCTCAGTCAGCCTTGCCTCTCTAACCTCAGGGCTGGAAGATGGCCATCCTAGTGATATAAATGGATGGGCACATCATGGAAACTAGGCTATTCTGAATTTTTCACAAGGAGTTCGTCCAAGTGGGACTAAGAGAGAGGTCCCTTGATTTTCTCAATACAGAGCTATGAGATACGTATCTGGGCTTCATTTCCCATTGTGGTTATCATTGTTGTTAAGTGCCGTTGAATCCATCCTGGCCCATAGTGACAATGTATATGGTTTCCAAGGAGTGGTTGATGAACTCGAACCACCGACCTTGCGGTTCAAACTGACCTAGCAGTCCAGCACATTAACCCATAGTGCCACACCAGGACTCCTTCATTTTCCATTAGAGAAGGTCAATCTGATAGAAGGAAGCCAACATGCAGAGACAGGAGGCTGAATTCTGAAGGTGTTTCAAAACCTAAGCCTCTGGTTCCTGTACCATCATTTTCCCTTCCATGGCTTGGTCCTGGCAGACATTAATACATAAAAGTCTTATTTGGGGTATCAGTTAATTTGAGTGGAGCTTCTGTTACTTGCAGACAAAGGTTCACAACTAATAGCTATGACTATGCTATAACTTCAATATTCTTGACCAGAAGAATATCAATAAAGTATATTTTTACCTTGCATTAAGAATCTTGAATGAATCTTTTTTTTAAAAAACAACATTAAAATTAAACATGCTTGCCTACTTAGCATGCTCTGGGCTTACTCTGTTGCAATAAAGCCTAGGCTACCAAACAAAATTGGAAAACTCAAGAGTGGGGCCATATTAATTCCCAGATCAAATCCTTGCCAGGAACCAGGCAGTGTTTGACCCTGCATTTGTGAAGACCCACTTAGAGTCCTGGTGTGGCACTGTGGATAAATGCGCTGGACTGCAAGGTTGGTTTGAACTGAAGGTTGGCAGTTGAAGCTCACCAGCCACTCCTCGAGAACCCTATACAGGGTCTCTATGGGTCAGAACCAACTCGATGACACTTAGCAACAACAACAACAACATGGAGATGTGTCCTCATGGCAATTATAGAACTGATGGGCACCCTTCATGGTGTACTGGAGAGGCTTCAGTTTAGGGGCCTGAAAAGGTGGTTAGTCCAAGCTAATATCTTGAAAGGGTTTTTGCTTTGTTCAGTTATCACATACAGAAAGCTTACAGCTCGCAGGCCTTATTTGTCAGCTGGGACTGCTAGTGGCTAGGAATAATTATTAAGCCTGCCAAGGAATAGAGAAGGCTTGTCCCAGCAGCCTCCCGGCCTCCAGCATGGTATCTATTTTCCTATTTCACTTGGATTTCCTCTTAATGATTGAACTATAGATTATTAATGATGAGAGCCTCCAGGACTCCAGTGTGATTGCGCTGGGTTCTATTCTGCCCTCAGAGCCTTCAGCACGTATTCTGGCCTGGCCAACAGAGCTCTGGCAGCTGTTGGAGCTGCTGAGGCCAAGAGGGTACTGTGGGATCCACACAGAGACTACTATTAGCAGCTGTGGGATCCTTGTTGGTGGCATTTGGTGCTCCCTTCTTCCCAAATTACCGGATAAAGTGAGTAAGTCATGAAAACACAGTTTAGGGTTTTCTAAAAAGGTGACAGAAAGTGTTTTTAAGGAAAAAGAAAAGTGGCTAACACCATGCTGAGGCTTCTGCCATCTGTCACTTTGCAAAGTCATCCAGGGTATGTGCAGGGATCCACCACTGAGCAGCAGTACAGCGCCAGGCTAGGATGCTGCAGAGCCTCCAGCAGCATGCTGCTGAGCTGGCGGAGTAGGAGTGCAACACACCAACCATTTACTGAGCAGTTCCTCTAGGGTAGGCGCTTAGATGAACATTTTCTGTGCATCATCTCTCTTAGCCTTCATAGAATTCCCATGAAAAAACCCCATAAGATCTTTTCTGCAGGTAAGGAAATCAAGACTTAGAGGGATTGACTAACTTGCTTAAAATACTACCACTGGACAAGGGCTAATGAACCTCCCGGGCTGTTTTCTTAGTGCACATGCTATCACCATCAGATATAACCAGTTGACTGACTTTATTCCCAGAAAAAGAACTTGAGGCTAGTATAATGTTAAAACTAGGGTATGAATCCAGGACTGGGTGACAGGGAGGTCATTCCCAGGTTCTACCATTTGCCTTGGACACTGGGACCCAGAAATTGTTGGCAGCAGAAAATGGATGCATGGAAGTTTAGTGAATTGTGAGGAGCCATACTTCTCTTCTTGAAAGCAGAAAAGAAAACAGGGCACCTCAGGTTATAATGGTTATTAATTGGGGGAAAGAGAATAAATGAAGAGAGAAATTAAACAAGGTAATGAGATAAATAATGACTCAGAGAACTTGAGTGGAACGGCAGGTAGTCTGTAATATGGGGGAGATAGTCAATATAATATGCCACAAAATAAGCTAAAATGTTATGTAATATGTTATTAATGCATTCTAAAATTTGAAAAGAATCTCCAGTAAATTATAGATGCTCCACTGTCTTCTCACTTGCATTGTTTCTGATGAGGAATCTGTTGTCATTCTTACTTTATTCCTACGTACATAACGTGACTTTTCTTTAACCTTTGACTACTTTTAAGGTCTTTTTATGACTGGTTTTCAGATATTTGATTATGGTATGATTTATTTTGTCCTTGAGATTCACTGAGCTTCTTGGATCTGTGGACTCATAATTTTCTTCAATGGCAAATGGTAGTCCCTGTCACCCAGTTCTGGATTCATACCCTGGTTTAAACATTATACTAGCCTCAAGTTCCTTTTCTAGGAATAAAGTCAGCCAACTGGAAAATCCTTCTTTTCTTTCTTCAGTTATTTTTCTGTTCCCCTATCTTTCTCCTCTCCTACTGGGACTCCCATTACATGTATATTAGACTGCTTGACGTTATCCCATAACTCACTGGTCTTTGTTCATTGTTTTAAATTCTTTTTTTTTTTTTCTCTCTATTTTTCACATTGGATAGTTTCAGTTCAGTTTCACTTTGTATAGTGAAGTTGCTGTCTTCAAGTTTGCTAACCTTTCATTCTGCAATGTTGAATTTTCCACTGATCTCATACATTGCATTTTTCATATCTACACTTTTTTTGTCACTAATAGAAGTCTGGCGTGGTGCTATACGATAAGGTAACCGCAACATAGGAAACAATATACAGGGTCTCCTATGAGTCAGAACTGACTCAACAGCACTTAACAATATGTCTTTAAGAACTTTCTGATCTGGTGCAATAGTCATAATAACTGTTTTGCTATGCTTGTCTTCTAATTCTAACATCTGTGTCAGATCTGAGTCCATTTAAACCAAATGACTTTTCTCCTCATTCTGGGTTATAATTTCCTGCTTCTTTGCATGCCTAATAATTTTCTTAACTAGATGGCAGACACTGAATTTTACCTTCTTGTTGTTGTTAAGTGCCATCAAATGGTTCTGACTCATAGTGACCCTGTGTAGGGTTTCCGAGGAGTGGCTGGTGGGTTTGAACTGCTGACCTTTATAGAAAAAGATTGAGGCCTACTTTATTATAAAGAAAATGGATAGTTAACTTAGACTTCAGGATAGTGATTACCTTGTGACTCAAACTGACTTTGCAGTACAGTGCTTTCTCATTCTCCTGCAGTGCTACACCAGGACTCCTTAGGCGTTGGGTGTTTTAATATTTTATAAACACTTTTGAGCACATTTTGGAATGCAGTTAGTTGCATGGAAACAATATGACCTTTTCAGGTATTGTTTTAAGCAGGATGTGTTAAGCAGGACCAAAAGCAGTGCTAAGTTTAGGGCTAACTAGTCCGCAATATTGAGGTAAGACCCTTCTATGTACTTTTTCTAATCCCTTATGAATTTTGAGGTTTTCCAGTCTGGCTGAAGATGAAAAACATTGTTACCCATAATTCTTTTGAGTCTTTTCCAGATTCAGGTAATTTCCTCACACTTCATGTGCTTGGCCTTTATCTGCGTTGTTTTCCCTGTATTCTCAGTTCCATCTCCTGGACTGAGGGAGTTGGCTCTGCCTGGGTTCTGTCTCCTTTTGCCATGTCCTGGAAACCCTCTCAAATAAACATGCTGGGTCATGTAACATTTGTTACTTCCTGATTCTCAGGCATCACTGTCCTTCACTGCCTGATGTCAGCCATCCTTTTCAAAACAATGTTACCTCAAATTTTATATAGAGGTTTAGTTGTTAAAGGTGATAGGGTAAATCCACTTCCCCCAAATTATAAAATTTTATAAAAACTGCCAGTAGGATCTTGACTAAGGGTTTGTTGGTGTGTATATAATTAGGGTGTGGTGCTGTGGGTTAATGTCATTTGAATTGCAAGGTCAGTGGTTTAAGCGCAACAGCTGCTCCTTGGCAGTCCTATACAGGCTTGCTAGGGGTCAGAACCGACTCAATGGCACTTAACAACAATTGCTAATGATTGTGAGCATTTCTGCATGTTTGTTGGCCACATGAATGTCCTTTTTGGTGAAATGTCTGTTGGCATCCTATACTCATTTTTAATTGGATTATTTGTCTTTATCTTATTGAGGTGTTGAAGCTTTCTATAAATTTTAGAGGTAATTTGCATCCTTTTCTGTATTCTGGAATAGTTTGAGTACAATTGATGACAGTTGTTCTCTGGATGTTGGTTGTTGTTGTTGTTGTTAAGTGCCATCGAGTCGGGTCCGACCCATAGCGACCCTGTACAGGGTTTCCGAGGGTGTAAATCTTTACGGGA
>NW_006408557.1:10327750-10329224 GCF_000296735.1 Chrysochloris asiatica | reverse complement strand
GATTGAGTGAAAGTTTACAGGGCACATCATCAGTTTCACATTCAACAATTCATATAACTTGTTTCATTACATTCATTATAATTCCCTCCATATACCATCAGTTAAAAGTATTTCTCTCTATCCACTTTAGCTTTTTAAAAAACACACAAACAAAAAACCCACTCAGGCATATATAATAATTTACATATCCAAAAGGCACATTCTGCAAGTCTTACTCCCTCTCTTCTTAGCTGATGAATCTAGAGTCCTCAGCCGCGCTCCCTCTCCATGATCCCTTCTCTGCCTCCATCTCTATCACTACTGCTTCTCTGGATAAGGTCCCTCATTCTATTTGTGAGTTCCTCTCTTGATGGTCCTAGGGTTCTCTGTTTCTGGACTGTAAGATTAAACACTCCCCTTTTTTTGTTACAACTTCTACCTTTACAAGTGTGACAGTCGTGATTAGTCATGATAAGTTATTCACTATTGAATCTTACGAATCTTATCCCCATCTCTTTTCATCAGACCCATCTAGACAAGATGACAGGTATTCAATGGGGACTTTTTCTTTCCCCCCCACACTCTTAAACTAAGCTCCCTCTTGAAATCTTGTAAGCCAGTCACTTCGTGCCTTTATTGACCCCTCATTTTAGATAGCCAATGTCTAAGTTGCCCATCCCTATCTATCCTGTGCACAGAGTGGATAGCATTGATACTTGAAGACTCTTTCCCTCTCTGTTGGTATTTAGAGTAACTACCGCTCTGAGTACAGGTCAGGTTCATCATGAATATGCATCATCTGTCACTGTAGCTGCTCCAGTCTGCCTGTCCTTTCTAGTGGGAATGTCTCACCTCATAAGGTTGTGGATGGGACTCAGGATTCCACCTAAGGTCCTATACACTGTAAAGGCTTTGCATGAGGCCTATGTCACTGGGCAAGTTGTAGAACCCCTTTAAGGTATTCCAATCAGTTATAGGCTGTAGGTGGGCTTACAAATTTTCTTTAATCATGTTTCCCAACATTCCTTTCTATCCCACTCATGTCTGTTTTACAATAGTAGGCAATGGAAACTAATATTCATAAGGCAGTCAAGGATTTTAGTATTATTTCCCCTCCTCAAGCTATACCTAGATTCCTGTATCCCAGAGCCCTGTTGTTCCAAGGTTGAGTATGCATCACTATTTCCCTCTGTCCCACTAGGACATGCAAACCTGTCTCAGTGTTCCCCTATCTATCTTGTTCTTCTGCCTCCTCCCCGCTTCTTGTATTACCCTCCCCAACACCCAAAATAAACCCCCCACCCTAACCCCATTGTGGTTACCTTATATTCTATTAGTTCTTCCCTCCATTTAAGATGTCTATTTTATCCAGTAATCTATCTGACCTTCCCACCACCTGGATCTCTGTTCTTCTGTGTTTACCTTTTTTCACATTGTAATTGTTTTGATCCTAGACTGACCTCCCAGATCCTCTGTTCTTATAATTTTATTCTGT
>NW_006408557.1:10300148-10323362 GCF_000296735.1 Chrysochloris asiatica | reverse complement strand
ATAGTACTCACTGGTGATTCTGCCTTCCTCCATGCCCCCTAGCTCTAGGTTCCCTCTTGAAAGCTTGTAAGCCAGTCACTTCTTGCCTTTGTAGTCCCTCCCTCTCCATTTGGGTATCCAATGTCCAAGTTGCCCATCTCTATCTACTCTGTGTGTGGAGGGGGTGGGAATGTTTCTTGTTGTAAAGATTTGTTGCCTCTTTTGAGTCACTGCATCTGATGCTTTCTTGACCTTTCTCTCAGTCCATTGAAGGTACCTAAATATCATTCTTTTGAATTTTTCATGAGGTAGTTTCAATACCTCTTCTTCCTCAGAAATGGTTTCTGGATTTGCATCTCTGTCACTTGTGTGTGTCAATCTGTCTTGTTTCTTTGTGTGAACAGAAATCATCTGTTGTCTCTAAGGCATTGTGGCTTTGTTGTATTTTTATTAAATTGATGATTACGAGTTGACATGGTCTTAAGCACTCACCACCTGTCTCCTGGTAGATGTGATTAGAGAACGAAAGCATGTGCACAGTTTTCCATTTGCTGTCTGTGCAGTTCAGTTTAGGGTGGATTTTGCTGGTTTGGGCTGATGTCTAACAATTGTAAGGTCATATAGTGCTGGCTCTTGTCCAGTGAGTGGGGTTACAGAGGGTATGGTTGTGACTGGGCTGTATGGTCATGGTTACTGTTTCCTGTTGAGTGGTAGGTACAAGAAGAGGAAATATGCAAACCAGGAAACATCAACAAGCAAACAACAGTGAAAAAAGGAAAATAATGAAGGAGAAGCAAAATCATGCAGCATCAAGAAAAATATAACTAAAAAGGGAAAAGCAAATAAAACCATGTTTAGAAAAATATAAGAGAAAAAGGTTAAAAAGAAAAAACACTAAACGAAATTAGGGAGAAGGAAGAATAAAAGAGACAAAGATCCAAGAATAGTAAAGAAAAAAGAAAAAGGAGGGGAAAAAATAGAAACAAAAGAAAAGATAAACGTGGAGATGCAATAAAAACAAGGGAAAGGAAAGAGAAGGAGGAGAATGTGGAAACACAAACCAGAATAATGAAAGGCAAAAAAGTAGGGCATTGGCTGGACCTAGAAAAGATACAAATTCTGGGGGGATTCTGCCAGCCAAGAAAGTCACAAGGTGGAAGGGGAAGGGATGAGAGGGTGTCGTTAGCAGCCTTAGATGGAGTTTCTCTAGGCCTTGTTGTTGACTACGGTTAGCTCATCCAATCTAGAAGTAGTTCCTACAGGCCCTAAAGGTAGCTGAGATCAGGGTCTTTCAGGCTCATAAGGCAGCTGAGGCTGGTTATGAGAGTTGTCTAAAACTGGCTGGGACCGGCTCTGCAAGTTCTGCAGGTCTGAAAAAGTAAAGGCTCATTCCTTTTTTTTTAAGATAAAAAACACAAACAGAAATTCTCATATATTATTTTTTAAATCTCCACACAAGTATTATCTTGTGCATTCTTTGAAGCATTTTGTCAGAGAAGCCAAACTTACGTACCATTCATAAATTGTGTTTATTGTTGATTTATAAAAAAATAACAGGTGAGTAATGAGTCAATATAACACTGATTTGTCTAAATAATGATCACTGTGTAATTGAAACACTCTCCTTGAGTGAGGCTCAAGAGAATCAGGAGACTCTGGTTTTGGTTCCATTATCATCATGACCCATGGTAAACCTGGCCATTTTGATTTTTTTATCTATGTGCTGCACTGCAATTAAGGGCCTACTTGTCACCTAGATTCAAAGAGAGGTAAAATGTACTATCCAAGAGTTTGTTGTAGGTTTTAATTCTAGGAACAGGTAGCAGTTACACTTCGACCCTTCTCATTGCACATAGCTCAATCACTTAAAATATCTTCTGGGTGGTTGGATTGGCTTTATAGTCTACTTGGTGTTTACAGAAGTGTTTCTGAATCTTCTACAATTGTTTTAGACAAGGGCAGATATTGAAAAGTAAATACATATAAAATAATCCCCTCAAAGACACTTCCAGTCTAGGAGGAAGGAATGGGAAAGTTGCATGATAACTCTCTCCTGCCCAGTGGGTTCAAAGCATCTCATTTCCGTTGTTAGTTTGCAATAAAAAAAATCAGGGCAGTTGGGCAGTTCCTTCTTATGGCTCAGTACACTGAAGACATTATTTCTGAAATCTATTTATTTCAATCAACCCAATAACAATAGGACAACTAAGTTGTTTCTTGGTGTTTGATAAAGAAGTATTTATTTTAAAGCAGTTCAATAGCTTTGTGGATAACCACGAACTCATCTGCTATTGTCTTAAACTTCCTACCTACTTGCTCTTGGATGAGCTAAAGGAAGAAAATATATCAAATACCTTTTGACTCCTGCAGCAAAGTTCTGAAAATAAGTGATGTGATCGAGTGAGAAAGTGATATCACAAAGTGAATGAAAGGAAAAATGGAATTACAAAGGTGCTCAGACAGGACAGAAGTCCATTCTAAACATATGAGGGAGCTATACAAAGTTTATAGAAAATGGAATGAAAAGATAATGGAATTTTCCCACAAACTTTTTGAAGCACGCTCATACAAGTGAGATCTTTTGAACCTCAAATCAGTGGGACCCATCCCATTATGACTAGTAAAGATTTGTCTGTATAACTCAGATGAAGAAATGGCAAGGGGCTTGAGATTTGGTTAGCTGGGTTGCAAATGAGTATAAACAGATACAGGACATACTCGGTGAGATGAAATTATGAATTGAATTGTGTCCTCCAATATGTGCTGATGTCCTAACCCCTGAACCTGTAAATATAACCCTGTTTGGAAATGGGGTGGTGGTAATGTCTCTTTTATTATGTTAATGGAGCTATACAGTGTAGAATTGACCCCAAACTTAATCACTTCTGAGTTATGAAGAGTAGAAATTGTTGAGCTGATATATATTCTGCTGTTTATATTGTCAACAACAATAATATAAAATACATTTTTAAGTTAAAATTAGGATATGATTCAAAGTCTATCCCTAATTTTCTTAGTTTAAAATTTTAAATGTTATATGTTTATACAATCTATGAGTATTTATAATAATGACTATAAAGAAATGTACATTTTAGAAAGGTCTTGTGCAGCAGATTTGCCTAATGCAATATGCCGTTTGATTTCTTAACTGATGTTTCCATGAATGTTGATGGTTGATCCAAGCAAAATGAAATCTTTGACAATGTCAGTCTTTTTCCCATTGATAAGAATGTCCTTTATTGAGCAGTGGAGAGGAATTTTGTTTTCTTTACACTGAGATGCAATCCATATCAAAAGTGGTGGTCTTTGATCTTTATCATTTTTCAGTAAGTATTTTAAGTCCTCTTCACTTTCAGCAAACGAGGTTGTATATCGCAGGTTGTTAATAATTCTTCCTCCAATCCTTACTTTTCCATTTCTAACGCATCTCTGATATCAGCTGTCCACACACAAACTTTATGTCTCTGACCCTAGCCACCTGGAGCTAGGGCAGATCTCACAAGTTAAAACACTTCTCACCTGCTGGCCTCATATTAGATGCAAGCTTGGGGGTTCTTTCTGAGTTTGTTCATTTTCACTTACTTCCCCTACTCTTGTTGCTGCCATCAAGTCAGTTCTAACTCATAGTGACCCTGCATAGGCTTTCCGAGGAGCAGCTGGAGGTTTTGAACTGTCTACCTTGTGGTTTGAAGTCCAGTGCTGATCCTACAGTGCTACACTAGGAGTCCTTCCCTAATTTTATGGATCCAATAATTCACTGGAATGACTCACTAAATTCATAGAAAATACTATATTTAAGATTATAGATTATTGAAAAAGGATACAAATTAAGATCATTCTAGAGAAAAAATGCACAGGTAGTGTGGGAGGATTCCCAATGTGAGGCTTTATGTCCTGCAGAGGGCAATCCACCATCTCTTTGCTAACCAGGAAGTTCTCCAAGACCCTATGTTCAGAACTTTGATCTGTCAGTCATGATTAAACACTCACTGCATATGCATGCAGGCTAATCAGGCCTCCTGAGGCTAGCTGACATTAGCCTACCAGGTGAGCCTTATCTGGTCTGGCCAGTCACCACTTTTAAGCATAAATCCTCAGTCGTGGTCTGAAGATTTTAGATACAGACACGTCAATTCTCCCAGGATTACTTCACAGGAACCAAAGACAAATGTCAAAATTATTTCCATTACTATATACAAGTTCAGCAGCACTATCTTATAGAACTTTCTGCAATGACGGAAATGCTCTATTTTGTACTGTCCAGTATGGTAAAACATGGTTAGTACGACCAAGCAATTGGATTTTAAATTTTATTTGATGTTCATTAGTTAAAATTTAAATTTTATGTGTCAGTTGGCTACCATATTGGACAATGCAAGTTTAAAATGTTTACAACTCTTGGCAATGCTTGAAACAATATTCCAAAGCAATTTTTAAATAAAAACTAGATGCCTTGAGAGGGGCCTACTACCACCAATAAAGAAGAGGTGGGATTAGAGTGTGTCCTTTGGACCCGGAGACCCTGCACTATGAAGCTCCTAGATCCAGAGATGATGCCAAGACACACAGGCATCTCCAAAGAATGTTGGTCCTCCAGATGCTGGGAGGAGACAAGGACCTCTCTCAGAACCAGCCTTCCTATTGAGATGGCACTCTAAATTTGGACTTCTATTCTCTTAAACTGTTAGAGAACAAATTTTTATTTCTTAAAGGCAAAAAAGAAAAACAACAACCAAAAAACCAAATTCAGCAACAGCAACAAAATTCTGTGACATGAGAATCTATATCCACCATATATCTCAAACAGTTCATAATTTCACATTTTAAATGATACTCAAAATGTACTCAGTTATTTTGGTGTCCAGTAATGAGTCATCTTTAAGCATAGCTTGCAAATAAATATTTGATCCCTCTCTTTGTCATAAGGTACCCCAAGAACTGTGTGCACTTTCACTTTGACTAAAGCATCTGACTCATTTATTTAATTCTTGATAATGACATTCTCCTAAGTGATTTTTATTTTCCTCAGAAGATGACTCTTAGAAGCATATTAAATGGCATGAGTCTTCCCCTAAAACAGAAATGTTAAAGATCAGCTATAGTTGATTGTATCACCAAGATAATTTAAAAATAATATTTGCTCACTTGAACTTTTAAAGAAAGCACAGTATTTCTCTAAATTTGCATTATTTTGGAGATAGAAGGAAGTGTCTTTGCTTCTCCATGAAGACTAATAAGGACTTGCAGTGTTCATGAACATATGAACAGACTTGCCGTGTTCATGAACATGTGAACAGACTTGCCGTGTTCATGAACATGTGAACAAAAGCACTGACAGAACTCATTTGGATAATACTTTACATTTTAACATACTTAGGCAGCATCATCTGCTTTAATCCTGTTATGTGTACATGTATTACATGTCCATTCTATAGATGAGGAAACTGATACTCAATGGCTTGTACAATTTCACAGCCTCAGAAACCCTATACAGGGTTGCTATGAGTCAGAATCAACTCCACAGCACACCACACTCTTTCAAAGAGCTCTGGTAGCATAGTGGTTGTGTGTCAGGCTGCTAACCTCAAGGTCAGCAGTTCGAAACTACCAGCTGTTTCACAGGAGAAAGGTGAGGTTTTCTGCTCCAGTAAAGATTTACAGATTCAGAAACCCAATACAGGGTTGCTATGAATCGAACTGACTCCACAGCACACAACTACCACCACCACCTTTGTAATACTGCTAAACTACAGATGAACTGAAGCTAGGTTGTTTTCATAAATACTAATGTGTTGTTGTTAAGTACCGTGGAGTCGGTTCCAACTCATAGTGACCCTACACAGGGTTTCCGAGGCTGTAAATCTTTACAGGAGCAGAACGCCTCATCTTTCTCCCGTGGAACCACTGATAGTTTCGAACTGCAGACCTTGAGGTTAGCAGCCCGATTTGTAACCACTACACTACCAGAGCTCCTTCATAAATACTAATACAATATGCCAAATGACAGTCTCATGATCAATGAGACAAGTTACTGGAACATGCTAGAGAAAGACCTGCCAATCTACTTCCATAAAGAATGTTGTTGTTGTGAAGTGCTATAGAGTCAGGTTCGAACCATAGGGACTGAGGAGTGGCTGGTGGGTTTGAACCACTGACCTTGTGGTTAGCAGTCCAGGACTAAAATCCTATGGGGCAATTCTACTCTTTCCTGTAGTGTCGCTATGAATGTGAATTAACTTGACAGCAATGAGTTTGGGTCAGTTTCATTGGAACACATGGATAATATGAGATTTTGTAAAGACAAAACTCCATACTTTATGCAGAGATCTGTGTTAATTCTTTTAGAATTTCATTTACAGCAGTTAGATGAATGGATGAGGGTTTTTTTTTTTTTTTCATTTTACATCATAGTCTTTGGCTGAAAGAACATGTGCAAATAATTTCAGAAAAGCCTTTCTCAGGCTACCAATGAGAACTGGCATTAACTGAAAGGAAAACACACCAGTAAGAACACTTTTAAGGCGGGTCAATGGCTGGGTAAATAGCTAAGAGAAGCTTGTGAGGGGTAAGAGTAACTGGAAGAACTATTATTCAACATATTTTAGATATGCCCAAAGAAATGGAGACGTTGGGGTGGGCAGTCCCAATTTACGATCTGATAACTCTGGAAAGTAACAAGGAATTTAATGTGCAATTTACTACTGGACCACAGCATAAAACCAATGATTTTAGAGGGACAGTAAACACTGAAGTTACAATTAAATGACACTAATTGGACATAATAAATGAATTAGAAGACAATGTGTGGACTCAGGACCCTGCTTTGCAGCTACTAAAAGCACCGGGATGGTTTCCTAAGGGAATAACTTTTGAAGCTTTACAGTTCAAAAAGGCAATGGCAGACTTTTAGAGGGCTTGCTCAAATCCCATTTAGAATATTGTGCACAGCAGCACTTACTCACTAAAAATTAGGTCATTCAAGTGTTTGAGAAAGTGTGGAAGAGGATGGCTGCTTCCAGGGGAGGAGAGGGTGGTATGAGGACTGCCTTTGAAAGCTGAGCATGTTAAGATGTGAAAAGAGGTGATTTAACCAAGGTTTATGAGTATCTGATGGGTTCATACAAAGGAGCTGGGGCAAGACCTATTCAAGTTGTGATGATTAAGGATGCTACAGACTTTTCATTAAGGATAAAGGGGAAGATTCAGTAGGTAAGACCCTTTCTTTTCAAGGTTGTTGTTAAGTATGGGTAACAAAACACTGAGGCAGAGTTAAGAAAGCAGAGAAACCATGGGATGAGGCTTGTTAACATCCCTTACAGTTCCCATCTCTGAGCATTCCTGTCCTTTACATCCAAGCTCTCAGTTATGACTTTCTGGTACCCTCACTGAAGCTTCTTTCACACAATTCCCTGAGGACAACAGTAACAGCAGCAGGGCAGAAGGTGCTGCTCATTCTAGACTTAATAGACAAAGGGAAACTGCCAAAGTGGTGAGAGGCCTGTGTGGGTATTTTTGAAAGTGTGTTTGCACATGTGTGTGTGTGAGCATGTGTGTCTTTGCACATATGACACCAGTGGAACACTCTTGAAGGGAAAATAAGAAATAGAAATATATTATCCAGCCACATGAATAGATACATGCACATCTATTTTCATCACAGCACTGATCACAGTAGCAAAAAGACAGAATCAACCTAAATGCCCATCAATGGAAGAAGGGATACAAAAAATGAGCATTACACCATCCCTCCCACAGTACTCTCTGCTTCTCATCTGGTTCGATAATTCACTGCAATGGCCACAGAGAACTCATCCACCATACTCACAGTTACGGAAATGAATGGGTTATAATTCAGGGTCAAAAGTGTTCAGGACACAGTCCTCCCAGTCAGGACAGCCTGTCCTCTGCTGTGGCCATAAGCAGACCTCTCTTTGTCCTTGGTTCCTTGGTCTGGCTTCTGCCCAACTCCAGCAATGTTATAAAGATCTTTCAGTGTTCTTGATAATGCCCACAGGGCACACCATTCCACCCTAAGCCTCAGTCTCTAGTCTCTAGCTCTCTGGGTCAGCAAACCTAGCTGCCCCAGTTAAGTGTTTGGAGGTCCAGCACTCTGAAAAGCAGCTGGAAAGCCCATTGCTCTGGATCTTGGTTCTGCTGCTACTCCTCTGCTACTCCTTCGGTGTCACAGCTTTCTGTTAAGGGTTAAGGAGGCTCAAAGCACAGGGATTTGGGGGTCCAAAGAACATGTATCCCTCCTAGCTATTCTTCTTTGATAGTGGTGAGATCCACCATTCCTGCTTTTGTGATGGCTCATATTATACATATTAGAGTTTCAAACTTTTATAATCATAATTAACTCTGTTCAAATACTCACAACTGAATCATACAATCCTATCAGTAAATTCTCCCATCTTCTCTTATACAGACCCAGTAGTGTGAAAACTTTGTTTGGTTGGAGTTACAAAGACTACAGGTAGAAGAGCCATATGAAGTAATTCACTGTACTGTAATGGATAAACTAACTTTGGTAAATACACACAGTGGGATACTATGTGACATTAAAGAATAACAGTAACTGAAGTACCTCATAACACTGATAAATCTGAAGGACATTATGCTTAGTGAAATTAGTCAATGACAAAAGGGCAAATATTGTATGAGACAACTGTTATGAAAAGTCAAGAAAAGCGTTTTACACTAAAAGAAACATTCTTTGATGGTCTCTGGGTGGGAGAGAAGTAGAAATAATTCACTGACTAGAGGGTATTGTTGTTAAGTACCATAAAGTCAGTTCCAACTCACAGTGATCCTGCACAGGGTTTCTGAGGTTGTACATCTTTACGGGAGCAGAATGCCTTATCTTTCTCCCGTGGAACCACTGATAGTTTCGAACTGCAG
This sequence comes from Chrysochloris asiatica, assembly GCF_000296735.1. Taxonomy (NCBI): domain Eukaryota; kingdom Metazoa; phylum Chordata; class Mammalia; order Afrosoricida; family Chrysochloridae; genus Chrysochloris; species Chrysochloris asiatica. The sequence goes on along the minus strand of NW_006408557.1, from coordinate 10,314,485 downwards.
ACCTTGAGGTTAGCAGCCCGATTTGTAACCACTACACTACCAGAGCTCCTAGAGGGTTGTTGCTGTTGTGAAGTGCCATCGAGTCGGTTCCAACCCATAGTGACCCTGTATAGGGTTTCCGAGGAGCAGCTGGTGAGCTTGAACCACCGACCTTGCAGTTCAAACGGCTTTGCAGTCTGGCACCTTAACCCACAGCGCCACACCAGGACTTAACTTGGGTGAAGTATAAGGTAATATATAATAAGAGAGAGACTAGTAGAAGAATGATAGAGGCATGTAAAGACAGGGAAGATGTTAAGAGTTAAAGGGAACAGAGGTAAATACTGTTATATACACAATCCAGCAAAAACAGTGATCTACAGGTAGATACATGGATAGACACATAGGCTGAATGGGTGTGGGAGGGAGTGTGGGAGTATACCCACAAATATATAGATTTGTAAGAGGATATTTGCTACAAACATATCCATGAATATGTTGTTAATTGCCGCTAAGTTGGTTCCAGCTCATAGCAACCCTATATAGGGTTTTCAAGGAGCTGCTGGTGAGTTTGAGGCATGGAACGTACTGTTCAAATCAACCTTGCGGCCAGTGCTCACCCTACAGTGCCACACCAGGACTTCATCCATGAATATGGTGGAGCATAAAGAGGGAAATGGTATGAAAACGTCTCATACATTACCAAATCCCTTGAGGGAACGATTTATTTGGCCTGGGGCTCAGGATCACAGTCTTGGGAACACTATAGTTCATTTGTATAACACAGTCCACAAACAAAATATTCTACAGCCGACTTTGGTGAGTAGCAACTGGGATATTAAAAGTCGATAAGTGACTTTGTAAGGTGCAACTATTGGTCTCTCCCTGTCCAGGGGAAAGAAGAATAATGGAAATTGAAGATGCTTGGAAACAATTAGTTGGGTGGACTAACAGAACACGTGAACATCAGTCTCCTCAACCCTAAAACTAGAAGAACTAGATGGTGCCTAGCTACCACTACCAACGGCTCTGAAAGGGATCACATTACAAGGTCCTGAAGAGAGTGGAAGAAAATAAACCTCAAGATCATAAAAGAAAGGGTTAGGGATCAGATAGAGACTGGTGGAACCAGGAGACTAAGACTCTTGGTCATCTTTCTGGTCTAGAACAGAACTTACCCACATGGTTCAACTTTCAGCCAAGCTATAGACAGATTTAAAGGGAGAAACTAGCACTAGTGAGGTATGCACACCACAGAATACTCATCCTTTTAAGATTAAAAGGGCAGCATTTGCCCAAGAACAAAATACTGAAGGGTTAGGTAAGAAGGTGTAAGAGGAACAAGAAACAGGAGGAAGTGAGTTAAGTGATATTTACATAGTGAGTGGATCTCAATCACTGAGATGAAACAAATGATATGATTTGCTGAATGTAAAACTGATTATCTGCTCTGCTCATCTTCACTTAAGTCATAATAAAAAAGTTAAAAAAAATAAAGGGAAGATGGGAAGATGAAAATTTTAGTAAAAATTTTACGTGACTTTAAATGCTGCTTATATCTGAAAGCAGCACATGATAACAATTGTCTATTCTTTTTCTAAAGTGGCAAGTCTCTCTCTCTCACACACACACACACACATACACAGTCTCCAGTGGTGAATTAGTTCTCTGCTTCTTCAGTGCCAATGGTTTGTACTGGCACTCCAAGGTGAAAACAAAGAATAAAACACAGACGGACTCCACGCCAGCCTCGGCCCCAGATCCATAGCTGCACTGCCATCCGGTGACAGCTGCTCCCCTGCATATCCCAGTGACTGACTGCTTACCCATCATGCTCGCTCCCCATATGGTTCCACAAGAACCCCTCTATAGGCAGCCATAGCAACATCTGACACCCCGTGGCTGTCACCGTTCCCACTGGCACAGCCAGTGCCTGCCCAGCATTGGGCCCTTGATGGAGTGTGGATAAATTAGGGAAGTGGAGAGAAAGGATACAGAGGGCCTCTTTGAACCCAGGGAGTAACTTTATCTTGAAATCATGCTTGACTTGCAAAACAACTGAGTGGTTGGTTAACAGCTTCTAGGAAAAGGCCCCCAGATGCAATGGATGGCAGGCTAAGGAAAAGCACCTCCATTTGAACACACGAGGTTACTGGTGCTGCCAAGGTCAAGAAAACAATGGCTAATCACATTGCAGCCAAAATCAGCTAAACCATTTGCTCTGCTTGGAAAAAGCTTTGCCAGCTTGTCCCATAACAATATCCCCTCAATAACAGCACAAGTTAACACTGGGCCAAGCACCGGCACAGGGACCTGGCAGTACTATGTGGCACTTGAAAGAATGTGGCTGCAGCTGCATGAACACAGGAATACACACATGCACACATGCAAACACACAGGCAAACATATAACTCAAACATACACACACACGCACACACACACTCATACACATGCATGGGAGTAACTAACCAGGTCTGATAAGAGCCTCCTCAGTTCCTCACTTTAAAATGATCTGTAACCCTTTTGATGGTCCTCTCCCCCTTACATTTTTATTACAGATGCCATCCAGCATGTCCCAATATCCAGTGTTACCCCATTTTGCCATCCCAAATATTCATTATTAATATATCAAATTATCTCCTAAAATTGTTATTGTCATCAGTTAGCAGTTGTGCCCCGGCCAATGGTCCCTTGCTCACCATGCCTGTTTCAGCATCATCTTCTTAGAATAAAAATAAAGCAACTAGACCTTTTGAATTTGGTCTAATTTTTATTTTCTTTTTACAAAAAGGATTCTTAGCATATCATTCACCATCAATTTAAATTTTCTTTAATGATTCCATTCTGACTCAAATATTTTCAGTCAGGTTGATAGAAACAATAAAATTCTATATACTAGCTAAAGAGCAAGCGAATTCTTTTTCTAAATAACCTGTATTTTTATTTAAGATAAATACTAGAGTCATGTCTACAAAGATTTGAGGATGAAAAGCCCATCTCTAAAGAATTTGATACTTTATCTAAATGTAGTTTCAAATGGACAGCATTAAGAAGATATCCTAATACATAAAAGGATTCAGAAACTAAGTACACTTTCTGGATTCAAAATGAAAAAAAATTCTATGGCAAAGATCACATACTTAGTATTGAACACATTCCCTTTAAAGGATGAACAAATCCAAAAATCATCCCTCACTACTCCTATCTTTCATTGGCAATCTTAACCAGTATAGTAAAAAAGGAAAAAGAAACAAAAGTTATAAAATATGTAAAGAAAACACAAAATGGTCATCAATTGCAGATGACATAATTTTCTATATTGATACAATATGACATCTATATGGAAATTATTTCTATATGGAAATATAGTACAGTCAGAATGCTCCTGAGAAGTAAAGATGGTGAGACTTTGCCTCTCATTCCTTGGACATATTCTCAAGAGGGATCAGTCTCTGAAGAAGAACATTATGCTTAGAAAAGTGAGGGTCAGCAAAAAAGCAAACTCCCAACAAGATGGATTGACCAATGGGCTCTAACATAACAATTGTGAGGATGGCACAGGACCGGGCAGTGTTTCATTCTGTTGTGCACAGGGTTGCTGTGAGTCAGAACTGACTCAATGGCACCTAACGACAACAATTGGAAATCTAAGGGAATCTACAGATAAATTATAGAATGAATGCATGAGTTTATCAAACTTGCTAGATACAAAGTCATACAAAAAAGTTAGGAATCAACGGTTAAATGAAATTTACAAGAGCAATAAAAATATAAAGTACCTTGGATCACATAAAACAAAAGTTGTACAAATCATAAATATTTATTGGAAAATATTAAGGAAAATGTAAAAAAATTGAGATATATATTATGATACTGGGCTCAGTATCAATGGTGAATTTTTACCAAACTGATCAAAGATTTAGTGAACTTCCTATAAAATTCAATGGGGCTTTCATAGAGTTTAAAAAGTTGATTATAAAACTTCTTCAAAGAGCAAATTATAAAAATGCCCAAGCCACCCATGAAGCAGGTGGGCGGATTACATTTAAATTAAGAACACCTGCTACATGACACCACAAATAAAGTGAAAAGACAAGCCACAAAGTGGAAGAAGATATTTTAAAAAAAATATATAACCAAGACAAGTTTAGTATATGAGTCTATAAATAACTAATGTGAATTAATAAGACAATCCAAAAGACAAAAGGGACAAACATCATAAGAAGGCATTTCACAGAAACATAACACAAATGGCTCATAAATGAGTGAAAAGACACTCAGCTGAATTATTAATCAGGAAAGGGCAAATTAAAGCATCAGAAAGATACTTTATACACCCATTATTGTTGTTGTTGTTAAGTGCAGTAGAGTCGGTTCCAACCCATAGCAACCCTGTTTAAGGTTTCTGAGGAGCAACTGGTGAGATTGAAATGCCACCTTACAATTCAAACGGCTTTATGGTCTGGCGTATTAACTCACAGTGCCACACCAGAACTCCTTTAAACCCATGTTGTTGTTGTTATGTGCCGTGGCGTTGGTTCCTACTCATAGCGACCCTGCACAGCATTTCTGAGGCTGTAAATCTTTGCGGGAGCAGAAAGCCTCACCTTTCTCCTGCGGGACAGCTGGTAGTTTCGAACTGCATACCCTGAGGTTAGCAGCACAATTCATAACCACTATGCTACCTACCAGAGCTCCTTTATACCCATAGAACCAGTCAAAAATTTAAAGTCTCACAGTACCAAGGTTTGACAAGGCTATGAAACAAAAGGAGCTGTCCTTCACAGACGTTGTTGTTGTTAAGTACTGTTGAGTCAATTCTGACTCATAGAGGCCACTCTATAGGGTTTCTGAAGAGCAGCTAGTGGGTTTGAACAACCGATCTGTGGTTGACAGTCCAGTGCACATCCTACAGTACCACACTAGCAAGTCTAAATAGTATTTCCCTACATTGGTAAAATACAGTGAATAAGGAAGATCATAGAAGAATTGATGCCTTTGAGTTGTGGTGTTGGAGGAGAATACTGAAAGTGCCATGGACTGCCAAAAGAACCAATAGATCTATTTTGGAAGAAGTGCAGCCAGAGTGCTCCTTGGAGGCCAAGATGGCTAGGCTTCGTCTCTCATACTTTGGACATATTGTTCAGAGGGAACAGTCACTGGAGAAGGATGTCATGCTGGGTAAGGTGGAGGGTCAGAGAAAAAGAGGAAGACCCCTAACGAGATGGATTGGCCAGGTGCCATAATTGATGGCGTCAAGTGTGGCAGCGGTAGTGAGGTTGGCCCAGGATCGGACATTGTTTCGTTCTGCTGTGCATGGGGTCACTATGAGTCGGTTCTGACTCAAAGGCACCCGACAACAACAACAACAACACTGGCAAATACTTTGGCACCACATAGTAAAGTAAAAAAATGGGCATGCCCTGTGACCCATAAGTTCATAGGCCAGGTATGCCCTAGAGAAATTCTTGCAAATGTGTTATGTTTCCAATGTTTAAAACATTATTTGTAATGACTCCTAACAGACACATCTAAGCATCAATCAATAGGAAAATGTTGACTGAATTGTGGTATAGTCTTACTACATACATGTAGCAACATCTACATGGAGGTTTTCACAAACATAATGCTAAACAAAAATGCTGGACACTTCTAGAAGTCACAGTATCTATTCATAAGTAGGAAAATTAATTATTTAGGAAATTATATATGAGTATAGGCGGTAACCTGGTGTGGCTTTGTGGGTTAATGTGATGGACTGTAAAGTCCGTTTGAACTACAAGGTTGGCAGTTCAAGCTCACTAGCTGCTCCTTGGAAACCCTATACAGGGTCGTTAGAGTTGGAACTGACTCAACGGCATTTAACAACAATGACAACAGGTGTCAAGCAAAGTCAGCAGTTGGAATCTACCACTTATTCCATGAGGCTTTCTGCTCCCGTAAACATTTACAATCTCAGAAACCTATACAGGGTTGATATGATTCAAAATTGACTTTATGGCACACAATCAGCACCAACACCATAGGTGATAAAGGGAGGGCTGGTGGCACTGTAGGATAAGCACTGGATGGCAATACACAAGGTCAACAGTTCAAAGCCACAAGCTGCTCCACTCTGAAGACAGATAGGGCATTTGCTTCATAAAGATTTATAGCCTTTTAAATCCTACACAGAGTGGCTCTGAGTCGGAACTGACTCAGCAAGTTAACAACAACATAGGTGGTTAAACTTTAAAACAGAGATTAGCAAATTACAGCCTACTGACTTGGTAAATAAAGCTTTATGGAAACAGTCAAATCTATTTGTTTACATATTGTCTATGATGTTTTAATACTACAACGGCAGAGTTGAGTAGCTCTGACAAAGGCCATATGGCCCACAAAGCTGAAAATATTCACTATATGGCCCATTATAGAAAAAGTTTGTTGAACTGTACTTCATTATAAAGAAAAGGGATGGTTAACCCAGACTTCAGGACAGTGATTACCTCCAAGGAGATACAGGAGGATGTGACTGGAGAGGGGCTTCTAAGGAGAACGAATTTATTTTTAAGGTGGGTTTTCATTCTGACAGATTTCCATTATTATCTTTCCAAGTTTACACACATCTTATATCCATTGTTGTTTGTATGATATACTCTATAATTTAAATTTTTTCTTAAAGTGGAGGAGGAGAGATTCTGTTCTCGGCAGCCACCAATATGCGTATCAATTGAAATTCTGTAATTTACATATATCATCTATAACCAATGGAGGGCTACTGGTGCTGTGGGCTAAGTACTGGGCTGCTAGCCTCTAGGCCAGCAGTTCAGACTCATCAGCAGCTTCACAGGAGAAAAAGGGGGCATTTGTATCTGGCCCTGTCTCTGCCATCATCTTATTTTGTGAATAGAGGGAAATTCCTCTGACCTTTTTAGATTGAGATCATCCGATTCAATCAAGCTTCCTCAACAATATCTAAGACAAATGCAGATCCTCTCACCCCTGCTGGGATCTCAAACAGCCTGTTTTGTTGTTGTGTTCTCAGCAAGATCAGATTCTTCCCATATCCTACTCCACAATCTACCTCTTAAATTGACCATTGCTCTTAGGAACATGAATCTCAAAAGGAACGTGAATGTTCATCTCACCCAGGCCTGTGTTTGGTCATGGAAGCTGTATGTGGATGTATCCAGAGTTCATTAACTTCCCACATGATTTGATTCTTCACTCTGGGCTATATGTTCTTTTTTTATATTAGAATGAAATCTCTACCACATTAATTTCTCCTCATGGATTCCTGTTTTGCTATCCAGACATAGCAAAACACGTTTCGCATTTATAAGACATTTTATGTATTTACATTTCCCCTTTGTAAAACATAGCATACAACTTACCTATAAAGATCTGTGATCAGTTTGCCTTCATACCGATCACACAGGTTGTTGAGAACTTGCTCATGCTGGCCAAACAAGCGGATGTAGTTGGAAGCAGGGAAAGGTTCTTTGGAAAGGCAGGTAATGGTTTCTACCATCTTATACTTGTTAATATGAATTCTGAAGTAATTCCCATTTTTTGCATTACCTGTAACAATTTCTAAGCCCTAGTTGGGGGTGGGTGGGAGAGGATGGAAATCAGAAAAACAACATTAGAAACATTTTTTAACTTTGAAACTATATCAATACCAATTTATTTTTCAAATCTAACAGGTTATATCTTACCACTTACTGCAAATGAGAGTAATGAATATTGACTAAACTCAACAGAAGATAACTGTGTGTCAGAAACCACATACTTGGACTTAATGATCAAATGTTCCTTAGGAGATTTTAAACCATGCTTTTAAATTAGTTGCTAGGTTACAGACACATTTACTATTACTCAATGCCTCACACAACTAATACACATCCTGGGTTTAGTCTCCTTTATGAGGTATCTAAAGATTGTTCATTTTCTTAGTCTGTCCACATCATCTTTTTTTTTTTAAACTTTTTATTGTGAATTGAGTAAAGGTTTACAGAGCAGATCAACAGTTTTACATTCAGCAAATCATACTTTGTTTCAGTTCAATGATTGCAATCTACTTCATGTAAGCATCTTTTTGAGAAAAAAAATTTCCTAGTCAAAAATAATCAGAAATAATTTCAATTACTTTAAAGATTGCTAAAATAAGAGAAACAAGTATAAAACGGTTGTTGGACTTTGCTATTTGGTGATGGCTGTTCCTAGGCAGGCATCTTACTGGAACATAATTTTCAGTAGGCAACTTTTTAGGTTACAAATTGTCAAGGATGTAGATTCCTGGCTTTATGCTCTTAGGAACACTTGCTAAAACCGCCACATTGCCACATGAACTCATATGACAGAAAAGATGCTGCCATAATCCTCATCACCATCATTTTTTCAGTTCCAGCCCCTGCTGACCACCACCAAGACAGAGATGGTCCTCACTGGCTCAGGCAACCACACTGGGAACCCTCAGTGCAGAAGGACGGGTGGTAGTGTTTGAATCTTTACTTTAAGCCCGTGGACTCTGAACTGAGCACACAGTAATGCTCAGTGAACTTCTGTTGAATGCATATCTATTTAAGCGTTTACTCTGAACTTGACTGTGGCATTTAGAAACCCAAGGGCAAGTTGGACTGCACAGATTCCAAATTTTTATGAAGTCCTGGAAATCACCTGGGGAGTTTTTTTGAGGCAATGACACATGAATTAGCTGGGTTTTAAAATAAATTGAGGTTACTGGTGGGTGTTTGGGGATCACATGACTGAAGTCCCTGAATAGAGTTTCTGAGGCTGTAAATCTTTATGGGACCAGAAAGTCTCATCTTTCTCCTGCAGAGCAGCTGGTGCGGCTTGTGATTAGTATTCCTACCGAGCCACTGCATTTGTATTATTTCATACAAAGAGATATGATCATTGGATGGTCACCATTTTGTGAGGTCATTATCATTACTATGTACATTCAAGGGCTGAGGAACCTGAGACTTGGATTGTTACATGACATTCCCAGAATTATAAATGATTCTGGGTAACAGCAGAACTAATCAAATTCTGTGCCTATTGTCTGATAGTGCTATGACTTTGGGCAAGTTTCGTAGCTATCCTAAGTCTCAAAGACCTCATCTGAGAGGAGGGTAATGATACATTTTTCCTGAATTTAAATGAGAAAATCCTCTCGTTTAAATTTGGGGGTAGGGAGAGGGCAAATCCAGGTTAGGAGACTAGTTAGAGACAGTACTTCAAAGATCCATATTTCAGAAAGTCAAGGATACAGAGAGGAAATCTTCCTCAAAGCAAAGTGCTTGAAAAAATAATGAACACAGGTATTATCTAACAAAATAATAGTATATCAATATAACAGAATGGAATGCATCCAATAATAATTATTGGTAAAATATATTCCAAAACTAAGAAATATGTTCATAGTACATTTAATAAGAAAACAGTAGCTTATAAAAAATTGACCATATTATTCATTTTTTGTATCAACATTTTAACCAAATGTTCATGGTCATATTCATTATTTGCCTTTTTGTTCACCTATCTGTAGTTTATCATTTTTAGCAATGAATGTCACTTTCAAAATGAAAAAAAAAATTGTTAAATATGCTGCTGTACTGTGGCAAGTAGCAGTCAAGCGATCAGACGACGTATTGCACTGGGCAAATCTGCTGCACAGGAACTTTTTAAAGTATTGAAGAGCAGAGATGTCAGCTTGAGGACTAGGGTGCGCCTGATCCAGGCCATTGTGTTTTCAATAGCCTCATATGGATGCGAAAGCTGGACAGTGAATAAGGAGGATCGTAGAAGAATTGATGCCTTTGAGTTGTGGTGTTGGAGGAGAATACTGAGGGTGCCATGGACTGCCAAAAGAACCAATAGATCTGTTTTGGAAGAAGTGCAGCCAGAGTGCTCCTTGGAGGCCAGGATGGCTAAGCTTCGTCTCTCCTACTTTGGACATGTAGTCCGGAGGAAACAATCACTGGAGAAGGATGTCATGCTGGGTAGGGTGGAGGGTCAGAGAAAAAGAGGAAGACCTCCAACGAGATGGATCGGCCAGGTGGCATCATTGATGGACTCAGGGGTGGCAGCGGTGGTGAGGTTGGCCCAGGATCGAGCATTGTTTCGTTCTGCTGTGCATGGGGTCGCTATGAGTCGGTTCCGACTCGATGGCACCTGACAACAACAACAACAACAACTGTGGCAAATAGCAAATTCTTGATGAACAAATGGAGAAAGAAACGAAACAGAAACCAGAGAAAGGCAAAGAAAGGAAGGAAGGAGGGAGGGAGGGGGTATGGGAGAGAAAGAGGAAGAAAAAAGGAGGTAGACCCTGAGGAGTTATCCCAAGTGGAAGGGTGGGCTTGTTGGGAGAAGAGGGAAGAGGACAGCCAGGTTTGAGGCACTGCAGGTGTCTGGTCTCCTTATCTGGTAGTTCAATCACCGTTTGCTTCTTGCCACAACTATGAGGGGTTCCAATAAGTTCTTAGAGAAATTCCATTATTTTTTTATTTCATTTTCTCCATATCTTTTTGAAGCTCCCTTGTATTTCTCTAGTCCACGATTCCCTCACTGTTCTTTTTTCAATCTTGTTGTCTAAGGTTTTGACTTCTCACACTGAGTAATGAAACCACCTGAGGCGGGGCATGTGATCTCAAAGGCCCAGCTGTCAAGCTAGTGGGTGGGTGTCTGGACAAGTTCCCCTAACGTCCTGTGGTTTGCTGCCTAAGAGTATCATTTGCCCCCAGATGTCAATCTGTGCAATGAGTGCAGTTCCTTTGCACTATTTTCAATTATTTCTAGGTGGTTTTTTTTTGTTATAGATCTTGGCCTTGAATTTTTTTAAGTTTCCATAACAATGTGTGTGTGCCTTGAATTTTTTTGTTTCCATAACAATCATTGAGCGTCCTCTGTAAGTGCTGTTAGCATGTCATTGTTGTTAGGTTCCGTCCAGTCAGGTCTGACCAATAGCGACCCTCTGTACAACAGAACAAAACACTGCCCGGTCTTGTGCCATCCTCACAATTACTGCTACACCTGAGCCCATTGTTGCTGTCACTGTGCTAAACCATCTCATTAGATGTTTCCTTCCTTTTCACTGTCCCTCCACTACTCTACAAAGTATGATGTCCTTCTCTAGGGACTGGTCCCTTCTGATAATATGTCCAAAGTATGAGAGATGAAATTTTGCCATCTTGGTTTTTGAGGAGCATTCTGGTTGTGCTTTTTCCAACAAAGATTTGTTTGTTCTTCTGGGAGTCCATGGTACCTTTAATATTCTTCTCCAAAGCCATAACTTAAATGCATCAATTTTTCTACTAACTCTGTTTTTCATTGTCCAGCTTTCACATACATGTGAGGCTACTGAGGTGAGGTGCACTTTAGTCCTCAAACTGATATCTTTGCTCTTAAACACTTTAAAGAGGTCTTGTGCAGCAGCTTTGCTTAATGCAATACATCATTTGATCTCTTGACAGCTGCTTCCACGTGTGTGGTAGTGGATCCCAGCAAAACAGTCTTTGACAACGTCAGTCTTTTCTCCATTTGTCATGTTGTTATTTATTGGTCCAATGGTAAGGATTTTTGTTTTCTTTACATAAGTTGCAACATGTGGTCTTTGATATTTATCAGTAAGTATTTTAAGTCCTCTTCATGTTCAGCAAGCAAGGTTATATCATCTACATATCACAAGTTGTTAATGAGTTTTCCTTTAATCTTGATGCTACATTCTTTATATAACCCAGCTTCTTGGATTATTTCCTCAGCATACAGACTGAATATATATGGAGAAAGAATATAACCCGGGCACACACCTCTCTTGATTTTAAACCATTCAGTGTCCCCTTATTTGTTCAAACAACTGCTTCTTGGTCTATGTACTGGTTCCGCATGAACACCATTAAGTGTTCTGGAATACTCATTCTCTGCAGTTGTCCATAGCTTGCAAGCCTTTGCCTAGTCAATAAAGCATAGGTAAACATCTTTGTGGTATTCTCTGTCTTCATCCAAGACCCATCTGACAGCAGCAATAATATCCCTCATTCCATGTCCTTGTCTGAATCTGACTTGAACCTCTGACAGTGCCCTGTCAATGCTGACTGCTGTAGTCAATTTTTAATTGTCAAATTTTACTTGCATGTGATATTAAAGTTATTGTCTGATTATTTCTGCATGCTGTTGGATCACTTCTCTTTGGAATGGGCACAAATATGGATCTCTTCCAATCAGTTGGCCAGGTAGCTGGCTTCCTAATTTCTTGGCATAGATGAGTGAGTACCTCCAGTGCCTCATCTGTTTGTTGAAAGATTTCAATTTGTATTCCATCAATTTCTGGAGTCTTGTTCTTTGCTAATGACTTCAGTGCACCTTGGACTTCTTCCTTTAGTGCCATTGGCTTTTGATCATATGCTACCTCTTGAAATGGTTGAACATTGACCATCTCTGTTAGGTACAGTAACTACTGTGTATTCCTGCCATTTTCTTTCGATGCTTTTTGCGTCATTCAATATTTTTCCCATAGAATCTTTGACTATTTCAAGTCTTGATTTTTTTTCCTCAGTTGTTTCAGCTTGAGAAATGCTAAGCATGTTCTTTCCTTTCAGTTTTCTAATTACAGGTGCTTGCACATTTCATTGTAATATTTGATTTTTTCTTCTCGAGCTCACCTTTGAAATTTTCTCTTCAGCTCTTTTATCTCTTCATTTCTTTCATTTGCTTTTAGCACCTCTTTGTAGGATAGCAAGCTTCAGAGTATTTTTTAACATCCATTTTGGTCATTTCTTTCTTCCTTGTCTTCTTAATGACCTTTTGCTTTCCTAGTGTATGATATTCTTGATGTCATCCCACAACTTTTCTGGTTTCTGGTCATTAGCGTCAAATGCATCAAATATGTTCTTGAGATGATCTCTAAATTCATGCAGGATATATTCAAGGTTATATTTTGGCTCTCATGGGTCAAAAATTTAATTTTCTTCAGCTTCAGCCTGAAATTGCATATGAGTAATTGATGGTCTACCATGGTATGGTTTTGGTTGATGATATGGATCTTTTCCACTGTCTCTCCACAGATGCAGTCAATTTGATTTCTGTGTATTCCATTTGGTGGATTCATGTGTATAATTGTATTTCATGTGATTGTAAAAAGGTATTTACAATGAAGAAGTCATTGGCCTTGCAAATAATGCCATCTCCAGCATCATTTCTATTACCAAGGCCATATGTTCCAACAATTGGTCCTTCCTCTTTGTTTCCAACTTTTGTATTCCAATCACCAGTAATTATAAATTCATCTTTATTGCAAGTTTGATCCATATCAGATGAAGAAGTTGATTGAATTCTTCAATTACATCATCCCTGCCTTTAGTATGTGCATGAATTTGAAGAATAGTGGTACTGATTGGTTTTCCTTGTAGATGTATGGATATTATTCTATCACAGGCAGCATTATACTTCAAGATAGATATTTAAATGTTCTCTGTGATGATGAATATGACACTATTCCTCTTCAGTTTGTCATTCCTGGCATAGTAAACCATATGAATGTCAGATTCAAAATGGCTAATGTCAGTTCATTTCAGCTCACTAATGCCTAAGATATCAATCTTTTATGCATTCCATTACATTTCTGACAACTTCCAATTTTCCTAGACTCATACTTCATCCATTACATGCTCTAGTTATTAATTCTGGACCACACTATCAGCAGACCTGAATAGTCTGTACTCACCCTAAAAAGGTAATTAGTATCTGAGAAACCCCAGCATATACAAACTGCCTTTAATGCCAAAGGGAATATTTTGATGCATTCAGAACTTCCACATTGCCCCCTCTCCAGTTATATGAGTATTAGCTTAATGCCAAATCTCACCTGACACACATACTTCCAAGTTAAGCTTAGCTATCATAACACACCTTACTACACCATTGTCTCATTAAGCTTTTTCCTGCACTCATTGTTATTGTTGTTAGCCATGGAGTTGGTACTGACTCATAGCGACCTTAAGCACAGCAGAACACACACTGCCAGATCCTGGGCAAGCTTTACTACTGTTGCCACGTTTGAGCACATTGATGCTGCCACTTGGCCAATACATCCTCCTGGGGGGTCTTTTTCTCTCACCTTCCACCCTACCAAACATGATATCCTTCACCAGCGACTGGTCCCTCCTGACAATATGTCCAAAGTATGAGAGAGGAAGTTTGGCCATCCTGGCCTCCAAGAACCACTCTGGTTGCATTTCTTCCAACACAGATCTGTTGGTTCTTTTGGCAGCCAATGGCACTTTCAATATTCTCCTCCAACACCATAACTCAAAAGCATCAATTCTTCTACAGTCTTCCTTATTTACTGTTCAGCTTTTGCATGCATATGAG
>NW_006408557.1:10290041-10293893 GCF_000296735.1 Chrysochloris asiatica | reverse complement strand
GATGGAATAAAAATGGAAATCTTTCAAGAAAGTGAGGTGGCACAGGAGGCACTCACTCATCTCTGCCAAGAAATTTGGAAGACAACTATCTGACCAACTAATTCTGGAAGAGGTCCATACTTGTGCCCATTCCAAAGAGAGGTGAAAATTCTTCACAATATTTGTCCACATCTTGCCATGAACTATACAGTAGAAAGTCTTTCCATAGTCAATGAAGCACAGGTAAACATCTTTTTGCTATTCTCTGCTTTCAGCCAAGATCCATCTGATGTCAGCAATGATATCTGTGTATTCCATTTGGTGAGGTTCGTGTGTATACTCATTTTTTATGTTGTTTAAAAAAAGGTATTTACAATGAAGACATCATTGGTCTTGCAAAATTCTATCATGTGTTCTCCGGTATAATTTCTATTACCAAGGTTAAATTTTCCAAGTATTAATCCTTTCTCTTTGTTTCCAACTTTTGCATTCTAATTGCAAGTAATTATCAATACAACTGGATTGCATATTTGGTCAATTTCAGATGGAAAAAGTTGGCAGAATTTTTCAATTTCATCATCCCTGGCTTTAGTGGTTGGTGTGTAAACTTGAATAATAGAGGTATTAACTTGTCTTCCTTGTAGGCCTATGGATATTATCCTATCACAGACAACATTATATCAAGATAGATATTTAAATGTTCTTTTTGATGATGAATGAGACCATTCCTCTTCAATGTGTCATTCCTCTCATATTAAACCATGTGATTGTTTGATTTTAAATGGCCAATACCATTCCAGTTCAGCTTACTAATGCATTCCATTTCACTTTTGACAACTTCCAATTTTCCTAGATTCATCAATTGTTCATTGCATGTTCCAATTATTAATGGGTATTTGTAGCTGTTTCTCCTTATGAGTTATGCCCAATCAGCAAATGAAGCTCCTGAATGTTTTTCTCCATTTGCATCATCATGGTCAACTCTACTTTGAGAAGGCAACTCTTCCCCAGTAGTATTCTGAGTGCCTTCCAAACTGAGGGGCTCATCTTCTGTCACTACATCTAACAATACTCTGGTGGTTATTTACAATGTTTCAGTATTAATATTCTAGTGCTATTTGGCAGTGTTCCATTGCTACTCATAAGGTTTTCAGTGAAAAAAACCTAAAACATTCAAATTTAGTCCGCCTCTCCTTCTTCCTAGTCTTTCATCGTCTGGAAGCTCAGCTGAAACCTGTCTACCATGGGTGACCCTGGTGGTACTTAATATACCATTGGCATAGCTTCATATATCACAGCAATACACAAGTCACCACAGTATGACAAACTGACACATGAATGGTGATGGAAACCCTGTACAGGGTTGTTGAGAGTTGGAACTGACTTCACAGCAATTAACATCAACAGCAACAACCTGTTATATGCTATTCACCTATTCCTGTTAAATCCTGCTTTTAGATGTGCTATCTTTACCTCCCCTGACTGTAACTTTGTTTCTGCTTCAACTGTACATAAATGTTTTCTTCATCATTGTCCAGCAGAGTGGCCCTTTTGACTTGGTGAATTTGGATATCTTCTTTGCCCAGGCTCTTTCTATCTCTCAACAAACTTCTGTTACTTTTACTTTAAGCAGACTCTGGGATATTGCTCTATGAAATGGATGTATTGTGTTTTCCTTTATTTTAAACATATGAATGAATTATTAGGAAATTTGGATCCTGATTTCAGATTTTAATAGGGTAACTGGTTCTGGATTTTGTTTTGTTTTTCCTGAATACAACCATCCTATGAGTTCCTTTATGACTTTCACAAAGGTTGGAAAATGGCTTTGGAATTCATGCCAAATAGAAACTACAGAATTAATCAGACTTGGTGTTCAAGAAATCAAGTTCCCTGTCCTCATGATGAACATGCAATTTTCAATTTAATGGTATCCAAGGCAGAATTTGTTGTGACAAATTCTTTATTTCATGGTGTATAAGCCAACAAAGCATGTGGACTGGAATCTGTAAATTAGTTTATTATGTAGACAAGTTGGGGTCTCCTTTGTTCCTTTTGTCAGGTCACATCTCAGAGGGTTCATGAATTACAAAAGTATCTTCTTACTTAAAATGTTCATCTGGACTATATTTATAGTAAGAATAGTAATTTAATTTTTTTAGAAGAATATTATTCAATGGCCTCTATTCTTGATCAACTGCTTATTTTGGCAACAATTTTACAAAATCAAATTAATTCCAGCCTCAAAGATTGCCATGGAACAATTCTACTTTTTTTTTTTTTTCTTGGAGAATGAAATGTAAAAAATCTGTTTAGATTTTCTGTATAATTAAAAAGGAGGCCCACCTGGCAAATGGTTAATTAAAAATAAGAGGTTCTGTTCAAATACTGTCATAGCACTAGCCAAAAGTATCTATTTAAGTTGCATTTTTGTCAAAGTTCTCATTATCTAAAATATCACTTTTGGTTCCACCTCTGACTTTATTTGTAGAGAGAGCCAGTAGTTCATAAATAAATGATACTGCAAGGGTGAGATCATACAGTGTCCTTGAAAAACAAGTTCTGCCTGAAATCAAGCTCAATATTTTCTAGCTCCTCATACTGTTGTTGTTGTTAAGTGCCATTAAGTTGGTTCTGACCCATAGCAGCCCTGTATAGGTTTTCCAGATTCAGGTTATTTATCTGTGATGACTATCGCATTTAGCCTCCCTCGCAACACATCGTCTGAACTTCATCCTGTTTGACTTTGCAGGTTGGAGCACTTAATGCCCCACCTCATAAGTGACAATAACCCCCCACCTACGTACTCTTTTACAATATGACCTTGACAGTACTGCCAGTGACCCTGACACTCTTCCCATTGAAAGATGGGCTTTATGGCCCCTTCTTTTGAATTGTGACAAACTAACTTTTTCAAGGAATGAAGTGTACAGGAAGTGGTACTATGTGATTTCCAAGGTTGGGTCATAAAGGTTAGTGAGAACACTCATGTCTGATTCTGAGGTCTCCATATTGTGAGGAAGCCCAGGAAGGCCACATAGAAAGTCAGGTGTGGAGTCTCTGGTCAGCAACCCCTGTCTGTAAGTCATCCCAGTCCAGATGCTGTATATAGGAGTAAAGAAAATTTTTAGATGTCCAGACCATTGAATCACACCTAGCCTTCTCATCTTCCCAACTGAGGTTCCTGACATCATGGAATACAGATAAGTTATATATAAGCTGTGCCTTGTCTGAATTCCATGAGCAAAATCAGATGGCTATTTATGTCAGTAAGTTGTGTGGCACTGAATTTTGAACCACAGGTCAGTAGTTCAATTTCATCAACTGCTCCTTGCAAACCCTAATGAGGTTGCTAAAAGTTCGAACCGACTCAACAACACCTAAAAACTAAAGGTTTTGTTACACGTCAATAATTACTGAAACATTTTATTTTAAGTAGGTCACATTATTGACCCTCAAAAATATTCAGGGGTAGGAAAAAAAAGAGTAATCTGCACAATTTAATAAACCTGACCTACACCTATGGATGCAGGAGCTCAAAACAGGGAACAAATCTTTACAGCGAAGATCATTCCCACACCCTGCATACACAGAGTAGACAGGGATGGGCAACTTGGACATTGACTACCCAAAATGAGGGAGCTGCAAAGGCAAGAAGTAACTGGCTTACAAGTTTTCAAGAGGGAGCCTAGATCCAGAGGGCACATAGCAAAGTAGAATCTCCACTGAGTAGTATCCAATCTGTCTGGGCGGGGATAATGAAATTAGATGGGTATAGGTCCTTTGTGGTACAATGGTGAATAATTGTTATCAGGACTGACTGCGAGAGTTGGAAATGTAAAGGTGGGTGTTTTGTAGCAAAAGGAGGGGAGT
>NW_006408557.1:10288912-10289721 GCF_000296735.1 Chrysochloris asiatica | reverse complement strand
ATGAATGTAAAGCTAATGTTCTCCCATGTAAAATATCACACAATTCACAATAAAACATTAAAAAAAAAATATTCAAGGGTCGCTGAATCAAAAGCAAACATCAGTGAAGAAAGCCCAATTAACAACAAGCACTACTTCTCACCCTCGGAAACCCTGTACAGGGTCGCTATGGGTCGGAACCGACTCCACGGCACTTCACAACAACAACAACTACTTCTCAAAGAATCTTACTTCGAGGAGATCTCCAACTGACCAGTTGTGTCCTTTTTGGTTGTTGTTAACCGTGATCCTGTTGATTTTCTTTATTAGTTAAAATCATGTGTATAAGGCACCTAACAGAATCTTGAAAAAACCACAGGGGAATAGCAACTGGCTTTTCCTTGGAAAAACTTGTTGTTAAGTGCCATTGAATCAGTTCTGACTCATAGCAACCTTGTACAGGATTTCTAAGGAGAGGATGGTGGGTTTGAACTTAAAAGCAAACATGACCCATCAGAATGATGACCTTGTGGTTAGAAATTCAGTGGTTATCCTACGGAGCCACACAAGGACTCCTTATATGAACTAGGTTTCATTCTTTATCTGGCGTGGCGCTATAGGCTAAGCATTCAACAGCAAGATTGGTTTGAGCTGCGAAGTTGGTGGTTCAAATTCACCAGTCACTCCTTGGAAACTGTATACAGGGTCGCTATGAGTCAGAACTGACTTGATGGCACTTAACAACAACATGACTAACCACAACAACACCAACCAGTGCCTGGCAATTTTACTTTATATAACTCACCACTATCAAGTGGATTATGACTCTA
>NW_006408557.1:10238389-10288812 GCF_000296735.1 Chrysochloris asiatica | reverse complement strand
GGGCTGGAGAAAAAAAGGAAGACCTCCAATGAAATGTATCAGCACAGTGGCAGCAGCAATGGGCTCAAACATAGTAACCGTTGTCAATTTGGCGCAGGACTGGGCAGTGTTTTGTTCTGTTGTGTATAAAGATGATATGATTGAGTATCTATTCTGTTGTTCCTAAGAGCAATATCACAAAATTTTCTGATTATTTATGGATGCTTGATATTGTGCCTCTTTATTTTCAGTTGTGCTCTATCAGCAAATGCAGGTCCTGAAAACTTTACTCCATTTGTGTACTCACAGTCAACTCTACTTTGAGGATCCAGCTCTTTCCCAGTTGCATTTTTTGTGCTTTCCAACCAAGAAGCTCATTTTTTTGCACTATATCTGGCAGTCTTCTAATGTTATTCATATATTTTTTTTAATTCTTCTAGTACTACATTTGACAATTTCTGCTGCTATTCATATTATTTTCATTGACTAAACATTCAGAAGTAGTCTCTCCTTCCTAGTCTGTCTGGAAGCTCTACTAAATCCTGTCTACCATGGGTGACTCTGCTGGTATTTAAAATGTCAGTGGCATAGCTTCCAGCATCACAGCCACACAAAAGTCACCACAGTAGGACAAATTGACAAATGAGTGACGGTCTAATAGCATGCAGTTCTTTGCAGAAAATCATGGTTTACTCTACATAACTCCTGGAACAAAATATTCAAAGTTCTATACTAAATTTAATTTTTCACTATTTGCAGCACAACTTTGGTAGTTTCACTGAAGTTACTCATTGAAATGTTAATTAAAATAATCATTTTATACCCAACTTCATCAGTGAGAACTATTATTCCAAAGTTTGCATATAAATGTATTAAAAATGGAAAGTATTTAAATGAATGAATGTAATGTATGCATTTAGCATGAAGAAAATGAAAATGTATGAAAACTAAAACTTCATCTGTTCCTTATTACATACAAAAAGCAGTAAGAAAAAATATATCGTCATTTACACATTCATATTATCACAGGTTCATACTTTCTGTTATTAAAATAAGTATTTTCTTAGTCAAAATCAATTTAAAATTACCTTTGATCAAATTATTATAATTCTTTCTATAGCTAAATCTTTAGCACATGATAAGTGATTTCTTGAATTTTTCATTTAATTTTGAATTGCTTTAAGGACAGATTTTAGATAGGCAGTGTATTCTGTAATTTATTAATTCTTGCAAATCAGTAGCTATTATATATATAATATATAAAATATATATTTATCTTCATATCTCATTTCTAATAATCCCAAAAGCACAGAAAGCTAAATTATTTGCTCTAGGTCATATGGAAACTAAATGATAAAGCTAGGATTCCAATTTTCTGAGGGCTAAGAGGGAGGAGCCAGTAACCTGTGCTATTTGAGTCTGTACCCTTCTAAGACATTTCCTTGGAACTTCATCCAAAAACTTCTACATGTATATATCTCGTCATTGGCCAGAATGTGCTATATGGCCAGTGCTAACTTCAAGGGCACATAGGAAATGTCTTTATTTTAAATAAGTCATATTGTTGACCCTCTGAAGTATTCAGGAGTCATTGAGAACCAAACGGGAAAGTCCCAGTTGACAACAAACATCAATTTGGAACATTGTCTCAGGGAATCTTACTTGAGAAGCTTTCCAACTGACCAGCTATGTGTGTCCTTTCTGGTTGCTGTTAACCCAAGTCCACCCCCATAGCTTTTCCAGGATGGTGCTTTAGGTAAAATTCAGGGAGAGCAGGAAAACAGTAGAATATGGATGACCATTTCAGACTCTAAGCAATTTATCTGTCCCCTTGCCACAAAAGCAACTATCTTATATAGTGATGTATCACAAATCATCTCAAAACAACAATAAACTTTCATAATCTAACAGTCTGTGAGGTTCAGGAATTAGGGTTGCCTTAGATGCAGAGTTCTGGCTCAAAGTCTCTCATAAATTCATAGTCTAGATGTCAGGGGGTGGGGCTGCAGTCATTTGAAGGCTTGACTGTGGCTGGGGATCCACTTCCAAGGTGGCTCACACACATGACTGGCAAATTGATAATGATTGTTTCCAGAAAGTCATAATTCCTTACTATATGCATTTCTCCAAATGGCTGCTTGAATTATCTCAAATTCTGGCAGCAAATGATCCAAGAGGGAGAAAGTTGAGAGCTGTAATACCATTCGTGACCTAACCTTGGAGGTCACATTGTTGTTTCTGCAATATGCTACTGGCTATATAAGTCAACAGTATTCAGTGGGGGGAGAGATCACACTAGGCCATGAATCCCAGATGGGGAGAACAATTAGAGGCCACCTTGAGGGTTTGTTACCAAAGTGTCTTCCTGAACCATGAACCAACACATTATACTAAAGCCTCTGAATAAAGAACTTCATCCACCTATAAACCAGGACTTCAAACAGGTTTGAATTGTTTCAGTCATTGCTGATGAAACGAAACCAGAAAAGACTTGAATTTTTAAAAGTTGGCTGATTCAGAACACTAACTGGAATGGAAAAATTATGGCTGAAGTCCTGGAATGGAGGACTTAGAAGAGGCATAGTAAGGCCTTTTGGGAGTCCGATGTGAGACACTGCATCATTGACAGAACTGTAGAAAGCAATACACATTCAAAGCAGTATGGTTGGCTGCCATCTTTGAGACACCATTGTTTTTGACTCAACTGGTCAAGAGATTTAGTTGCTATGCAAGTGCATGCTGTCCTTTTTTCCTACAAGGGAGATCAAGTTTCTAGTGGGGCTTTGACCTGTAATTTTTCCAATTCCAGTTAGCATTCTGGTTCACCCATACTTTAAAAATTCGAGTCTCTCATGGTGTTGCTTTGTCAGCCAAGACTGAAGCCCTGTTTGAAGCCCTGCTGTAAACAAAATGCTACATTTTAAAGTAAAATGAAATTTAAGAGTAATACTTACAAAATCGGGTTGAGCCATTTGTACCTCCAAGGGAGTTGGAATAGCAGGCTTGGTAACATGCAGATAATGGTAAGAGCCTGGAAGAATGCCGCCTAGAGGAAGCAACACATTTTCTGCATTTTAGAGTACTTGTCAATGAACTGTATAACAGAGATTATATTTGCAACATAATACAAACAAAAAGAGATGATTAAAATGGCATATATGTTAAAACTTCCCCACTCAAATACTGAGTTGAGTGGAATGGTTGGATTTATTCTAAAATTCAATATAAATGTCCTACTATCTGTCGTATTACAGCCACTGATGTTCCAAGAAGATGTGCCAAGCAGATGCAATATACCCTGTGACGTCCCATAACTCTTGGCATCCTAACCTATACCTGTCAAAGCCACATCAAGACCTTTAAAAGTGTTAAATATTACAGTAGTGTTCCTATTCTCCATCACTTCCCCAATAAATCACCAAATAGCAGAATATTTATAATAAAAATTAACAAATATCTTCATTCTTGCTTTTGGAAAGCATTATCAAGTTCTTAATTTTTTTTTTTTTTTTTTCAGATTTTCTCCATATTATGAGCCTCATCAACATCTGTTCTCTGACACTCATCACTTCTCTTCCTTTCCAATGGCATCACCTTTCTTGATTCATTGTAAAAGGCAGGGTATTGAAAGAGAAGGAGAACAGTTCCTAGAGAAGAATATCATTCTTGGTAAAGTGGAGGGTCAGTAAAAAAGAGGAAATCCCCCAACAAGATGGCTTGATACAGTGGCATCAACAGTGGACTCAAACATAACAATTCTGAGGATGGCTCAGGATTGGCCAATGTTTCATTCTGCAATGCAGAAGGGGTTGCTATGAGTCAGAACCAAGTTGCCACTTAACAAAAACAAAAAGAGAAGGGATAGAGTGTTGGCCTTTTGTTTCTGTGCCTGATATTCCAATTACTCTGTTAGGGCTTAGGGACATTCCAGAAGCTTTGGGCTTGGTTCATGAAACTCCTGGGAGTGAATGTATAATGTGATAAATATGTGTATTTTTCTGGTATAGAAAGTCCACAATATTCAAAGGCACCAGTTTTAAATGTATCTCTCACCAACCCCCAAAGCAAAAAAACCACTCTGTGTTGCTAATAAAATGATCTCTTAATGGGGTCAGCCAGGCTTACCTACTGTCATCAAGTAGATTCTGACTCATAGAAACCCCCAAGGATAGAATAGAACTGTTCTATTGGGTTACTGCGGCTGTAATCTGTACAGCAGTAGACTAGCTCTCATTTTTCTCCCATGGAGCAGTTTGTAGGTTCAAACCACCCACTTTTCAGTTTCCATCCCAATGTTTAACCCACTGTGTCACCAAGGCTCCTCTCTATCAGGACTGTTACTGCTGTTAGGTGCCACAGTATCAATTCTGACTCATAGTGACTCTATCTATATACAACAGAATGAAACACTGCCTGGTTCTGCTTCATCCTCACAACTGTTGCTATGTTTCAACCCATTGTTACAGCCACTGTGTCAATCTACCTCCTTGAGAGTCTTCCTCTTTGTTGCTGACCCTCTCCTTTACCAAACATGAGGTGCTTTTCCAGGGATGGTCCCTCCTGATGACAAGTCCAAAGTATATGAGACAAAAATCTCTACATCCTTGCTTCCTAAGAAGCACTCTTGCTTTATTTCTTTCTAACACAGATTTGTTTCTTCTTCCAACAGTCCATGGTATATTCAATATTATTTGCAAACACCATAATTCAAATGGATAATTCTCCATTCTTCCTTATTCTTAGTCTAGCTTTCACACGAATATGAGCCCATTGAAAATACCATGGCTTATGTTAGATGCACCCTAGTATTCAAAGTGACATCTTTGTTCTTAAGAACTTTTAAAGTGGTCTTTTGCAGCAGATTTGTCCAATGTAATACATCATTTGATTTCTTGAACATTGATTGTGAATACAAGGGAAATGAAATCCTTGGCAACTTCTATCTTTTCTCCGTTTATCATGATGTTGCTTATGATCTAGGGGTGAGGATTTTTGTTTTCTTCATGCTGAGGTGCAATCCATCCTGAAGGCTATATTCTTTCATCTAAGTGCTTCACTTTCAGTAAGAAAGGTTGTGTCATCTGTATAATGCAGGTTGTTAATGAGTCTTCCCTCAATACTGATGCCAGGTTCTTCTTCATATAGTCCATATTCAAGGAGCTGTGGTAGCGTAGTGGTTACGAATCGGGCTGCGAACCTCAGGGTCAGCAGTTCAAAACTACCAGCTGTTCCGTGGGAGAAAGATGAGACTTTCTGCTCCCGTAAAGATTTACAGCCTTGGAAACCCTATGCAGGGTCGCTATGAGTCGGAACCAATTCTATGGCAAAACAACAACATACAGTTTGCATACGTAAGGTGAAAAGATAACCTTGACACACACCTTTCCTGATTTAAACCACACAGTATTCTCTTGTTCTGTTCAAATGACTGCCTTTTGATCTATGTACAAGTTTCACGCAAGCATGATTAAATGTTCAGGATTTCCCATTCTTCACAGTGCTATCCATATTTTCTTATGTTCCACGCAGTTGGATATCTTTGTGTAGTCAATAAAACACAGGTAAACATCTTTCTGATATTCTCTGCTTTTAGCCAAGATCCAGCTGATGTCAGCTGGAGCTCCCCATTCCACATCCTCTTCTGAATCCTGCTTGAGTTTCTGGCAATTCCTTGTCTATGTACTGCTGCAACAAAATTATCTTCAGCAAAGTTTTACTTGTGTATGTTATCAATGATGTCCGATAATGTCCACATCCTGTTGGATCACCTTTTGTCTTGGAATGGGCACAAAATATGGATCTCTTCCAGTTGGCTTGATAGTTAGCTAGCTGTCTTCCATATTTCTTGGCAAAGACGAGTGAGCACTTCCAGCACTGCATCCATTTGTTGAAACATTTCACTTGGTATTCCATCAATTCCTGGAAGCTGGTTTTTCACCAATGCCTTTGATACAGCTTTAATTTCTTCCTTGAATACAATTGGTTCTTTTTTTAAAAAAAAAAAACACTGACATATGATGACCACATGTGAGTCATGGTAGAACTAGGCTCCACTGGATTTTTTTAAATTAAGTTTTTATTGTGAATTATGTATTAGTTTACATGGGTGAACATTATCTTTACATTCATCCCATCGTACTTTGTTTCATTACAATGATCACAATCCCCTGCATGCATTATCAAACACCCAAAGGGTACACCCCACACTCCTGCCCCCCGGTTGCCAGCACACAACCCCTCTCCCTCCCTGAGTCCATAGTTCCCAACCTCTCCTGTCCACATCATTGCCTCTGCCCCCATCCCTAGTGTTACTGCCTCTCTGGACACGGTCTCACACTTCACTTTTCTTCCTTGATGGTTCCAGGGATCTCCTCCGCTCCTGGACTGCAAGATCAGCCACTCTCCTCCTTTTGTTACCAAACATTTACATTTACTTTTCCACCACTCACTGTCAGACCTGATAGCAATCATTCCCTATTGAACCACAGGAGTCCTTTCCCCTTCACCTTTTATCAATCCCATCCAGACAAGCTGGAAACAACTGAGTGGAGGTTCTACCTTCCCCTGTATCCTCTGGAGCTAGGTTCCCTATTGAAAGTCTGTAAGCCAGTCACTTCTTACCTTTGTAGTCCCCCCCATTTTGGGTAGCCAATGTGAAAGTTCCCCCTCCCTGTCGACCCTGTGTATCAAGGAGGTGGGAATGTTCCTCACTGTAGAGATTTATCTGCTCCTTTGTCATACTGCATCCACAAGCATAAGTCAAGATCACCCACTTATAGTGGGTTACTCCTTTTTTTTTTTTTTTAACTCTTCTTTCTTCCTCTAGTCATGTTCTGATCATCCAGCCATTGATGCCAGGTCAAATGGGTACTATCTGCAAGTATAGGTGTTCTTGTGCACTGCCTCCCTCACTTTACATCAGCTGGAGCTTTACATTCCATTCTAGTCCTCTGGGGCCATTTCCTTGTCCCTGGGCCCAGGAGTCCCCAGGTCTCGTCATACTGCTGTTTAACCAGGTCTCAATCCAGGTTAACAGGAGTCTATTGAATGTGGTCAAACTTGGTTCACAACTTCATTGCTGTTTTTCCCCCTCTTCCCCTTATTGGTGACCAATGTGGTCAGCAGCAGGACCATATGCCTGCTAGTGTATTCCATTTGAGTTTCAGTCTTGGAAGGAGTTTGCCCTTAGGGGATCTGACAACCTGCCTTGATGGCTCCCCAGGGAACAACCTGCTTGTTCTTGTAGTAGTCAATTGCATTGCTATTATTTTGTTTTGTCTTGTTTTCTGCTGGTCTTTCTTTCAAGAAGTACCTTCTGTTCTTCTAGCTGCTCCAGACTGGTCTGCTTATCCTTTCAAGTGGGAATGTCCCACCTCAGAAGATTCTGGATGAGGATCAGGATTCCACCTATGGTCTTGTGCAATGCAAAGGCTCTGCAGGGAGTCTCCTTCACTGGGCAAGTTCTAGCCCCATTTTAGTTACTCTAAACAGTTACATGCTGAAGACGGACTTACAAGCTTTCTCTGGTAATGTTTCTAGATATTCCTCTCTCTTCCCTTCAAGTGTCTATTTTACAATAGTAGGTAAGGGAAACCAAGATTCAAAAGACAGCCAAGCATCTTAATAGCATTTCCCCACTCAAAGCATGTTTCAATCTTTGTATCCATGAACCCTGTTGTTGCACGTTTGTGCTTAGATCATTATTTACCTCTACCCCAATTAGCCCATGTAAACCTGCCTAGCTATTCTACCATCAACCTTATTTTTCCTTTCCTCTTCCCCTTCTAGTATTGCCATCCCCCACCCCACACCCAGTACAGTTGGTTCTTAATTATATGCTACCTTCTGAAATTGCTGAACATCAACCAATTCGTTTTGGTACAGTGACTCTGTATTCCGTCCATTTCTTTTGATGTTTCCTATAACATTCAACATTTTAGCCACAGAATTCCTCAATATGACAACTCAGGTCTTGAAGTTTTTCTTTAGTTCTATCATCTTGAGAAATGCCAAGTGTGTTTTTCTCTTTTAGTTTTCTAATTCCAAGTCTTTGTACATTTCATTAAAATACTTTACTTTGTCTTCTGGAGATATCCGCATAATTTTTATGTCCAACCAATATACTTCTTCATTTCTTCTATTCATTTTAGCTCTTCTTTTAAGTTCTAGAGACACCACTCATCTGTCAGTTTGTCATACTGTAGTGGTTTGCATGATTCTGTGATTCTGGAAGCTATGCCACTGGAATTTTAAATTCCAGGAGGGTCAACCATGGTGGACAGGTTTCAGATGAATTTCCAGACAAAGAAACACTAGGAAGAAGTAGAGATGGACTACTTCTGAATATTCAGTCACTGAAAACCTTAAAATAGCAATGGAACATGGTTAGATAGCACCAGAATACTGACTATTGAAACAGGATGAAGAACAGCAAACTAGTGTCAGATATAGCACCAGTAGATGAGCCCCTCAGGTTGGAAGACACTCAAAATACCACTGGAGAAGTGCTGTCTCCTCAAAGTAGAATTGACAGTGATGATGCGAATGGAGTAAAGCCTTCTGGACCTTTATCTGCTGACATGACACAACTCAAAATGAAGAGAAACAGCTATAAACATCATTAATAATCAGGACATGGAATATATGAAGTATGAATAGGAAAATTGGAAATTGTAGAAAATGAAATGGAATACATAAACATTGATATCCTAGGCATTAGCGAGCTGAAATGGACTAGTATTGGCCATTTTGAATCTGATAATCACATGGTTTACTCTGCTGGGAATGTCAAATTGAAGAAGAATGGTGTCACATTCATCATCAAAAGAACATATCAAGATCTGTCCTGAAGTTTAATGCTGTCTGTGATAGGATAATATCCATAGGCCTACAAGGAAGACCAGGAGTTCTGGTGTGGCATTGTGGGTTAATGTGCCAGACTGCAAAGCCATCTGAACTGCAAGGTCGGCAGTTCAAGCTCACCAGCTGCTCCTCAGAAACCCCTATACAGGGTTGCTATGGGTTGGAATCGACTTGATGGCACTTCATAACAACAACAACAAGGAAGACCAGTTAACACCACTATTATTAAAATTTATGCACCAATCACTAAAGCAGTGATGATGAAATAAAAGAATTCTATCAACTTCTCCAGTCTGAAATTAATCAAACATGCAATCAAGATGCATTGATAATTACTGGTGATTGGCGTGCAAAGGTTGGAAACAAAGATCAGTTGTTGGAAAACATTGCCTTAGTGATAGAAACGATGCTGTAGATCACATGATAGAATTTTGTAATACCAATGACTTCTTCCTTGCAAATAACTTTTTAAAATAACATAAAAGATAACTATACACATGGACCTCACCAGACGGAATACACAGAAATGAAATTG
This sequence comes from Chrysochloris asiatica, assembly GCF_000296735.1. Taxonomy (NCBI): domain Eukaryota; kingdom Metazoa; phylum Chordata; class Mammalia; order Afrosoricida; family Chrysochloridae; genus Chrysochloris; species Chrysochloris asiatica. Next base: position 10,279,436 of record NW_006408557.1, on the reverse strand, counting down.
ACTACACCTATGGAAAAGAAGATGAGAAAGCTCCGTATCATCAGCCAAAACAAGACCAGGGCAGACTGTGGAACAGACCACCAATTGCTCATATGCAAGTTCAGGCTGAAGCTGAAGAAAATGAAAACAAGAGCACAAGAGCCAAAATATGACCTTGAACATATCCCATCTGAATTTGCAATTATCCGAAGAACAGATCTGATGCAATAGGCACTAATGATCGAAAACCAAAAGAGTTGTGGAATGACATCAAGAACATCATACAGGAAGAAACCAAAAGATCATTAAGAAGCCAAGAAAGAAAGAAAAGATCAAAATGGATGTCAGAAGAGACTCTGAAACTTGCTATCCAGCATAGAGATGTAAAGCAAATGGAAGAAATGAGGAGGTAAAAGAACTAAATAGAAAATTTCAGAGGTCAGCTTCATAAGACAAAGTCAAATATTAAAACAAAATGTGCAAAGACCCGGAGTTAGAAAACTAAAAGGGAAGAATGCGCTCAGCATTTTTCAAGCTGAGGGACTGAAGAAAAAATTCAAGCCTCAGCTTGTAATATTGAAGGACTCTATAGGAAAAGAATGCAGAGAATATCAGAAAGATGTTTACCTATGCTTTATTGACAACACAAAGGCTTTCGATTGTGTGGATCATGACAAGCTATGGACAACATTGAGAAGTATGAGTATTCCAGAACACTTAATTGTACTTCTGAGAAATCTGTACCTGTACCAAGAAGCAGTTGTTCAAACAGAGCATAGGAACACTGAATGTTTTAAAATTGGAAAAGCTGTGCGATAAGGTTGTGTTCTTTCACCATACTTATTCAACCTGTATGCTGAGCAAATAATACGAGAAGCTGGGTTCTATGAAGAAAAACGTGGCATCAGGATTGGAGGAAGACTCATTAATAACCTGCTATATGCAGATGATACAACCTTGCTTGCTGAAAGTGAAGAGGACTTGAAACATTTACTGATGAAGATCAAAGAACACAGCCTTCAGTATGGATTGCATCTCAATGTCAAGAAAACAAAAATCCTCACCACTGGACCAATAAACAACATTCTTATCAATGAAGAAAAGATTGAAGTTGTCAAGGACTTCATTCTTCTTGGATCAACTATCAACATTCATGGGAGGAGCAGTCAAGAGATCAGACAATGTATTGCATTGGGCAAATCTACTGCACAGGATCTTTTTAAAGTGTTGAAGAGCAAGGATGTCAGCTTGAGGACTAAGGTGCACCTGACTCAAGCCATGGTATTTTCAATAACCTCATATGGATGTGAAAGCTGGACAGTGAATAAGGAAGATCATAGAAGAATTGATGCCTTTGAGTTGTGGTGTTGGAGGAGAATTCTAAAAGTGTCATGGACTGCTAAAAGAACCAATAGATCTGTTTTGGAAGAAGTGCAGCCAGAGTGCTCCTTGGAGGCCAAGATGGCTAAACTTTATCTCTCATACTTTGGACATATTGTCAGGAGGGAACAGTCGCTGGAGAAGGATGTCATGCTGGGTAAGATGAAGGGTCAGAGATAGAGAGGAAGACCCCCAATGAGATGGATCGGCCAGGTGGCATCATTGATAGCGTCAAGTGTGGCAGCGGTAGTGAGGTTGGCCCAGGATCAGACATTGTTTCATTCTGCTATGCATGGGGTCGCTATGAGTCGGTTCCGACTCAGCACCTGACAACAACAACAACAATAACATAGGAAAAGTATTAAATGATGCAGAAAGCATGAAAAGATAGTGGAAGATATACACAATCATTGTACTAAACAGAAATGGTTGGTGTTCGACCATTTCAAGAGGTAGCATATAAGCAAGAACCATATACTAAAGGAAGACATCCAAAGTACACTGAAGGCATTGGCAAAGAACAAGGTTCCAAAAACCGATGGAATTCATATTCAACTCATTCAAACTGATGAAGCACTGGAGTCATTCACTCATTTATGCTAAGAATTTGGAAGACAACTACCTGACTAACTGACTGGAAGAGATCTATATTTGTGCCTTTTCCAAAGAGAGATGACCCAGCAGAAAGAGGAAGTCATAGGACAATATCATTAATATCACATACAAGTAAAATTCTGCTAAAGATAATCCAAAATCAGCTGTAAACATACATTGACAGAGAACTGCCAGGGGTTCAAGCTGGATTCAGATATGGATAGGGAACGAGCAATATCATTACTGATGCCCGCTGGTTCTTGGCTAAAAGCAGAGAATACCAGAAAGATGTTTACCTGTGCTTTACTGATTATGCAAAGGCTTTCAATTGTGTGGATTATGACAAGTTATGGACAACATTGTGAAGAATGAGTATTCCAGAACACTTAATTGTGCTCATGAAAAAATTGTACATAGACCAAGAGACAGTTGTTTGAACAGAACAAGGGAACACTGAATGGTTAAAAATTAGCAAAGGTGTGAGACAGGGTTGTATTCTTTCATCATACTTATTCAATCTGTATGCTGGGCAAATCATCCAACAAACTGGATTATATGAGGAAAGGTGTGGCATCAGGATTGGAGGAAGACTCATTAACAACTGGTAATATGCAGATGATACAACTTAGCTTGCTGGAAGCGAAGAAGACTTAAAATACTTACTAAAGAAGATCTAAGACCACAGCCTTTGGTATAAGTTACACCTCAATGTAAGGAAGACAAAAATCCTCACCAGTGGATGAATAAACAACATCCACATAAATGGAGAAAGGGTTGAACTTTTCAGAGACTTCATTTTGCTCAGATCAACAATCAACACTCATGGAAGCAGCAAGCAAGAAATCAAATGGTGTATTATATCAGGCAAATCTGCTACACAAGATGTCTTTAAAGTGTTAAAGAGCAAATATGTTAGTTTGAGGACTAAGGTTGTGCCTGACTCAAGCCTTCGTATTTTCAATAACCTCATATGCATGTTAAAGTTGGACAGTGAATAGGGAAGACCATAGAAGAACTGAAGCATTTCAGTTTGGTGCTGGAGGAGACTATTAAACGTTCCACGGACTGCCAAAAGAACAAGAGAATCTGTTTTGGAAGAAGTATAGCCAGAATGCTTCTTGGAAGTCAGGATGGGCAGACTTCATCTCTCATATTTTGGACACATTTTCAGGAGGGACCAGTCCCTGGAAAAGGGTATCATGTTTGGTAAAGTGGAGGGTTGGATAAAAAGAAGACGACCCCCCAATCAAATGGCTTGGCACAGGGGCAACAGAAATGGGCTCAAACAGAGCAACGATTGTGATGTTGGTATAAGACAGGGCTATGTTTTGTTCTATCGTATACAGGGTCACTATGAGTTGGTATTGACTCAATGACATCTAACAACAATAACAAACGTTCTATAGCAAGTTTCAGAGTATCTTCTAACATCCATTTTGGTCTTTCTTTCTTGTGTTTTAATGACCTTTTGCTTTCTTCATTTACGATGTTCTTGATGTCCTACAACTTTTCTGGTCTTTGGTCATTAGTATTCAATGCATCAAGACAGACTAGTAAATGAAACAGGCAGTAGGATATTGTCTGATATAGTGCATGAAATCTATTCTTGAGATGGTCTCTAGATTTAAGTGAGATATGCTCAAGGTTGTATTTAGGCTCTCATTGTTGTGTTGTTAAGTGAAATAGAGTTGGTTCATATTCATAGCGATCCCATGAAGGGTTTCTGGGGAATGACTGGTGGGTTTGAATGGCCAACCTTGTGGCTGGCAGCCCAGTGCTTATCTCACAGTGCCACACCAGGACTGTTTGACTGTCATGGACTTCTAATATATCTGTGGAACAGTTGATGGAGAAGCTGAACATCAACAGTCAGAACAAAGACAGGAGCTGAGTATGGAACAACCAACCAAATGCTCATCTGTAACTTCAGGGTGAAGCTAAAGAAAATTTAAACACGTTGGCTGGCGCTCATGGACTTGATTACATTTTCTTTAGCTTCACACTGAAATTGCAAATGAGCAATTGGTGTCTCATTCCACAATTGGCCTCTGGCCTTGTTCTGACTGCTGATGTTGAGTTTCTCCATCACCTCTGCACAGATTATTAGATTTGACTCCTGTGTATTCTGTCTGGCAAGATCCATGCATATAATCATGGTTTATGTTGTTGAAAATGGTATTTGGTATGTAGAAGTACTTGATCTTGCAAAAGTCTGTCATAAGATCTTCAGCCTCATTTCTATCTTCAAGGCCTTATTTTCCAACTACTAGTCCATCTCAATGTCAAGAAAACAAAAATCCTCACCACTGGACCAATAAACAACATTCTTATCAATGGAGAAAGGATTGAAGTTGTCAAGGACTTCATTCTTCTTGGATCAACTATCAACACTCGCAGAAGTAGCAGTCAAGAGATCAGACGACGTATCTGCTGCACAGGAACTTTTTAAAGTATTAAAGAGCAGAGATGTCAGCTTGAGGACTAGGGTGCGCCTGACCCAGGCCATTGTGTTTTCAATAGCCTCATATGGATGCGAAAGCTGGACAGTGAATAAGGAGGATCGTAGAAGAATTGATGCCTTTGAGTTGTGGTGTTGGAGGAGAATACTGAGGGTGCCATGGACTGCCAAAAGAACCAATAGATCTGTTTTGGAAGAAGTGCAGCCAGAGTGCTCCTTGGAGGCCAGGATGGCTAAGCTTCGTCTCTCCTACTTTGGACATGTAGTCCGGAGGAAACAATCGTTGGAGAAGGATGTCATGCTGGGTAGTGTGGAGGGTCAGAGAAAAAGAGGAAGACCTCCAACGAGATGGATCTGCCAGGTGGCATCATTGATGGACTCGGGGGTGGCAGCGGTGGTGAGGTTGGCCCAGGATCGAGCATTGTTTCGTTCTGCTGTGCATGGGGTCTCTATGAGTCGGTTCCGACTCGATGGCACCTGACAACAACAACAACAACAACAACAAAGTCCTTCCTCTTTTGCTTTTTAGCTTTTCCATTTCAATCATTAGCAATTATCAATGGATTTTGATTGCATGTTTGGTAAATTTCAGACTTCAGAATTTGGTAGAAATCTTCAATTGCTCCATAATTGGTTTAGTTGTTGGTGTATAAATTTGAATAATAGTCCTATTAATGGTTTTTCCCTGTAGAGGTATGGATATTACCCTATCACTGACAGCCTTGTTCTTCATAATGGATCTTGAAATGTTCTTTTTGATAATGAATGTTATGTGATTTATGTTAAATTTGTCATTCCTGGCATAATAGATCATATAATTGATTAAAAATGACCAATATCAGTTCATTTCAGCTCACTAATGCCTAGGATATCAGTCTTTATGTGTTCCATTTGATTTTGGATGACTTTTGGCTTTCTTACATTTATATTTGATGCATTCCATAATGGGTATCTGTAGCTGCTTCTTCTCATTTTGAGTCATGCCACATCAGGAAATGAAGGTCCAGAAAGTTTTCCTCCATTCACACCATTAAAGTGGATTCTTCTTTGAGGAAGCAGCTCTTCCCTAGTCATATTTTGAGTGACCTCAAACCCCAGTGGCTTATCTTCTGGCACTATATCAGACACGATTCTGCTGCTGTTCATAAGGTTTTCAGTGGCTAGCTTTTCAGAAGTGTACTGCCTATTCCCCTTTCCTAGTCTTCTAATCTGAAGCTTTGTTGAAACCTGTCCACCTTAGATTACTCTGAATTACTGGTGGCAGAAGTTCCAGCATCATTGCAACACATGAGCCAATACAGTATGGCAGACAGGTGAGTGGTGGCACCCCAGCTTAGGAGATGAAAATGGACTGTTCAGCATCAGCAAATGGCTCAACTTACCCACCCAGATAGCAGGCTTAGGTCATAGCTAGCTTGAAATGATCTCCTTACCTCTGAATTTATAGTGTGAATGGAAGCTTTGGGTAAGGTTTTAGGGCATACTGACACTCCCTCCCTAGTCTCAGTTTCCTTATCTGTAAAATGGGGACCACGGTTATGACATGTGCAATAATACATGCTTAAAGTTCAAAGACCCCTAGTAATAATAATAATGCAAAGGATCATAATAACTGCATGAAAATGAGAGAGACCTTTCTGTTATGGTGAAGAGCCTGAAAAGCACCCTCATCCAATCTAAAGAGAAACAAGAAGGGGCAATCTAAATGCTGACCCAAATCCAACTGGTGGCTTCATCTAAGAAGAAGGTAGCTTATTTCCATACCTTGCATCTTGGCTCCCTTGTACATGGGGATAAGTCGATCGAGGTCAGCTGGTGGCTCAGTTATAGGCTCAAGAGTTGGGTCAAAGAGATTGAGCATAGCTGCTGCAAGCTGAAAGCCAATTTCTTTGGAATTGAAGCTGCGATGAGTCCATTCATTGGAATAGTATCGATTGGAGAACTTGGTGAGGGAACCAGCAGCTCTGATGGCTATATCATTGGTGTGGAAGTTGGTATCAATCACAAGTCGGCCATCATAGACAAGACATGCATCATTTAATGCTTTAAAAGTTTCATAATCCACGTTTTTTTCACAGAAACTGAAGAACATCTGAAAAAAATGAATAACTTCATTATTACTTATTATGACCCTTTATTGTATTTCCCTAAATCTCCAGGGTATTTTATTATTTGGGGCACACACACAAAATATAGTAAAAGTTTTTCATGATTGTTTTATGTATATGTGTGTGAGAGAGATTGATTTTGATTGTCTTTGGTATGGAGAGAAACTGAATATCATCTGATATATTCTTATTCAATCTAGACAGCCTATGGCAAGAAGGATGACAGGTGATGGAATACCTACCACAAGAGTAAATATTTTTTCCATGTGAAGTCCCTGGGTGGTGCAAAAGTTGAATGTGTTTGGCTTCTAACTGAAAGTTTGGATGTTCACTCCTACTCAAAAGATATATCTCATAATTATCTAGATCCAAAAATCAGACATTAAAAACCCTATGGAGTTACAGTTACACTCTGAACCACATGGGATTGCCTTATGTCAAACTCAGGTCAATGGTAAATTGACGGTATCTCTTCCCATTATCCTTTTCCTGTGTCTGATACTTTAGTCTCTGTGTTCCTTCTTGGGGTTACCTCATCCAGTCTTGAGGCTTCAGATTTCTCCATTCTGTGCCTCTTAAACTCAGTCTGACCATCCATGCTGTATGCCCTAGAGAGGGTGAGAGCACCAACAACCTCAGGTATCTCCTGGTCTGAACTCCTGACTTGTTGTCTCATGCCCTACTATGTTGTTGTTGTGTGCCGTGGAGTCAGTTCTGACTCATAGTGACCCTGTACAGGGTTTCTGAGGCTGTAAATCTTTACAGGAGCAGAAAGCCTCATCTTTCGCCCGCAGAACAGCTGGTAGTTTCAAACTGCTGACCATGAGATTAGCAGCTTGATTCATAACCACTATGCATTCAATAAACATGAATGGAATGCTGGACATATGCCAGGCACTGTACTACGGAAGGGTCACAAACCCCTTTGAGTACAACTAAAAAGTTGTCTGTAGATACCCCTCTATTCTCTGCCCAAATTACAAAGCATTCTCATGCTCTTCTATGAATCTTCCATATTGATGTTGAAAGTTATCAAAAACAGTCCAAGTTAGTTCTGTGTAAGTCTTCAGTTGTTATTTGTGTAGTTAATTTCAATTATTTTTATCTTTACCTAAATAAAGTTGACCACCTTATTAAAAGTATGCTAAAAAATGAATATATGACATGGCTGTTAAATATACCCATGACTTCCTCCTTAATTCCTCCACGTGCCTATTTCTCAGACTTCACTGCCTCCTTCTGTGGTAGCCATCAGCTATAGGCACTGCTCTGGTAGCATAGTGATTATGAATCGGGCTGCTAATCTCAAGGTCAGCAGTTCGAAACTACCAGTGGTTCCATGGGAGAAAGATGAAGTTTTCTTGCTCCTACAGAGATTCACAGCCTCAGAAACCCTGTGCTGGGTCACTAGGAGTTGGAACTGACTCCATGGCACGTAACCACAACCACCACCACACACTCATGACTGGTGCAGGGAGCCCTCTGATACGTCATTGTCCAATACGGTAGCCACCTGTCAAAAGTGACCCTATCATTTTAAATCAAAAGTAATTAAAATTAAGTAAATTAAAAGTTCAGTTCCTCAGTCATACTGTTGTTGTTATGTGCCATGTAGTCAGTTCCGACTCATAGAGACCCTACACAGGGTTTCCGAGGCTGTAAATCTTTATGGGAGCAGATCGCCTCATCTTTCTCCTGCGGACCGCTGGTAGTTTCGAACTGCTGACCTTGTGGCTCACAGCCCGATTTGTAACCACTATGCTACTAGAGCTCCTTACTAAGCCTTTTAAAATGTTCAAAAGCCACATGTGGCTAGAATTCTACCAACGTAGATAGCATAGATACAGAACATTTTTATAACCATAGAAAGTTTTATTGAACAGTGCTGAATTTAGATGAATAATTTTAAGATCTCCTTTTTTCTTCCTCAGGTAGAATCAACTTGGTTGTCTCCTTATCTCCGTCTTAATTCACTCAATTATTTAATCCCATATTGTTGTTGTTAAGTGCTTTTGAGTTGGTTCTGACCCATTATGACCCTGTATAGGGTTTCTGAGGGTGGCTGGTAAGCTTGAACTGCCAACTTTGTGGTTCAAACCAATTTGCAACCCAGTGCATTCACCCACAGCAGCACACCGGGACTCCATATTAGGCAGCTTCTTCTTCTTTTTTTTTAATGCTTTATTGTGAATTATGTAATAGTTTACATGGGAGAACATTAGTTTTATATTCATTCTATTGTATATCATTTCATTGCCATGGTTACAATCCCCTCCATGCATCATCAACCAACCAAAGGGTATACATTACAAGCCTGTCCCGCCCCCCCCACCTCCGGTTGTCAGCACACAGCCCCTCTTCCTCTCTGTGACTAAAGTCCCCAACTGCTCTATCTCTCCATGTCATCCTCTCTGCCTCCATCTCAGGCATCACTGCTTCTCTGGGTAGGGTCCCACTCTCCACTCTTCTCCATTGATGGTCCCAGGGACCTCCACTCCTAGACTGAAAAGTTAATTAGGCAGCTTCTTTTTTAATCTTTAAAAAATTCTGCCTTAGAATTCTTATTCAGAGACTGCAGGGAAATATATTTCTCTGAGTCTCTCTCTGATTCTGAATCTTTCAGTCTTCCTATCTATCTTTTTTCCCTCTCTTCCTCTCCCTTTCTATCTTCCATCCTCGATTTAACCAATAATTGACCTAACATAAAAGTTATACAATTGCTATACACATGTAAAATTATGGAAGCCATTTGATCTGAATTTAAATTACACATAAAAAACAGTGCCATCGACCTCTTGAGACCTTGAAAATTTCCAGAAGTTCCTTTCAGTATCCCTACAAAAGCTATTTTTACCTTCCAATGTTTTTCCAATAAAAACGTTTCATTAAGAGATGATGACGTGGACAGATGGAGCAGCTGGAGACACTGGACTCAGGGAGGGAGATGGGTTGTGTGCTGACGGCCAGAGGAGGGGCAGGGGCGGGTCTGTGGGGTGTATTCTTTGGTTATTTGATGAAGCAAGGAGGGGACTGTGATCATTGCAATGAAATGAAATATGATAGGATAAATGTAAAACTGATTTCTCCCATATAAACCCACATAATTCACAATAAAAACTTTTTTTAAAAGTTTCATTAAGTAGCACATTAAATATACAGTAAAGTCTGTGAAAGCTGAAACCTATGTATGACAGGAACTTGTCATAGAAGGAAAACGCAAAGATTGTCCACTAATAATGAGCAATAGAAACGTGGTAAGACTGCACCCGATTAAAGGCAGAAAACTTGTGAGATCCAGAAAAACAAGGCAATACTGTCAAGTTCTGGCACTCACAGGTTTCAAAGCTTTAGTTCTTGTTTTACTGGGTTTTCAAGATGAGCAGTATTACAGTAGTATTATTTTATACTTTTTGGTGTAGACACTCACAACTTTGGCTATGTTTGGGACTTCATAAAAAAACTAGACTGCAAGTGAAATTACATATCTAATAGTATTAAATGAAAGCATATAGTCTAAGTTACAGAACTCTTTAATACAACCCAGATACTTCTGTAATGCTAATTGAGTATTACATATTGAGTAAAAATATGAAGTAGAAATCTGGCCACATTGGTGTTATTCTGAACAAATATTTCAAGACTACTTATATTGATAATTCTGATGGGAAAGACCAAAGCCTGCTGGGTTAGATGAGGATAAGGCTAGAAGTCATTGATCTGATAAACCTCATCCATTCATTCATACCTTTAGACAAGTATTTATTGCACCAGGCTTTAAGAATATTATGGTGAAAAGGATAAACCTGGAGCTCACTATCTAGAGAGATGGATGTCAAAGATGTTTTCTCAGAGAGAAATAAAGAATTTCTGATCAGTGTTGAACAGAAGGATGGTGACGGCCCCAAGAACAAGTGAACTTGGTATACCTATCCTCATACTAACTCTCCTACTGATAATAATTATACATTCTGGTTAAAAAAAGAAAAAGAAAAAAACCAGCTACCTGAGGATTCTGATGAATATAATCAAATAAGTTGTGTAGGAAAGTAAACAGTTGATTGGCATAGGGATAATTTCCTTTTTCTGGTGGATTTTTTTATGTGGGTGGTCTGTGATTACTTTACGCACTTGCTAATTGCAAGGTCAGTGGTTTAAACCTACCAGTTGCCCCTTGGGAACCTTATACAAGGTCATTATTATTATGAGTCATAACCAACTCTATGGCACTTAATAGCAACAAAAGAAAGAGAGAGAGAGAAATAAATGAACAGAAACATAAAGACTTATGGGGAAACTTCAAAAACTCTAACAGATAAGTAATTGGAGTCCCAGGAGGAAAAGAAGGAAGAATGGGGCAGAAAACATTTAAATAAACAAAGGCCAATAACTTTTTCAATTTAGTGTGGGGCTGTAAGATACGCACTGGACTTTGATCACAAGTTTGGCGGTTCAAACCCACCAGTCACTCCTCAGAAACCCTGTACAGGGTTGCTATGAGTCAGAACTTACTCAAGGGCACTTAATAACAGCAACAGCATACATTTATAAATTCAAGAAGCTCAGTGAATCCCAATCAAGGCAAATTCAATGAAAGTCATGTCGACAGACATAATAATCACAGAGCTACCCTCCATGTCCCAAAGCATCACACTGCTGAAAACTAAAGATATAGGAAAAATCTTAAGATTTGCCAGGGGAAAATGACACATTACATTATTACATACAGGACAAGAATTATTTAATTGGCAGTTAAGATTTTATAAAAACTCATGAAAACCAGAAGATGGTGGGATGATATCTTCAAAGTGCTGAAAGAAAAAGCATTCTTTCAATTCAGGATTCCATATTCAGTAAAGATGTCCCTCAAGAATTAAAACAAAATACATATTTTTGGGTAGAGGAGAATTAAAAGAATTTGTTCCCAGCATATCTTTAATACAAGAAATGGTTAGGAAATACCATTTCTTCACTCTACAGGGAAATTGTATCAGAGGGAAATATGAACCTTCAGAAAAGAAAAACAAAAGAGAGAGGGAAAACAAAAGGAAAACTCCTGGGTACAGAAAAAAGACTTTTTCTTACATTTTAAAAAATATACATGACTTTAAAATAAAAGTTACAATATTGTCTTGCTGGTTTTTCAATATGTGTGTACATATAATACGAAAACTATAAAAAAAAAAAGATTTCCTGGTTATGGCAAGAGGGACGTGTACGGTTGAAAGATTTCTACGTTCTCTGGGTTTCAAACGTCCAAGAACAATTGCTTCCTTCCCTGGAGCCTCTGGGTGGATGCAAACTGCCAACCTACTGGTTAGCAGTCAAGTGTTTCACCATTCATACCATCCATGGATTTGTGTATCTTTATTGTTAAGTGCTGTCATGTCAGTTCCGACTCATTGCAATCTTGTGTCAAACAATTGCTTCCTAAATGAGGTATGTGCTCACCTCCAGAAGTTCATCATGATATACTTGGCACATTTTCCAGGATCACAGTTTTGGGTGGATAATCTGGGTAAAATCATTTACTTTTTTCCTATTGTCTATAAGTATTGTTACATACATGTATAGACAATACCACTTTTATATTAAAATGAAATTGACTTCTCTCATTTCTCAGCTATAGTTCCAGAACCTTGGACAGAGCCAGGGACTTAATAGTATGTGCTCATTCTGTAGAATGAGTACATAAATGAATATATATTCTAAAGAGCAAAATGCAAAATGTCCATAGACGTTCAGAATAAAAAAGATTCCAGAGAAATCTCTCCTGTGCTGTTGATCATCTTTGAGTCTCTAGCTAGACTGTGGTGGGAGATGTATGTCCCCATTTTTGACTCTTAGAGGAACATAGATCAGAAGGTTCAATTTAGCTTGACCACTTTCAACTTTGAGCCCAGGTGTGACACTGTTGGATAAGCACTAGACGATAACTACAGGTCAGCAGTTAAAACTAACCAGCTGCTTCACTGAAACCCTATATAGGGTCTTTATGAGTCAGAACTCCTCAATGGCACACAACACACACACCTCTAACTCTGGGGTAAGGCATTGCTATGAATCTTCCACCCCAACTTGGTTGCCTACTAGATAGTAGGTAGCATTCTTTATAACAATTGCTATCAAACACCCTTGATCTACATAGCTCCTGTCCTCACATTGACCTTGACCTCTTTGGGGTCTTCTGCTTTTCAATTTGAATCATTGGTTGCTTATCTCTTCCCTTCTTCCCTGGATTCTGCTAATCATCTGAGCTGGCAACTCTATTGATACAGGTTAAGTTGGGCTGTTATGCATCCCCAAAGAGAAATTCAGTTTCTATAAGCCTTCAAAGGCTCTATACTCCATAAGCTTTTCCTATTTAATTTTTGAGAATTATAGTGTGTAAGAGCAGCTCAGACAACAGAACCCTCCTGATTGAGTTGGTACTCAGCCTGGAACCACAATACTCTCATAAGTAAAATGGGGTTGATTCACTTTAGATCAGTTATGTATTACATGAGCATGTAGCATATAATGCATGGCAAACTCTCAAGAAATTTACCCATCACTGTTAAGTTGATTCTGACTCATAGAAAACTTAAGACAGAGTACAATTGCTCCAAAGGGTTTCCAATGCTGTTATTTTTATGAACCAAGATTGTTACATCTTCCTCCTGCCAGCCTTTCATTTAGCAGCTCAATGCTTAACCAATGTCTATCACACATTCTAAATTTTTCACATTCAGAAGTGCAGTCTAATCCCTGCCCCCCTTGAAATATGGACTGGCTTTAGTGACTTGCCTACATAGAATGTAGCGGAAGTGAGGCTTCTTGACTTCTGAGGCTGTCATGAAAGGGGACATTGTTTCTGTATGGCACTTGCTCTATCTAGCTATCTATTTAGTCTCATGAAAAGGTCAGGTATAAGTTCTGATCTAACTGCAATTTGAGTTTAGCTAGCATCAATATCTTAGGCATTAGTGAGCTGAAATGGACTGGTACTGGCCATTCTGAATCTGACAACCACATGGTTTACTATGCCGGGAATGACAAATTAAAGAGGAATGCTCTTGCATTCATTGTCAAAAAGAACATATACAGATCAGTCATGAATGAGATACAACCCTGTCTGCGATAGGATAATATCCATGCACCTACAGGGAAGCCCAGTTAATACCACTATTATTCAAATTCATGCATCAACCACTAAAGCCAGTGAGGATGAAATAGAAGAATTCTACCAACTTCTTCAATCTGAAAATGCTCAAACATGCAATCAAGATGTATTGACCCTTACTGGTGATTGGAATGCAAAGGTTGGGAACAAAGAGGAAGGATCAGTAGTTGAAAAACATGGCCTTGGTGATAGAAATGATGCTGGAGATCGCATGGTAGAATTCTAGAAAATCAATGATTTGTTCATTTCAAATAGCTTCTTTAGACAGCATAAGAGATGAATATACACATGAACTTCACCAGATGGAATACAGAGAAATCAGATTGACTACATCTGTGGAAAGAGATGATGGGAAAGCTCCATATCATCAGTGAAAACAAGGCCGGGGCAGACTGTGGAACAGACCATCAATTACTCATATGCAAATTCAAACTGAAGCTGAAGAAAATGAAAACAAGTCCACGAGAGCCAACATATGACCTTGAATATATCCTCGAGAATTTAGAGGTCATCTGAAGAACAGATTTGATACATTAAACACTAAAGACCGAAGACAGGAAGAGTTGTGGGATGACATCAAGAACATCATACATGAAGAAAGCAAAAAGTCATTGAGAAAACAAGAAAGAAGGAAAAGGTCAAAATGAATGTCAGAAAGGACACTGAAACTTGCTCTCCAGCATAGAGATGGTAAAGCAAATGGAAGAAATAAGGAGGTACAAGAGCTGAACAGAAAATGTCAAAGGTCAGTTCTAGAAGACAAAGCCAAATATTACGATGAAATGTGTAAATATCTGGAGTCAGAACACCAAAAGGAAAGAACATGCTCAGCATTTCTCAAGCTGGGGAAACTGAAGAAAAATTCAAGCCTTGACTTTCGTTATTGAAGGATTCTCTGGGTAAATTATTGAATGATGCAGAAAGTATCAAAAGAAGATGGAAGGAATACACAGAGTCACTGTACCAAAAGAAAATTGTTGATGTTCAACTGTTTCAAGAGGTAGCAATATAATCAAGAGCCAATTATACTGAAGGAAGAAGTTCAAGGTGTGCTGAAGGAATTGGCAAAGAACAAGGCACCAGGAATAAAAATGGAAATCTTTAAAGAAAGTGAGGCAGCACTGGAGGCACTTACTCATCTGTGCCAAGAAATTTGGAAGACAACTATCTGGCCAACTGATTGGAAGAGATCCATATTTGTGCCCATTCCAAAGAGAGTTGACCCAATGGAATGCGGAAATCATTGGAAAATATCTTTGATATCTCATGTGAGTAAAGTTTTACTAAAGGTAATACAGAAACGGCTACAAGCATATATTGATAGAGAACTTCCAGAGGTTCAAGCCAGAAGTGGATGTGAAACGAGGGATATCATTGCTAATGTCCGATGAATCTTGGCTGAAAGCAGAGAATATCAGAAAGATGTTTACCTGTGCTTTATTGACTATGCAAAGGCTTTTGATTGTGTGAATCATGAAAAGCTGTGGACAACATTGTAAAGCATGAGTATTCCTGAACACTAAAAATTATGCTTATGAGGAATCTGTACACGGACCAAGAGGCAGTTGTTCGTACAGAACACAGGAACACTGAATGGTTTAAAATTAAGAAAGTGTGTGACAGGGCTGTATTCTTTGACCATACTTATTCAACCTGCATGCTGAGCATATAATCCGTGAAGCTGGGTTCTATGAAGAAAAACATGGCATCAGGATTGGAGGAAGACTCATTAACAACCTGCGATATGCAGATGATATAACCTTGCTTGCTGAAAATGAAGAGGACTTAAAATACCTACTGATGAAGATCAAAGAGCACAGCATTCAGTATGGATTGCATCTCATTGTAAAGAAAACAAACATCCTTACCACTGGACCTATAAACAACACTCCTATCAACGGAGAAAAGATTGATGCTGTCAAAGACTTCATTCTTCTTGGATCAACTATCAACACTAATGGAAGCAGCAGTCAAGAAATTAAATGACATATTGCCTTTGGCAAATCTGCTACACAAGACTTTGTAAAGTCTTGAAGAGCAAAGATGTCAATTTGAGGACTAAGGTGCACCTGACCCAAGCCATGGTATTTTCAATAACCTCATATGCATGCGAAAGCTGGACAGTGAATGAGGAAAACTGGAGAAGAATTGATGTTTTCAAGTTATAGTCTTGGAGGAGAATATTGAAGTGCCATGGGCTTCCAAAAGAACCAACAGATCTGTGTTGGAAAAAGTACAGCCAGAGTGCTGCTTGGAGGCCAGAATGGCCAAACTTCCTCTCTCATACTTTGGACATATTGTCAGGAGGGACCAGTCACAGGAGAAGGATATCATGTTTGTAAGGTGGAGGGTCAGAGAAAAAGAGGAAGACCCCCCAATGAGATGGATTGGGCAAGTGGCAGCATCAATGGGCTCAAATGTGGCAACAATTGTGGCCCAGGACTGGACAGTGTTTCGTTGTGTTGTGCATAGGGTTGCTATGAGTCAGTACCGACTCGATGGTACCTAACAACAATAGCAACAGCATCAATAGTCAGATATGTAAGTCAAATGACTCCATCCCTAGCTGCTGTCTGACTGCAATGCCATGGGAGACTGCCCCTCAAGTAATCCCACAAACTCCCAGTTGAGCCCAGTCAACTTCCAGAACAAGGAGCGATAATTATAATAATAATAGTAATTTACTTTTGCTATCTTAAGTCACTCAGAAATAGATAAACTGAACACTTAGAAAATGAAACTCAAAATCTGTGACTATAAATCCACTCCCAGCAATCCTTCGAGACTCCAAAACTCCTGACAGGCGACTACTTTCCCCAATCCCGTCTCAGTGACTGCGGTTCACAGGGGTTACTCACCGAGCACTGAAGTCTGAAAGGCTTGGTGGGCGTGGTGAAACTGGCATATTTGATGGGGTCCGGGTACTGTCCATCGTTCCACTGTGCCAGGAGTGCATCCTGGTAGATGGTAACTCTGGCTGTTCCAAGTGCCTCTTCCACTGCGCTTTTCACTGAGTAGTTATTGATACAGGTGATGGTGGAGGTGGACGGAGGCTGCACGAGGTAGATGCTGGAACCTCTGACACCGAGGTTTAAGAGCGTTTCCACCGTGGTGTAAGTGTCAAGTGTGTTCCCATAGACAATGACATTCCCTAGAAAAAGGCAGAAAAATGCTAAGATACACAGTTTTTCAAAAACCTTATTAGCCAAATGCTAATAATTGGGAATTGCTTCCAATAACCCTCTTATTTTCACATTGTAGGGAAGCTAGTGGTGTTACCTAGCAACGGTGACATCCCACAAAGTAGTCAAGTACTTTAAACACAAAAGTAGGACATTCATTTGTGTTCCTATAATTTGAAAGTTGAAATTATGCTGAATAAAAAACTGCATAGCACAAAACCTTGCATCTGGATTTTGTTTCCTACTTGCTATATTTATTAAAGGAATAAAATTACTAAGGTTTGCAATCTATGCAAGTTTTTTTAAAAGATGAAAAAAGCCATTAAAGTAAGCATGCACATGATGTTACTGATGATATTTTAATACTTAAGTATTGAACTGGGTTGATTTTAAGAAAAAAAATTTCCTTCTACGATAAATAAGGACTAGAATAATCTGCTTCTCAACAGATAATTATATAGAAATTCAATTTCTGATTTTTAGTACTTGAAGGGTCAAGAGCTAGCAAGAGACTGACAAAATAATCTTTAAAGGCATACCCAAGTTAGACTGCTAATCTCTCAGTCAGTAGTTTAAAACTACCAGTGGTTCCATGGGGGAAAGAAAAGGCTTTCTGCTCCCATAAAGATTTACAGCCTCAGAAACCCTATATAGGGTCGCTATGAGTCAGACCTGACTCCATGGTATATATCCACAACCAATCACCAAGATAATAACAGCCCAATCAATACATTTATGCTTCTTTAAAATGCTACAGAAATAGTTTGATATGTTATTCTAAAAATTTCATCAGTTTTTAGATCAAGTATGAAAATTAAATGAGTGAAATATTTATGTGCTATTTATGTGCTGTGGTGCAAATGGTTAACATGCTTGGCTGCTAACCAGAATGTTTAAGACTCCAGTCCTTCTAGAAGTCTCTTGAAAGAAAAACCTGGTAATATATTTCCAAAAAACAAAAAGTAGCCATTGAAAATCTTTGGAGTATATGATGGGGATTCAAAAGTTCTTGGGAAGATGCCACCATCTTTTTTTTTTTTTTTTAGCTTTTTACTGTGAATTGTATGATGGTTTACAGAGCAGATCACTTTTCCATTCAACAATTCATATACATTTTGTTTTATCTTATTTATTGTTATCCCCACAATGTTACATTGCTTATCCCACTTCCTCCTTGTGTTTCCTGTTTCCATTCCTCCTGCTTATAATATGTTAGAAGTATGACAGACAAAGTCTGGTTATCTTGGCTTCTAAAACATTCTGCTTGTAGTTCATCCATCATAGATTTGATTGTTCTTCTGACAGTCCTTGGTACGTTTAATATTCTCCTCCAACAGTGTAACTCAAATGCATCAATTCTTCTAAGGTCTTCCTTACTCATTGTTCAACATTCATATTATGGCTTGGGTCAGGCACACCTTAGCCCTCAACCTGACCTCTTTAGTCTTGAACCGTTTAAAGAGGTTTTGTGCAGCAGATTTAGCTAATGTAATACATCATTTGATTTCTTGACTGCTGCTTCTGTGAGTGTTGATGGTAGACCCAAGCAAAATGAAGTTTTTGACAACTTTAATCTTTTCTCCATTTACCATGATGTTACTTACTGGCCAAGTGGCGAGGATTTTTGTTTTCTTTACATTGAGGTTCAACCCATACTGAAGGCTGTTGTCTTTGATCTTCATCAGTAAGTATTTTAAGTCCTCTTCATTTTCAGCAAGCAAGGTTATATCATCTACATATTGCAAGATGTTAATCAGTCTTCGTCCAATCCTGATGTCACATTCTTCTTCATATAATCCAGTTTCTCAATTATATGAAGCAATTTCTTGATTCAGATTGAATATGTATGGTAAAAGAATACAACCCTGGCACACACCTTTCTTTATTTTAAGTCATGTTCCCTTGTTCTGTTGGAATGAATGCCTCTTGGTCTATGTATAGGTTCCTCATGAGCAAAATTAAGAGTTCCAGAATACTCATACTTTGCAATGTTGTCCATAGCTTGTCATGATTCACACAGTTGAAGCCTTTGTATACACAATAAGGCACAGATAAATATCTCTCTGGTATTCTCTGCTTTCAGCCAAGATCCATTTGACATCAGCGATAATATCCTGATTCCACATCCTCATTTGAATTTGGCTTGAACCTCTGGAAGTTCCTTGTCAATGTACTGTTGCAGCTGTTTTTAAATTTTCAGCAAAATTTTACTTGCATATTATATTAATGCTATTGTCCAATGATTTCTGCACTCCATTGGTTCATCTCTCTTTGGAATGGGCACAAATATGGATCTCTTCCAAGCAGTTGGCCAGGTTTCAAATTTCTTGGCATAGATGAGTGAGTGCATCCAGTGTTTACTACTGGAAGTTGAGGCTTAAATGTTTTCCTCAGGTCTTTCTGAGCATGTTCTTACATTTTGGATATCTAACTCAATGTGCTTGCACATTTCATTATGATATTAGACTTTGTATTCTCGAAATGCTCTTTGAGATTTTTTGTTCAGTTCTTTTACCTTCTCATGTCTTCCATTTGCTTTAGCATCTCCAGTCTGGAGAGCAAGTTTCAGAGCCTCTTCTGACATCCATTTGGATCTTTTCTTTTTTGTCTCCTTAATCACCTTTTGCTTTCTTCCTGTATGATGATGTTCTTGTTTCATCCCACAACTCTTCTGGTTTTCTGTCATTAGTTTCTAATGCATCAAATCTGTTCTTTCTGAACTTTATCACTAGGTAAATGTGGCCTTTTAAAGTCTCAAATTATTGATTACTCTTAAGATGTAATCAATCAAGTTGGAGCCCTGGTGTGGCACTGTGAGCTAATGCACTGGACTTCAAGGTCGGTTTGAACCACAAGGTCAGCGGTTCAAGCTCACCAGCCACTCCCTGGGAACCCTACACAGGATCGCTATGGGTCAGAACCTACTTGATAGCACTTAACAACAACAACAAGGTGTTACTATCTTACTAGTGTTACTGTTCCCTTTACAGCCCTGTCTCTTGTTTGGTTAAGTCATTGGGGTGAGTTCAGTTCCCGATCTAAATCATGACTAAGGGTCATAGTCTGTGGGGTTCTGCCAGTCTCTACCTAATCAGTTAGCTGTATTGATTTTTGGGTGTTTTTTTTTTTTTTTTTTTTAATGATTTTGAGTTTTAGTCCATATTTTTCTCCAAATCTGTTCTCTTTTAATTCAATTTTCCATGAAGTCCCCTCGGAGTTCCACTCAGACATACAAGGGTTGCCATGAGTTGAATCAGTCTCCAACAGTAAGTTTGTTTTGTTTTGTTTACAAGCTATTTATGACATTGATTGACATTTTTACCCTGTCATAAACAAACTATACCTTTCAGACAAGGATACAACAATTTTACTGCAAAATGTGTTCCTACTTCACTGAATCTATGAACCTATATATTTCTTACCTGTTTATGAAACTGACTGAAAATGAACTTTACAAGTCAAAATAAACAACTGGTTTTATGGTTAATAAATTATGCAAAAGTAGATTACAGTCTAAAATTGAAAGGAGGTGTGATGGTTTAACTTACTTGCTTAGGAAAAAAATGAACTAAGATAAATTTAGTTTACTTCTATGAGTGTAACAGCGTCTAGACAACTCCCTCCTGTTTCTGTTCCTGGAATACAGGAGCTGAGAGGACACTGAAGCCACAGGGAAGGGCCTTTCCAGTAAGCCATCACTAGGACATGGCCATGCTCTGGTCTGGATGTTCTTGGCATTCAGGTGTGCTAACACAGCATTCCTCAGTGAGCTGCATGTTCCTAGGCTGAAAGAGCCAGCATGCTGCTGAAATGATCCAGGTACCTACCTGCTTCGATCCCTGAATCCTGACTGAGTTGCTCAGATAGATCCCTGAATCCTGACTGAGTAGTAGAACAAAGGTTCAGTTTGCAAGGCAAAGGTTTGAGGTCTTCTGCCCTTTTAAAATACGCATGCCAAACAACGCTCATTTTCAGTTAAATTTAGGTGTGTAACTACAAGGTTGGTGGTTCAAGCTCACCAGCTGCTCCTTGGAAACCCTTTATGAGGTTGCTATGGATCGGAACCAACTTAATGGCACTTAACAACAACAACAAAGCCCAACATGACTCTTAGTTTAAGATGCCAGTCTCATCCACAATGCCTTTTAGTAATTGCTCTGTGAGATGGGCTTTTCATCAGACTCACAGTGCTGCCGGGTCTGGAAGTCTGCATATGGGCAGCTTGAGAGGGTGGAGCTTTTCCATTCAAAGAGCAAAAGCTCTTATAACATTCTATTTTCAAACTATGATGCAAGTTGTTGATGTGCTCAGCTGCTATTGAAAGGTTGGGAGTTTCAGTTCGCCCAGAGGTGCCTTGGAAGAATGGTTTGGTGATCCACCTTTGAAAAATCACTCATTAAAAAACATATGGAACACAATTTTATTCTGACACACATGGGGTTACCATGAATTAGAATTGGCCTGAGGGCAACTGTTTTTCATTTAAAAAATATTTATTTGTAGACATTCTAATCTAATTTCAAATAATTCTAGTTACCTTAAGGGAGCACAGTGACTTCATATGATAGGTACTAGACTACAAACCACAAGGTTGGCGATTCAAGCCCACCAGCCACCCCACAGGAGAAAGATGAAGTTTTTTTACTCCCACAAAGATTTACAGCCTCAGAAACCCTATACAAGGGCACTGTGAGTCAGACCTGTCTCAGTTATACTTAATAACAGCAACCACAAATATGGCTAAGATTTTTTATAAAAGGAAAATAAAAAATTTTTGTAATAATGCAGGGAAATTGAAATCCTTATCTATTGCTGATAGGAAAGCAAAATGGTACAACCATTGTAAAAAAAATTAAATATATAACTACCAAATGATTTGGAGTCTTGGTGTGGCACTGTAGGATAAGCACTGGACCACAAAGTTGGTTTGAATCACTAGGCAAGCAGTTCAAACTCACCAGTCACTCCTCAGAAACCCCATACAAGGCCTCTATGAGTTGGAAACAACTCAACGACACTTACCAACAGCAACACCATATGACCCAGAAATTCCATTTCTAGATGTATACTCAAGGACTTCAAGGCAGTGATGTGAACATATGTACACCAATGCTCAATGCAGCATTATTTAAATAACCAAAGGTGGAAACAACCTAAATGCCCATCAAGAATGAATGGATAAACAAAATGTGGTGCATCTATGCAATGAAAGCAGTCATAAAGAGAAATTAAGTCCTGATATATGTTACAATATAGCTAAACCTTGAAAATACTATCCTGGGTGAAATAAGCAACTCACAAAAAGATAAATATTTTATGATCTCAATTGTATGAAATGACAATAATAGGCAAATGTATAGAATTAGAGTCCTGGTATGGTGCTATGAGTTAATGTGTCAGACTGCAAAGTCGTTTGAAATGCAAGGTCAGTGGTTAAAGTGCACTAGCTGCTCCTTGGAAACCATATACAGGGTCACTATGGGTTGGAATTGACCCGACGGCACTTAACAACAACAACTTAGAAATCAGAGTTTATTAGTGGTTACGAGGGGTGGAAGGGAGGGGAAGAGGAGGAGTCATTTTGGGAAGAAGTAAGTTTGTGTTTATGCTGATATAAAATTTGGCATTAGTTAAGGCTATCCAGAAGAAAAGGATGCTGCCCGGCTGTCTTGTACAAAACAGTTTGGTCAAAGATTTTATAGACGAATCCTGATCAAAAGAAGTGAAAATGTGCAATAGATGCCATTTTTTTCTGAAGCACTAACACTGGGTGAACCCCTGAAAGTGCTGCCCTAAGATTAAAATGAAATTATTCCCTGAAATCATCTTGACTAAATAATAATTTAGTTTAATTAGTAAAGAATGTCTACCTTGAGCTGTTTTAAACAAATGTCTACATGTGATCAAGTTGTCAACACCAACTTGAAAGGTTAGAGGAGATGTTTAGGAGTAAGTGAGTTTGTGTTAAGAATGGTGAGATACCAAGAAAGGTTATACAAATTGAAGAATGTAATCAATGTCACTGAAATGTACATGTAGAAATACTCTAATTGTTGTTGTTGTTAGGTGCTATCGAGTCAGTACCAACCCTTAGTGATCTTATGCAGAGCAGAATGAAACACTGCCCAATCCTAGGCCAACCTCACTACTGTTGCCACACTTGAGTCCATCGATGCTGCCACTTGGCCAATCCATCTCGTTGGGGCTTTTCCACTTTTTTTCCTGACCCTCCACCTTACCAAACACGATATCCTTCTCCAGCAACTGGTCCTTCCTGACAATATGTCCGGAGTATGAGAGACAAAGTTTGGCCATCTTTGGCCTCCAAAGAGCATTCTGGCTGCACTTTTCCCAAAATGGATCTATTGGTTCTTTTGGCAGCCCATGGCACTTTCAATATTCTCCTCTAAGACCGTAACTTAAAAGCATCAATTATTCTACAGTTTTCCTGATTCACTGTCCAGCTTTCGCATGCATATGAGGTTACTGAAAATATCATGGCTCGGGTCAGGCACACCTTAGTCCTTAAATTGACATCTTTACTCTTCAAGACTTTACAAATTCTTGTGTAGCAGATTTGCCCAAGGCAATATGTCATTTGATTTCTTGTCCACTGCTTCCATTAGTATTGACAGTTGATACAAGAAGCATGGAGTCCTTGACAGCTTCAATATTTTCTCCATTGATAAGAATGCTGCTTATTGGTCCAGTGGTGAGTATGTTTGTTTTCTTTACAATGACATGCAATCCATATCAACTGCTGTGCTCTTTGATATTCATCAGTAAGTATTTCAAGTCCTCTTCACTTTCAGCAAGCAAGGTTATATCATCTGCATATCGCAGGTTGTTAATGAATGAGTCTTCCTCCAATCCTGATGCCACATTTTTCTTCATAGAACCCAGCTTCTTGGATTATATGCGCAGCATACAGGTTGAATAAGAATGGTCTAAGAATGCAACCTTGTCGCACACCTTTCCTAATTTTAAAACATTCAGTGTTTCCATGTTCTGTACGAACAACTGCCTCTTGGTCCATGTACAGATTCCTCATGAGCACAGTTTTAAGTGTTAAGGAATACTCATGCTTTGCAATGTTGTCCATGGCTTGTCATGATCCACACAATCGAAAGCCTTTGCATAGTTAATAAAGCATAGGTAAACATCTTTCTGATATTCTCTGCTTTCAGCCAAGATCCATCAGACATCAGCAATGATATCTCTCATTCCATGGCCTCTTCTAAATCCAGCTTGAACCTCTGGAAGTTCTCTGTCAATGTATGATTGTAGCCGTTTCTGTATTACCTTTAGCAAAACTTTACTCACATGGGATATCATAGAGATTGTCCAATGATTTCCGCATTCTGTTGGGTAAACTCTCTTTGGAATGGGCACAAATATGGATCTCTTCCAATCAGTCAGCCAGAAAGTTGTCTTCCAAATTTCTTGGCATAGATGAGTGAGTGCCTCCTGTACTGCCTAACTTTCTTGAAAGATTTCAATTTTTATTCCATTAATTCCTGGTGCTTTGTTCTTTGCCAATTCCTTCAATGCACCTTGAACTTCTTCATTCAGTATCATTGGCTCTTGATCATATGCTACCTCTTGAAACAGTTGAACATTAACCATTTCCTTTTGGTACAATGACTGTGTATTCCTTCCATCTTCTTTTGATGCTTTCTGCATCATTCAATAATTTGCCTAGAGAATCTTTCAATAACGAAAGTCGAGGCTTGAATTTTTTCTTCAGTTCCCCCAGCTTGAGAAATGCTGAGCATGTTCTTCCTTTTTGGTTTTCTGATTCCAGATCTTTGCACATTTTATTGTAATATTTGACTTTATATTCTCGAGCTGATCTTTGAAATTTTCTGTTCAGCTCTTGGACCTCCTTATTTCTTCCATTTGCTTTAGCATCTCTATGCTGGAGAGCAAGTTTCAGTGTCTCTTCTGACATCCACTTTGCCCTTTTCCTTCTTTCTTGTCTTCTCAGTAACTTTTTGCTTACTTCATGTATGATGTTCTTGATGTCATCCCACCATTCTGGTCTTTGGTCTTTAGTGTTTAATGCATCAAATTTGTTCTTCATATGATTTCTAAATTCAGGTGGGATATATTCAAGGTCATATTTTGGCTTTGTGGACTTGTTTTCATTTTCTTCAGCTTCAGTTTGAATTTGCATATGAGTAATTGATGGTCTGTTCCACAGTCTGCCCCTGGCCTTATTTCCACTGATGATATGGAGCTTTTCCATAGTCTCCTTCCACAGATGTAGTCAATTTGATTTCTGTGTATTCCATCTGGTGAGGTCCATGTGTATAGTCATCTCTTAGTCTGTCTAAAGAAGGTATTTGAAATGAACAAATCATTTGTTTTACAGAATTCTATCATGCGTTCTCCAGTATGATTTCTATCACCAAGGCCATATTTTCCAACTACTGATCCTTCCTCTTTGCTCCCAACCTTTGAATTCTAATCACCAGCAATGATTAATACATCTTGATTGCATGTTTGATAGATTTCAGATTGAAGAAGTTGGTAGAATTCTTCTGTTTCATCCTCACTGGCTTTAGTGGTTTGTGCATAAATTTGAATAATAGTGGTATTAAATGGGCTTCCCTATTGTTGTTGTTGTTGTTAAGTGCCTTTGAGTCGGTTCCGACCCATAGCGACCCTGTACAGGGTTTCCGAGGGTGTAAATCCTTACGGGAGTAGAAAGCCTCATCTTTCTCCCCCGGAGCGGCTGGTAGTTTCGAACCGCTGACCTTATGGTTTGCAGCCCGATTCGTAACCATTACACTACCAGAGCTCCTGGGCTTCCCTATAGGCGCATGGATATTATCCTATAACACACAGCGTTGGACCTCATGACTGATCTGGATATGTTCTTTTTGACAGTGAATGCAGCACTATTCCTCTTCAATTTGTCATCCCCTGCATAG
Organism: Chrysochloris asiatica; assembly: GCF_000296735.1. NCBI lineage: Eukaryota > Metazoa > Chordata > Mammalia > Afrosoricida > Chrysochloridae > Chrysochloris > Chrysochloris asiatica. Next base: position 10,253,640 of record NW_006408557.1, on the reverse strand, counting down.
TAAACCATGTGGTTGTCAGATTCAAAATGGCCAATACCAGTCCATTTCAGCTCACTAATGCCTCAGATATTGGTGTTTATACATTCCATTTCATTTTTGACAACTTCCATTTTCCCATATTCATACTTCATACATTCCATGTTCCGATTTTCAATGGATATTTACAGCTGTTTCTCTTCATTTTGCTGAAGATAATTAAAAACGGTTGTTGTGGAACATCAACAGTGAGCTGCCAGAAATTCAAGCCAAATTCAGAAAAGCACATGGAGGAAAGGGTATCATAACTGACATCAGATGGATCTTGGCTGAAAGCACAGAATACCAAAAATACGTTAACTGTGTTTTATTATTGACTATGCAAAGGAGCTCTGGTAGCGTAGTGGTTACGATCGGGCTGTGAACCGCAAGGTCAACAGTTCGAAACTATCAGCTGTTCCGCAGGAGAAAGATGAGGCTTTCTGCTCCCGCAGAGATTTACAGCCTCGGAAACCCTGTACAGGGTTGCTATGGGCCGGAATTGACTCCACAGCACACAACAACAACATGCAAAGGCAAACTATGGATAACATTTCAAAGAAAGAGAATTCCATAACACTTAATTATGCTCATGATGAACCCGTACATAGACCAGTCATTCCAACAGAGCAAAGGTGTAACTGTGTGGTTTAAAATCAGGAAAGGTGTATGTCAGGATAGTACCTTTTCACCATACTCATTCAATCTGTGTGCTGAGCAAATAATCCAAGAATATGGACTATATGAAGAAGAACATGGCCTCAGGATTGGAGGAAGTCTCATTATCAACCTATAATATGCTGGTAACACAACCTTGCTTGCTGGAAATGAAGAGGACTTTAAATAGTTACTGAATGAAGATCAAAGACTATAACCTTCAGTATGGATTACAATTCAATGTAAAGAAAACAAAAATCCTCACAACTAGAGCAATTAAGCAAGAACCTAATAAAGAGAGAAAAAGATGAAGTTGTCTAAGATTTCATTTTACTTACATCCACAATCAAAAGTCAAGAATTCAATCAATGTATTGCATTGGGCAAATCTGCTGTAAAAGACCCCTTAAAGCGTTAAAGAGAAAAGGTATCACTTTAAGGACTACGGTATTTCCAATCACCTCATGTGCATGTGAATGTTGGAAATGAATAAGCTAGAAAGGAGGAGAACAGATGTATTTTAACTATGGGGTTGTTGTTGTTATGTGCCATCGAGTCAGTTCCGACCCATAGTGACCATGTATAGGGTTTCTGAGGAGTGGATGGTGATCTTGAACTGCTGACCTTGGAGTTCAAACTGACTTTGTAGTCCAGTACATTAACCCATAGCGCCTCACCAGGAAAGTATCATCCAACGTCATAACAAACAAAGCTGTCTGGAAAGAAGTATAGCCAGAATGTTCCTTAGAAGAAAGGATGGCAAAATTTCTGTCTCATGTATTTTGGACGTGTTGTGAGTCCTGGTGTGGTACCATAGATCAGCACTGGACTGCGAGCCACAAGACTGGCAGTTCAAATCTACCAGCTGCTCCTTAGAAACCCTATATAGGGTTGCTATGAGCCAGAAATGACTCAATGGCACATAAAACCCTACCACCATCAGGAGGAATCAGTCTCTGGAGAAGGCTATTATCCTTGGTAAAATAGAGAGTCAGTGAAAAGGAAGACCCTACAGAGATGGAGTGACACAATGGTAGCAACAATGAACTCAAACATAACAATTATGGAAATGGTGCAGGGCTGGCCATTGTTTGTTGTGTTGTACACAGGCTCACTATGAGTCAGGGCTGACTGGATGGCAATTAACAACAACATTCATTTTGTGCTGAAAAATCTGGTAATGTCTCCTTTCTAGTTCAATTTGCTACACCAGTAAGAAACTACAAATGTTTGTACTTTAACGTTTGACAGAGGAAAAATGGTGGACTGCCCTCCTTTGAAATAGCACTAAACAACAGAGTTTTTAATAAAGAATAATAGCATACAACCAGCAGTTTTTCAAAGAAAACCAATCTTGTTGCTCCTTTCAGGGAATAAATTATTCATTACTAAGCTTACAGATCTGAAACAGGAAGCATGGTCCAGAGAAAGCACATTAAAAAGGCAACTGTGAAGTTTAAGGTGACATGAAGGAGTACTAAGTCATTTTCTCACTTCTAAACTACAGTAGTTGGTGAAAAATGTTCAAGGATGTTTCTTAGGAGAGAGAAGCTTTTGTGTGGACAGCCCAGTTGGGGAGAAGAAAGGGAAAATTATAAACATTCTGGGGAATTATCCATTCTACAACTTCAGGTTAAAAATGCATTAAGATTTTCTGTTTCTCTGTCAGTCGTGAGCAAGCAGGAGGCTGTTGGGTTGCAGGAGCGGAGCAATGCCTAAATGTTTCTTCAAGCTCATCTGGCAGTGATTCTGATAGTGAAGACGACAAAAAGTTAAAGAGGAAAAAGCAAGTTGCCCCAGAAAAACCTGTGAAGAAGCAAAAAAAACTGGTGAGAAGTAGCAGAGGTGTTCATATGTTTCAGATTGGGAAAATGAGGTATGTCAGTGTTCGGGACTTTAAAGGGAAAGTCCTAATTGATAATAGAGAATACTGGATGGATCAGGAAGTTGACATGAAACCAGAAAGAAAGGTATTTCTCTAAATCCCGAGCAGTGGAGTCAGCTGAAGGAACAGATTTCAGACACTGATGACGCAGTAAGGAAACTGAAACGTCAGAGTATATCCAACTTGAACTGTTCTAGTAATTTTCATCTGTCTGTTTACATTGGCTTTTGTTTTCTAACCGTTGTTTTCCAAGCTATTGTATATTTGGATTGCAGAACAATTTGTAAGATGAACACTTTTTAAAATGTGTGTTATTAAAAATATTCTGAGTGAAGCTGATTTGTAAACTTTATTAAGGAGAATTGCTTGTGTCCACTAATCTATTGTAATACAATCTTAAAATAAAAAGTTTTAAAAAAATACATTAAAGGCAGACTTCCAAGGCAAGATGTTGGAGTAGGCAGACGTACTGAGGAGACCTTTTGCAACTAAGATTTTAAAGACCAAATGAAACAGATACAGATGGAAATTCTGAAACCCTGAGTGCTGAACTGAAGAGGAAGTGGAAGAGGAGCAGTGAGAGAAGAAAAATGGGCAGACTATAGGCTTGCCTGGAGCAACACGGCCATTTTGAGCTTTGGGGAGAGGCTGTGCCTGTAGGCACAGGACATGACTCGAGTTTGGTTTGGCAGCAAGTGGAGGTGCAATTCTTTCTTGTTCTCATGCCCTCCAGATAGCAGGGGGCATGCCCAGTCCATGTCCTCACCAGCCCAGTCATCAGTGGCACCTGTCCCTACACAGCCTCTGTTCTACCTGGAGTCAGATTCTGGGCATATCACCCCTGCTTCTGAAGGTGTATGAACCCACCCAGAACTAATCTACACAAGCAGTGAAGAGAACTGTGTTCACATTTCCAGTCTCTGTTACATCCACCAGGAGGTAAGTGGTGAGTGTCTGAGAACATTCAATATACAATCAATTATATATAAATATGACAATAAATGTCCTAGAGAAGAGAGACAATTCCAGCTTACAAGAAGAAAAAAGCCAGAGTGCTTCAAGCAAGTGATCAAAATACATAATTAGAAAATATAATACTAGAAATGGTAGTGGTTGGTTGGTTGGTTATGTGCCGTGAAGTTGGTTCTGACTCATAGAGACCCTGTCTAGGGTTTCAGAGGCTGTAAATCTTACAGAAAGCTTCACCTTTCTCCCAAAGAGCAGCTGGTAATTATAAACTATTGACTTTGTGTTTAGCAGCCCAACTCATAACCTACTATGCTACCAGAAAATAATTTAATAAAATTAAAATGTATTTAATAAATAATTTTAGAATGATATTTTGGTACCTTCAATGGAATGAGAAAATGATCCAGAAAACTGCAGATGAAATCAGGGTTCTTCTATAGACAAAACTATAGATGAATTTGGGGGACAAACTGGCAAAATTAATGAAAAAACCAGAAACCATACCAAAACAGCAATTACAAAGCCAGAAGATTACTCTAATACTTCATTGAAAGGGCAAACATGTAGAATTGAATTAATGAAAGGCCAAATTATTGAGCCTGAAAACAACTCTTTCAGTATTCATCTATTAGAGGAACAATCAGAAAAAAGGAAAAAAATTGAAAGAAAGTCTAAAATTTTTGTGGGGAATTATCAAAAGGAATAACTTAAGTATGACTGGAATTCCAGAACAGAAGAGACAACAACAAAAAAAGAGAGAAAGTGAAAATTTTCCAGTGGTTGTTGGAAGAAAACTTTCCTAAAGACAAAAAGATAGCTCTTCAAGGAGCTGAATGAACTCCAAACAGGATAAACCCCAAAGAGAATCACCAAAATGTATTATAATCAAAATTTTCAGAACCAAAGATAAGGAAAGAATCCTGAGAGCTGCACTGGAAAAGCAAAAAGTTACTACAAAGAACTAATAAGACTCTGCACTGCTATCTCAGCAGAAATCATGCAGGCAAGAAGACAAAGGGATGACATTTATAAAACTCCGGAAGAAATAAAATTGCCAACCAATAACCGTATAACCAGAAAAATTGTTCATCAAATGTGATGGTGAAATTAGGTCGTTTTCAGATAAGAAGAAATTAAAAGAATTTGTAAAAAACAGACCAATTTTATAAAAAAATACCAAAGGATGTTCTTTGGACAGAGAACCAACAACAGTGGACAACAACCGGGGTTGAATATACATGACAACATCACCCAGAGCTTAGTGCAGCTATAGAGGTATTCAATGTAAAACAAACTAACAACACTGAAAATAGGGAACCAGAGATACCAGTTGCAACAACAACAAAACACCATAAAGTAAAAAGAGGGACTAAGGAGCTCTGGTAGCGTAGTGATTGCGAGTTGGGCTGCGAACCTCACAGTCAGCAGTTCGAAACTACCAGCTGTTCCGTGGGAGAAAGATGAGGCTTTCTGCTCCTGTAAAGATTTACAGCCTTGGAAACCTGTACAGGGTCGCTATGAATCAGAACCGACTCTACGGCACATAACAACAACAACAATGCATTTACACCTCTCCCAGATAGGGAGGAACTCAAATAGATTTCAAAAAAACAAAATAAGGAAATACAAATAAACCTAATTGTAATAACCCTCAAATAAGACCAAGTTTTTACTCCTAGCTTTAGCCCAACCCCTTACTCAATTTAGAAATTATGCATATAGAAAACACGAATTTTCCTGGACATTCATTATATGTTTAAGAGAAAAGAAAAGGAGATTTACATTCTATACCGTGTAACCTATGCATTTTTTTTGTTTCTATGCATATTGTTTCTAAACCATTGTATTTTAATGGAGAATTATCTTTTCTTTTTCCAGTACAAAAGAAGCATTCAGTGGTTGCTTAACTGTCATATCACGTGGCTTCAAAAGTTTGTGGAAAATGGAATTAAAGGATAATGTAATTTTTCCACAGACTTTTTTTGTGCCTCCTCGTATGTCCTGACAGCCTCAGAACAGAAATAGGTTTTATTATTATCTCCAGAACAGAGAGGTTAAGTAATAAGCTCCAGGACACAGAGTATAGGTGATTGAGACAAAGCTGCTGAGCCTGCTTTCAGAGACAGAGCTCAGAACACTACATTCCACTTGGCGGATAGATAGGTAACACACTGCTTAAAAAAGGAAGACGAGAACTCTAATTGGCACTTTATCTGGATGAATATCTTCAGTTAATAACCTGATAAGAAAACAATTTCATAAGTAGAATATTAATAACTTATGAAAGAAACTCTCTTACTTAAGAGCATATTGTGCCCACATGTAGATCAAAGAATGCTTGTTTTGTTTTAATAAATGAAAGTGTAAGATTTCTCGGATCCAAGCCTGGCCTGCCCTACTGTGTCCTGCCAATAAAAAAGGTAGAAAATATTTGATAGAATAAAAACAAAGGCTTTGTTTGGTGATTCATGCTCTGGAATTTTAATGTTATACTTTCTCTACAAAGATGCTTTTAATAACTGTATTTAGCTAAAGATGAAAATAATTGATCCATTTCAAGCCATTAAGGCAGTTTTATTTTTTACTTTACTTCCATCCTACTTTTCATTTTCATGGAAAGTACAGAGGTAATAGCAGATGAATTTCAATTAGTTTCAATTAATGCCATAAACCGTTGGAATGTATTCAGTTGCTGGGTCTATCAGACACCCCCAGGCTGAGCATTCAGGTTTTGTTTGAAGTTGAAAGCAGCATTTGAGTCTGTGACGTCAGTATTCTCTACGCCAAGCAAGTCTAATAGTTCAGATGATTTACATTCATAAACCCATCTGATACTGAAGTCCAGGAAACAGTTTTACTACCTAATTCCTTCACAAAAATCCTGTTTCCTCTTTTGGAAACAGAGGAAGGTATGACAAAACAGTGACTGTAGTGGGCTTTACTCACTGGGCCTGCATCTGTGGGTAGAAATTCAGAGGACAGACAACCTTCTTCTGGTGAGCACTGCTACCTAGCCCTCACCGATCCTTCTAGAACAATCCCTGACTGTCCTCTGGAAATAAGCCCTCAACTCCAAGTAGCTCTGGTGTCACAACCATTAAGTGCTGGCCTGAATAGGTCAGTGGTTCCAAATCACTCAGCATCTCCTCAAGAGACACACCTGGTCATCTGTTCCTAGGCAATCTGCTTCTGTATAGAGTATAACCACACAACAACAACAGTAACCTCACATCCAGGTGTTTCAGTCAAGCTAGTTCTATAGCAGGCCTGACTTTCAGGAGCATAGCATCTCCCTGGATGTCAGCTGGAATCGAATGTGTCGGGGATTTGAAACCTCATCAGAGTCAATGAGGAACATGAGCTTTTCCCAGACTCTTGTGACAAATGCACTCTTCTCAGCAACTCCTTTCACACTGCCTCAATGCCGTGTACTTATAAGGGGAAACTTGGCACTGAGGGAGCAGAAGTAAACTGCCATGAAGAATGTTCACATACCTTCTGTTACTTTGTTATTGAGGTGACATGAAGTTTAAAAGGGAAGACTGAAAGGTTGTGTGATAACAGACAACTCATTTTACCTTTCCCAAGAGCAAGAACATAGCCCTGTTCCTTGATTTTAATGACTTGCCTGACTTCTCATTTCTAGCTTCAAATACCACCATTGCCCAACTGATCTGAGAAGCAGCTAGCAGAACCACCAGATGGAGCATGGCCTGGGCCTAGATGGTCCCTACCTCTCTCTGGCTACATCATCCACTCCTGCCCACTCTGCCGCTCATTCTTCATTGCCCTAGTGCACCTCTCTGCTGCAGTCAGTACTATAGATGGGAGACTCTCCTTCCTGAAGTGTGGTTTGTGCACATCACCACCCAAATCATTCACCTTTGCTGCTTCTGCACGTTCAGTGACCAGTTGAAATCTGTACTGGCCTTGGTAGTTGAGGTCCTCCTCAGTGTCACCCATCTGCTACTCCACCTTCCTCTCCCATGGACATCTCTCATAAACTTTTTGAAGTTGCCGATCCATTTTCCTTTGCACATACTCAAATGCTCTCAGCCTTTGTTCCTTTGTTTGCCCTACCCTTCTTTAAAGCTGAGTTCAAACCTTCCTTTCTTGGAGTCTTCACCAACCTTCACAGCCCATAGGCTTCTCATTGAGCCCACAGCATGTCTTCTGGTACACATGGATCCCCATCTTTTGTGTAGAGACTGTTATCCTTCGCTGCGTTACCACTGAGATAGCAGGGCTGATATACTCTGAGATGTTCAGGGTGCACCACAATGCCTTGTGTGTAGTAGTAGTGACAGTAATGCTAACAACAGCCAATACTTGCTGAATGCTTACCATCTCAAACAATGTCCTAAGTATGACATATGACATCTCATCTAATTTACTCCTCAAAGCAACTCAGGTGAGGAAGAAATGACCCAGCTTGGTGGCACAGAGGGTCTAGTGACTTGCCCAGGGAAAGGACAGATCCAGAAGCTGAACTGTCTCATTAAATGTCTGTTATTCACAATGAGGAGACCTAATGTGGCGATGTAGGATAAGCACTGGACTGCACAGTCGGTTTGAACTGCAAGGTCAGTGCTTCAAACTCACAAGCCACTCCTCGCAAACCCTATACAGGGTTGCTATGAGTTGGAACCAACTCAACAGCACTTAACAACATTCACGAAGACCTCAGCTACCCCTGTTTAGCCAGTATGCTATGACTCTCATTAAAGGCAAGGTGCTTTAAAATAATGCCATCAATAGCAAATAATTGTTATCAGGACTGATTGTAAGGGCTGGAAATGTAAAGGTGGATGTTTTGGGGCAAAGAGAGGGGAGTGATTAATCTTACAGTCTAGGAACGGAGGTCCCTGGGACCATCGAAGGAGAAGAGCAGAGAACGGAACACTACCCAGAGAAGCAGAGATGCTAGGGATGGAGGCAGAGACAATGACATGGGGAGATGGAGTGGCTGGAGACTCTGGAACCTGGAGAGGGAGAGGGGCAGTGTGCAGACGACAGAGGGGCAGGCTTGCAGGGTGTACCCTTTAGTTGGTTGATGATGCATGGAGGGGAGGGGACTGTGAACATGGCAAGGAAATGATGTGCGATGGGATCAATGTGAAGCTTATGTCCTCCCATGTGAACTATCACATAATTCACAATAAAGCATTACAAAATAATAATAAATAAAATGATGCCATCAGTTTCACTCAAGGATCTTTCTGTCTTCATCTTAACTAGCCATCAATTTTTCTGTTAGGTTGACTGCAAACATTTTTTAAAAGATTCTGTGGAGGAGGTGTGGAGGGGAGTTACATTCTGAACTGCCTTCAGTTACATTCACAAATACATTTATTGAGCTTCTTCTAAATACCAGGCACTGTGCTGGGCACAAGTGACCGTGAAGGTAAGTCGGGGCTGTAATTCTCAAGAAAGTGGCCTGGAGCTCAACAAGGTATGTTGTCCTAGATGTCTCAGAAATAATATTGCATCAACCATTTTCTTTCCACAATACAGTTCTGGAAAGGTGGTTAGATTTTCCTACTAGAAAGGATCTTGAAAGCACAGTAATAAAACTTGACTATCACATCCAAAGGCTCAGTTAACAAGCAGAGATCATAGAGGTAACCCGAGTGATTTTGCACATGAATCTTTTCTACGTGAATCTTGCTCTCTGTTTCACACTGTGCAGCTGCCAGGAAAGCCCAAGGAGTCTGGGAGGTCCCTGGTGGGGTCTGTTCTGTGCTGAGTTTCCATGGAAGCCACTATAGGTGTAAAGCTATCGTTTCTTGGCTTTGGGGTACAGATGGGTTTTCTGTAACTTGGTGAGGTATGTACCTATAGCCCACTCTGTTCTGGGGTTTTTAGATTATGATCCAGTGACTCTGCATTATGGGGGCTGGATATGGGAGGTAGATCAGAGGAATGAATAAAAAGATGAGAAAGAATAAGGTATGAGTGGACATATTAACTGAATATGTATATGTCAGAATATGACTCTAAATAGAGAAATGTTACAAAGAGGCTAACATTTTCCCCCTAACTTTTCTTGCATGAGGAGTCATTTGGAAAGGGCCACTACAGAGAGGGAAATTAACCTAGTCAGGTGGGCTTGGATATTAACCTAGCCAGATCCGTCCCAATGGCCTGAGTGTGGGGGTGCTAAAGTTCTGAGATATACTGGAGAGTATCGCTAAACAGTGGATTCTCTAGTTAAGACAAGGCTTAATTCCTACATCCTTCTTATCCTGGTTGCTCGTTAGGGGAAAAAAAATACACATGTCAGAAGGACTGACATGCCATGGTTTATGGGAGACTTTCTTAAACCATGCAAAGGTATTTCCCTTTAAATAAGCATCAGAGCATGAACATCTATGACAGTCACTTTAGCCAGATAGCACTGATGTGTTCCTATGTTTGAGAACCAAGAGAATGAAGGAGAAGGCACCAGGAAGAGACCACCATGTTCATGCCCTGGGATTCTACACTTGCTGCCATTAACTGTCAACCTTAACAACCTGCATTGCTATCTACCAAGGCCCTTTTTTGGTCAAATGCTCCTCAGTTCTAACGTCTAAAACAGCCAACACCACAGTCATACAATGCTGCTCTCTAACATAGCTGGACCCACTCCTAAGACCAACTGTGCATTTTGTATTGTACCAGTAGCTTAGTACTCGACTGCTAACAGAAAAGTCAGTGGTTCGAACCTACTAGTCACTCCACAAGAGAAAGATGGACAGCCTGCATCCATAAAGATTTTGTTGTTGTTAAGTTTCATCAAATAAGGAGCTCTGGTAGCATAGTGGTTACGAATCGGGCTGCGAACCTTAAGGTCAGCGGTTCGAAACTACCAGCCGCTCCGCGGGAGAAAGATGAGGCTTTCTACTCCCGTAAGGATTTACACCCTCGGAAACCCTGTACAGGGTCGCTATGGGTCGGAACCGACTCGATGGCACTTAACAACAACAACAAAGTTTCATCAAATAGGTTCTGACTCATAGCAACTCTGTATAGGGTTTCTGAGGATCAGCTGGTTGGCTTGCACCACTGACCTTGTGGTTAACAGTCTAGTGCTTATCCTACAGTGCCACACCCGGACTCCTTCCATAAAGATCACAGTTGGAATTGACTTGAAGGCAATGGGTGCTTTTTTAAAATGTTTTATTGTGAACTATTGTGATAGTTTACATGGGAGAACATTAGTTTTACATTCATCCTATCGTATATCATTTCATTACCGTGGTTACAAACCCCTCCATGCATCATCAACCAACCAAAGGGTATACACTACAAGCCTGCCCTCCGGTCGTCAGCACACAGCCCCTCTCCCTCTCTGGGTCTAAAGTCCCCAACTGCTCCATCTCTCCACACTGTCGTCTCTGCCTCCATCTCAGGCATCACTGCTTCTCTGGGTAGGGTCCCGCTCTCCGCTTTTCTCCCTTGATGGTCCCAGGGACCTCTGCAACTAGACTGAAAAGTCAATCACTCCCCTCCTTGATACAAAACGTTTACCTTTACATTTCCAACCCTCACAATCAGTCCTGATAGCAATTATTCACTATTGTATCACAGGAGACCTATCTGCATTTCAGCAATGGGTTTTTGAAGTTACATTTTAAGATTAGGACTTGACAACATAAAATTATCTGACACTGTTCTTTGGCTAAAAGAAGAGTTAAGCAAGCTACAGCTTATACCTGTCTTTATAACTAAAACTGTACTCGAAGATACTTGCATCCATCTGCTTATATGTTGCTTTCTTCCGGAAGTGGCAGAATGGAGTAGTCATGACAGACATCTGATGGTCCCAATGTCCAAAATATCTACTATCTGGCTCTTTACAGATAGAAGAAGTTTAGCAACACCTATTAAGGCTTAGACAATTCCCTAAGTCTGAGTATGACATGGGACAGTAATTGAAGAATACTGAAGTGCCAACCCAGGTTTCAACATATATAGGCACAAAACTGAAAATAAAAAAGTCCCATATTCTGAGGCAAATATGAACATGTTTATGAAATGTTTTAAAGCTGTGTTCCCTGTATATATCTATACAGACCATTTCTGCACAAAGGTTCTGGATTCAGTTAGTTTTATGAGTGATTCCTGTCCAACATTCAGGTTACACAAAGTATTTTAGATTTCTTACCAAATATGAAAAGCTTCTGAAAACTCTCTGTAAGACCTGTTGTTGTTGTTAGGTGCCATCAAGTCGATACCGACTCATAGCAGCCCTGTGTACAACAGAACAAAACACTGCCCAGTCCTGGGCCAACCTCACAATTGTTGCCACGCTTGAGCCCATTGATGTTGCCACTTTCCCAATCCATCTCGCTGGGAGTCTTCCTCTTTTTCTCTGACCCTCCACCTTACCAAACATGATATCCTTCTCCAGTGACTGGTCCCTCCTGACAATATGTCCAAAGTATGGGAGACCAAGTTTGGCCATCCTGGCCTCCAAGGAGCACTCTGGCTGCATTTCTTCCAACACAGATCTGTTTATTCTTTTGGCAACCCATGGCACTTTCAATATTCTCCTCCAACACCATAACTCAAAAGCATCAATTCTTCTACAGTCTTCCTTATCCGCTGTCCAGCTTTCACATGCATATAAGGTTATTGAAAATACCATGGCTTGGGCTAGGCGCACCTTAGTCCTCAAGCTGACATCTTTGCTCTTCAACACTTTAAAAAGGTCTTGTGCCGCAGATTTGCTCAGTGCAAGACTTACATACCTTTTATTTATTTAATTTTATTTTTCATTACTAACATAGCTGTTTAAAAGACTAACAAAAGTATGAAAAAGAAAACTTTTGGCCAATCTCATTTATGTACTCAGATGCAACTAGTCAACAGCAAGTTGAAGCAAGCAATGCAGTAATGCCATTTGATATCTATACATAAGCACTGGGCTGCAAATCACAAGATCCGAGGCTCAAGCCCGCCAGCTGCTCGTGGGAAAAAGATGAGGTTTTCTGCTCCTGCAAAGATTTAAAGCCTTGGAGACCCTATAACGCATCCCTATGAGCTACAGCTGGCTCTACCGCACTTAACAACAACAATATTTTAGTAACATTTTAATGTAGTAAACGTACCAACTTGACAAAAATTTACCTAATATCTGTCTTCTATAAAAACACTGAATAATTTAATTTCAATGCATTAATGTGTAGCATTGTAGCAACAGGATATGCACTGAACGGCTCACTGAAAGGATGGCAGTTCAAACCCACCAGCTGCTCCTTGTAAACCCTATGCAAGGTTATTCTGAGTTAGAACTGACTCAATGGCACTTAGCAACAACAACAATACATTAATAGTTAACTTATTAAGTTCTGGTGTACCACTCTAGGATAAGCACTGGACTACTAACCACAAGGTAGGCGGTTCAAATCTACCAACCAATCCTTGGAAACCTATACAGGGTCACTATGAGTCAGAACTGACTAGACAGCCCTTAACAACAACGACATGTTTAAATATGTTAAGTTGAATTAGTAAATTTAACTTTACACTTTCTGATCATTACTGTGTGGGCACTTACTGATTTTTACAACTCTGAACTGAATCAAAAGGCTGGGTTAGAATCCCAGCTCTGTCAAAAAGTGACCAAGTTATCAACCTTCTTAGTGCATTAGGTAAAACATTAGGTTAGTCACCTTCAAAATCTGACTTCCAAGTTTCAATTAAAGATAAATCTGTGGCCAAGTCCCATTCTGGTTGTTTTACTATTCAAACTGTTTCAACAAAATCTAAGCAAAAACTAGAAAGATGCTTGAGAAAACACCTTTAAATGGCAGAGGCATTTGTGCAAATGTCTGACTTTCTCATTTTGATTAAAAAAGCAGCAATCAATCAAATGTGTGTGTTTGTGGGGAGGACTGTGCAGGCCACATCATGAAAGATTATGAAAGAAGAGAGCACTTTTGATATAGACCTTTCTTTTTCTTCCTAGGTCTTTTTGGCTTCACAAAAGGAAACATATTTTCCATATAATTGCTAAACATGTGTGCTTATTAAATTATTCTTTAATTAGTTGATGATTTTAGCCATGCTTTGCTCTTTGGATATTCATTTTGTGTAATAAAATAATTACAGATAATTAAACTATCTCAAGCCCTTTTCTTCCCCTAGCAAACATGCTGGGTATCAAAAAATGACAACAAGTTGTAAATTAATCTGGAAAACAAAGCATGACAGATGAATGATTTGGTTGGAATTAATTAGGCACTAATTATATATTTGAATTAGATGAAGACTGAGATTCATTATAAAAATAAAACGTGATTCTGATAAGATGCACAGTTAGCAACATCCTTACCTTCTGTAGTGATGGAGTTGTTTTTTATCCAAGCCAGGGCCTTAGAGCAATCTTCTTCATCGTTGAGAGTGAAATGATTGCAAGGGACTATGTCTGTGTACCGCTGCTTACCATTGTTGGGAATCTCTCTGTTGGTCAGATGTTGACTAATATCAGCTCCTGTAGGGCATGGGACCTGAGTACACAACAGAGAAACACTTATTTAGGTGATCCTAGGTGAAATGCTGCCACAGCAAGACAAATAAACAGCAAAATGTAAACAATGTCCACACAGGTATGTGGAGTCCTGGTGTGGTGCTGTGGGTTAATGTGCTGGACTGCAAAGTCAGTCTGAACTGCAAGGTCAGCAGTTCAAGCTCACCAGCTGCTTTTTGGAGACTCTATACAGGATCACTGAGTTGGAATCGACTCGATGGCACTTAACAACAACATAGACAATTAATCATCTTGGCAGAATGATCTCTTTGAGCGAGTTCTCAGAAGTTGATTGGGTTATCTAATGCTGCATAACAAACTTTATAACAAATCGGTGGTGTAGAATGGCATATTTATTATGCTTATAGATTCTATAGGGCAGTCATTCAGCCAGGGCAAGGTGGGGGACAGTTTGTCTTGATTCCATAATGCTGGGTGACTCAGTGGGGAAGATTCCAAGCCTAGAAGGGGGCTGGAATCACCCACAGGTGTATTCACTTACATGTCAAGCAACTGATGCTGGGATGTTAGCTGGGGTTGTCAGCCAGAACACCATATGTGACCTCTCCATGTGCCTTAGCCACACAGTGACTGGGTTCCAATGGCAAGTGTCCGAAAGAGAGAGAAAAGCAGTATACAGAGCTCAATGTTCTTTTCTAAGTTAGCCTGGGAAGTTAAGCAGTATTCTGCTGCAGTTGTTGTTACTGTTGTTTTCATGTTGAGTCAGTTCCAACTCATAGTGAACCTGTAGAGAGCTTTCCAAAGCGACGAGTGGGTCTGAATTGCCAATCTTTCAGTTACCAACCCAGGGCCTATCTTACAAGTGCCACACCAGGGCTCAAACAGTGCTTGGTGGTGGTTATGTGCTGCGGAGTTGGTTCCAACTTATAGCGACCCTGTACAGGGTTTCTGAGGCTGTAAATCTTTACAGGAGCAGAAAGCCTCATCTTTCTCCCGTGAAATAGCTGATAGTTTCAAAATGCCGACCTTGTGGTTCACAGGCCGATTCTTAACCACTACGCTACCAGAGCTCCTTTATGATGGCCCCTATGAATAGAATATAGGGAACTAAGCAAACAGTGCTTAGGAGCCATCATAAAGGACTGGCCAGGGTCAAAGGAAGGGAACCTAGTCCCTACCTCTCCTGCAGTAAAGGTAAAACTCTGGAAGATCATTGGGGACTGGATTTATTGTGACCTTTTTTATTAAA
>NW_006408557.1:10233180-10238289 GCF_000296735.1 Chrysochloris asiatica | reverse complement strand
AAAAAAATATATATATATATATATATATATGTGTGTGTGTGTGTGTGTGTGTGTGTGTGTGTGTGTATGTGTCACAGAAGCAATTACCTCAGGAGTTGAGATTCAAGTGTGTAGAGGGGCAAGGCAGAAAAGAAAATGAGGGAAGAGGACTATGATTTACTTATGAAACACACTGATTATTTTTCACTTTGTCAAAGAATATGAATATGCCATCTCTCTTTAACACAGCCCTTCCAATCTAGCTTCTGCTCTCTCTCTCTGTCTGATGGGAAAGAACATGGAGGAGAGCATTTCTCTACATAAAGGCAAACAATAGGGAAAGCACAACAGAGAATGAGGATGAAAACTTGATCTTTATATCAAGGATACAGTGGCAAGCAGGTGGCCCATGCCCTGTACAAGCAGGTGGCCTATCTTGTACTGCCATGAGCTTTGAGGCAGGAATCATTCTACAGTGACGACAGGCAAACTTTCAATTGCAGGAAAGTGTTAGGAGTGCAGAAAAGTTCTTTCTCCTTTGAGAGAGGCAAAAAATGTCTTGTCACACTGGGTGCCTGTGAGTCTAGCTGATGCAGGAACGAAGGAGGCGTGTCCAAAACTCACTGACATTTAGGAAACTTTTGGTCATATCCTTCCATAACTGTAAAGATTTGGTACATTCTATGATTGATTTACTTCAGTTTCAAACTGGATTAAATAAATTACAAAACAGATTCAATTTTTAAAGCTGGATATCCTTTGCCCATGAAGAGTCTATAGTAAATTATATTTAGTAAAAAGGAACGACTCAATAAACAGTGATCATT
The DNA here is from genome assembly GCF_000296735.1 of Chrysochloris asiatica. Classification (NCBI taxonomy): domain Eukaryota; kingdom Metazoa; phylum Chordata; class Mammalia; order Afrosoricida; family Chrysochloridae; genus Chrysochloris; species Chrysochloris asiatica. The sequence goes on along the minus strand of NW_006408557.1, from coordinate 10,237,483 downwards.
TACTGCAACCAAAATTGTGGAGGTAAATTTTTCTTACTAACAATATAATTTGTTCAGCAATATTACACTAACATCTTGATCTTACTATTTTTATAACTGTTATAAAGCTGACCACCCAGGGCTTTAGCGAAAGTTTAAAAAATGAACAATATTGAAAACCATGCTTTGAGGTTTTGAAATCTCAAACTATAACAGACATTGTAGTATAAAAGAAAAGAAAACTTTGGTAACCTTCTGCCATTCTGTTGTTAGGTGTCATTGAATTGGTTCCAATCCATCGGGGATCCTGTGTATAATGGAACGAAGCACTGCCTGGTCCTGCTAATCCTCACAATCATTACTAAGTTTGAGACCATTATTGCAGCCACTGTGTCAATTTTGTTGACCTTCTACTTTACCAAGCATAATGACTTCCAGGGACTGACTGGTCCCTTCTGATAACAAGTCCAAAGTATGTGAAACAAAGTCTCGCCATTGTTGCTTCTAAGGAGCATTCTGACGGTACTTATTCCAACACAGATTTATTGGTTACTCTGGAAGTCCATGGAACATTTAATATTCTTCATCACACCATAATTCAAAAGTATCAACTGTTCTGGAGTCTTCCTTACTCATCTTTCACATGCATATGAAGCGACTGACAATACCATGGCTTGGGTCTGGTGCACCTTAGTTAAAGTGTACATCTTTGTTCTTTAACACTTTAAAGAGATCTTTTGCAGTGGATTTGCCGAATGCAATATATCATTTGATTTCCTGACTGCTGCTTCCATGGACATTGATTATAGATTTAAGTAAAATGAACTACTAGACAACTTCAATCTTTTCTCCATGTTTCATGATATTGATTATTGGTCCAATTGTAAGGATTTCTTTATGTTGAGATGTAATCCATAGTGAAGGTTGCAGTCATTGATCTTCATCAGTTTGATCTATACTAGTTTAGTAAGTCATCACATTTAAGCAATCAGAAAAAGTCCTTGACAGGAAAAGGCAGGGGTAAAGAACAAATTAGGTACTCAGTTGATAGAACTTTTGATGAATTGTCATTCCAAATAGTGGGTGTTCTGATGACCAAAAGGGGGTGCAGTCTAAATTGAAAATCAGCTCACTACATTCCTGAACTGGAAATGCATTCTGTTAATCCAGTTAAATCTTGTGTGTTATCCCATGTGAGATGTTGTTTTTGCATGCTTCTAAACTATAATTGGAGTCCTGGTGTGGCATTGAGGGTTAATGCACCAGACTGCAAAGATGTTTGAACTGCAAGGTCGGCGGTTCAAGCTCACCAGATATTCCTTGGAAACCCTATACAGGGTCGCTATGGGTCAGAATCGACTTGATGGCACTTAACAACAACAACAAACTATAACTAATAAGAGAAATGAAAGAAAAATTATGATAATATATTTTTATATTCACACAATAGCATTTTCACAAAATAGACAAAACTGAGACTAGGATTCTAAAACCCAAAGCCAATTAATTTGTCCACAAAGAGTTTAGTTGAACTGTGGAAGAAATTTGATATTCTGCCATCAGGAATACAGTCAATAAAAGCAGCTCTGGTACTGTAGTGGTTATGAGTCGGGTTGTTAGGCTCAAGGTCAGCAGTTTGAAATGACAAGCCACTCTATGGGAGAAAGATGAGGCTTTCTGCTCCTGTAAAGATTTACAGCTTTAGAAACCCTATGCAGGGTTGCTATGAGTCAGAAACTGAATCGATGGCATATACCACAACATTACAACCTGTGGTACTGGGTCTATGATTGAAGAAATGTCGTCACTATTGGCTATCTAGATTAGAAAGACTGCTGAACTAAACCGCAGATGACATTTCCACTCTTTACCAGGTGATTAAGGATACACAGGGACTTGTCTGAGGGCCGGAGATGGCTTCACTCACATGGCTGGTGTCTTGGCAGGCCTGGTTGGACAGTGAGGTTCAACTGGAATTGTCACAATGCTCCACGCTAATCTCTACAATTCTCCATGAGACAAGTAAAGTCTCAGGGACCTCATAAGCTAGCTCATAGTGGTTCCAGGGTCAGTCTATGCTCCACAATAATAATAATAATAATAAATTGATGGAGGAGTTGAAGCGAGAGTTAAAGAGGGTTTATAATAAGCTACTTAAATCCTCATCTTCCAAAATGGAGTGTCTCTCAGTAGTCTGAAGTTGTCAGATCAAGATGCAAAACTTCTATAAACATATAAACATTTGGAGTAATGGAGGGTGGGGTGGGGTGGGGTGGTGGTAAACCACTAAGGAAGGCACTACCAAAAATAACTTCAATGTGATTGTCTCAAACAAGAGGGCAAGGAAGCAGAGAAGTCTGGGAGAGAAACCAGCATTTTTCATGCCCAGTCCTGCAGACCAATTGAATGATTTACCTCATACATGGGGTTTTTGATCAAAGAAAACATAAAGTGATACGAGGATCTCAGGTGGCCCAGAAAAGTCAATGGTTCATACTCACCAGCTGCTCCTTGGGAGAAGGATGTGGCAGTCTGTTTCCTAAAGATTTACACTTTTGGAAATCCTAAAGGGCAGCTCTAATCTGTACTGTAGGGTCACTATTGGTTGAATTGACTTGAAAGCAATGTGTTTATTTGGACATAAAAAATATTGCATAAGATTTTATAATATTTGCAGTGAGACATACCAGTTAAAGCATCTGGTTATAGGTTAAGGTTTATATTTTATAACAGGGTGTCTTATTGCTTTGAATTTAGCTTTATTTTCATTATTATAATTTTTTAATACACACACACACATATTTGGGACAAAACCATAAGGCGGTTGAAGAGGAGTTAGGAAAATAAATCAAAACCAGAAGCTCCTTTGTGAATTCAGCTGCCCTTTCCTGTATCACTCTATGTACCTTCAATTTTTACATCCTTCTGGAAAAATTAAATTGGAACTCCCTTTATCACTTCTTCATTTCAGTTTTCCCATTGTAAAAAGGGCAAGAGCTTAATGTGCCACAGACTAAAGCTGCAGGGGCAGCTGGACACACATGGGCAGGCATCTGAGCCTCTGGGCACTTGGCTTCATCTTCCCTCCCATTTTCCAGAGTTTAAAGTCCGGGCAGCAGCTGAACCCCACAGGGCAGGTGGGGTGATCAATAAAGGGGTGCATAGTTTTTTCTTCTGGTAAAATACTTTTGAAAAGTAAGAGAAATACCTAAATATCAAAATGAAGGTATCTCTCCAGTTTTACTTTTATATATTTTAACCAGGAAAAGAGCCTTTTCTACCTTTGAGAACTTAATTGAGAAAAAGCAAGAAGAAAAATAAATCAGAATGATAGGTAGAAACCGGAACTACATCCAGATCTCCAGAGATGAGAAATCTCCACTTGAAAGGATGAGCAGACCAGCCTGGAGCGGCTAGAAGAATAAAAGATACCTCCTGAAAGAAAGACCTGCAGGAAAAATGGAGGCAGATGGACTATTACTACAAGAACAAACAAATCGCTTCCCTAGGAAACATCAAGGCAAGTGGCCAGATCCTCTCAATGCAAACCCCCTTCCAAGACTAAGACTCAACGGAAATGCACGCTCTGATCGGTGACCACACACATAACTGATGGGGGAAGTGGGGTAAAAGCAGCAATGAAGCGGCAAGCTAAGCCCTACAATGTTCAGTGGACTTCTGTGGACCCAGTTGTGGACCTGGTTGGCAAGCAGTGTGAGGAGACCTGGGGACTCTTGGGCCCAGTCAGTGGGAGGACTCGAGAGGCGAGTGGAACTACCGGCTGACGGGAAGAGAGGGCATATGCACAAGAGTGCCCACACTTGCAGATGATACCCACGTGACCTGGACCGGATGACTGGATGATCGGAGTTCAACCAGGAGAGGAAAGAAGCGGGGTGGGGGTGGGAAGAATGAGCTGATACAATCTGATGAACTTGACCTATACCTATGGAGCAGCGACTCAAGAGAAGGAACAAATACTTACAGCAAGAAGCATTTACACCCCCTCCACACACAGAGTGGACGGAGATGGGCAACTTGGACATTGGATACCCAAATGGGGAGGGGGGAACTACAAAGGCAAGAAGTGACTGGCTTACAAGCTTTCAAGAGGGAACCTAATGCCAGGGAGCATGGAGGAAGGCAGAATCTCCAGTAGGTACTACTCAATTTGTCTGGGCGGAGCCGATGAAAGGAAATATAGACGGGTAACTCATAACACTGTAGTGAATAATGCTTATCAGGATGGATTATGAGGGTTGGAAATGCAAAGGTAGACGTTTTGTAACAAGGAAGGGAGTGATTAATTCTCCAGGCTAGGAGC
>NW_006408557.1:10198069-10233010 GCF_000296735.1 Chrysochloris asiatica | reverse complement strand
GTTTCTAGGATATACCCTTTGGTTGGTTGATGATGCATGGAGGGGATTGGAACCATGGCAATGAGATGATATACGATGGAATGAATGTAAGACTAAGGTTCTCCCATGTAAACTATCATATAATTCACAATAAAACATTAAATAAATAAATAAATAAATCAGAATGATACAGGCAAAAAAAGAAAGAAGAGGAGGAAAGAAAAAAAGATAGACAGGATTTTCCTGTTGGTCAGTCAAAATTCTGAGCAAGTGGAAATTGGACATGATACAAAATGTGATTAAAAACTCACTACCTCAAGCAAGACCAGCAGCAGTCCACAAACTGGCCAGGAATACAGCATTTCAGAACCCCCTCCAGACCTAATGTGTCCTAATCTGCATTCTATAAAAAGTCTATAGTATATTTGTGTGCATATTACAATGTGGGAAATACTGCTTTAAGTTCAAGATGAGGGATTTGGGATCAAGAAAGTTGAAGCCAGTGCTTCTCAGCCTTGAAACTTTTTAGGAAAAATACTGACAGGGTCCCAACCATCTCTGGAGGTAAGGGTTAGGAACCTGTCGGTGTAGTTTTTTTAATAAGCCCAGGTGATCTTAATGTAGAGTCAAGACTGAGATGGTTAGCTAAGTGATGCCCAAAGTTGCAGAACACAAACCTGTATATATATATATCCCTGAATTAAGATAGTAGCTAGTGGATAGCTGCTGTTGAGTCGGCTCTAACTCATGGAGACCTCATGTCTAGCAAAGCAAAATATTACCTCATCCTGCATCATCCTCACAATTGCCAAAATGATTGAGTTCGTCATTGTAGCTACTGTGTCAGTCCATCTCACTGAGGGTCTCCCTCGTCCTCACCAGCTAGCTACGTCGCGAAACATGAAGTCCTCCTCCAGCAATCAATCCCTCCTCATGATGTGTACAAAGTAAGCAAATCAGACAATACCCTATTGTGATCCATAAGGTTTTCATTGGCTAATTTTCAGAATGAGATCACCAAGCTTTTCTTTCTCATTTATCTTAGTCTGAAAGCTCTGCTGAAACCTGTCCACCATGGGTGACCCTGTTCATATTTTAAACACTGATGGTATAGTTTCCAGCATCATAGTAACACACATAAGCCAACACAGTACGACAAACTGACAGATGGTACCAGATAAAACATGGCAGGGTGGGTCATGGGGGCAGGGAGAAGTGCTACTACACAATGTCAACTTCTTTGTGATTGTCATCAGGAACAAAAGCACGTTCCTCAGCAACAAAATCCAGATTCCTCAGCATGAAAAATATAATTAAAGGACTCCATACTTGAATTGGACGCCTGGTGTAGCACTGTAGGATCAGCACTGCACTGTGAACCACAAGGTTGGCTGTTCAAACTCAGCAGCTGCTGCTCCTCAGAAACTCTATACAGGGTCGCTGTGAGTCAACTCAATGGCACTTAACAACAACAATACTTGAATTACAAATAAACTTCTTTTCATTGAAGAGACATCTACTTTTGTGAGTCACATGAAACTCAAATGTGTACTGCAAAGTGGAAAGATTAAAATGTGCTTTTCTGAGCTATTTTGCTGCTTCAGTTCCTTTATTCAAATGTGGCCAGGGAATTGAATCACTGGGTTATCAATCAATCAGATTTCCTCCTTTCATAACTGAGAGACCAAATACAATAAAGGCTGACAGAAGGTGTGTGTGTTTGACATATTTTGCATGTGCCCATCACTACTGCCAAACGGTTGTCCTCTTGAGGCATAAATTAATTTATTACAAATGCAGGCCTGGCTATGTCTGGATCTGGCTATAGTTAGCAGCAAGTGTTAGACTTTGGAACAACAGTTTAAAGAATGACATTTCTTCAACGTGCTGTGCTTTTTATCCTTGAGCAGAATGTTTCCCTTGGAATGGGTTGCTGGGAGGATTTGAGGACACACTTCTGGTGATGTGTGCAGGCCCTGAAAAGCACACTTATGAATACAGAGTGGCAGCTGTCTGGGCAAGAAGGGCTGCCCTTTTACCCAGAGAGCATGTATCCCAGAAAACACGTAAATCGCCACCCTGGGAGCTGTTGCCCTGTGTATGCAGTCCTACCTGGTACTGCTGTCCAGTACAGAGGATGAGGTGATCATAGAGCACGATTTCTTCCTGGGAAACCATGACGTGCTTGGCCACTCGGTCTATTCCAGTCATCCTACCAACCACAACATTGACCCAAGAGCTAAGCGACATCAGCGCATAATCTCTATCATTAAAACAGTGGCTGCAAAAAGAGAGAACTCATGAGTGACAGTGACATTTGAGCAGCTGACAAGGGGCATTAATTAGACATCTGGTGAACTAGTTCAAGTCCCCTATTGGGTCGAGACTGTATTCTTGCTCTGAGTTTACCAGGACCATTCTTGTTAGAAAACAGTCACAAATTGACATCTTCTCATTAAAATGGTTCCACCTAGCTTAGACCAGTCCACACCAGGTAGGGTGTGTAGTGTGTGTACTCTGTGTGTGTGTGTGGGGGGGGTGTAGGTGTGGGTGTGGGTGGGTGGGTGGTGGTAGGGTCTTTAATATATACTCTTTCTTTTACTTCTATTTCATGGTGGTTGTAAACTTAATTTAGTTGTTGAATTGTCATATTGGCCAAGGACTGGGAGGAAATGAGAAAGAAGAAACTGATGTTACAGAGGATTCCCAAAGACAGGGGTCAAAATCTGAGAATATCTCTCAAAAAAAAAAAAAAGACATTTTTAGAATTGGTGTTTGGAGTCATGCCCAAACTACGAAACCCATTAATTTAGAGAAGATGCCAATTAAGGAAATTACCTTTGCAGCAAGTACAAAGCCTGGGGTTCACTCTGCAGTGCAAGTGCTGAATGGGCACTTTTTATGACCAGCACCTTGGGGTGTGTGTCCATGCTGCAGCTTCTGGACACTGAGGGCCACCGGCTTTTCCATTTTCTGGGTTTCAGTTGAAATGAAACACTCTGTCACCATGGGAGAAGAGTAAGTTTCTTGTGACTTTGAGTATATTTAAAGAATTGTGTGATAGTTGTCTCCATAAATTTCTGAGAAGTCTGACCTTATGCAAATAGATTTTTAATGATCCTCTTCTGAAGACTGAGTCTAAGAGCCTTTGTTTGTTGTTGTTGTTGTTTTTTAATTTAGGCTGCATGATCCTTTTCAGGAGGAGCTGGACCCGGGGATGCTGTATGCCCTGTGGACACTTTACTTTCCTCACCTCTCAGAATGGGATAATTAGCATTCAGTACATGCCTCAATCATTGTAAGGAAAGAACATAAGAATGTATGAGATGCTGCTTTGTCAAGTCGGATGCATATGTGAAGGGTATTACTCTAAACAAAAATAATAATGAGACATAATCCTGTTTACTATCCTTGGGGGCAAACAGAATCCTAGTAATGGGAGAACATTTTTTCTTTTTGATCCACTCATAGGCCTGCTATTGCTACACAAAGACAATTCTAGTAATGGATGCACATTAGACCCGTTATAAGACCTGTGAAAGAGAATGGAGGCCTGGGCTTTGTATCTCTCTATGAAACAACACCGAAAAGCAAGACAATTTCTCCTCAGTAAGAAAAGAAAATCAGAGGCTTGCCCTGTCACAGGGAAATAATAGTTACTGAGATGAACTTCTCTTTTGAACACCATTTTGATGGCTTTATAGGTAAGCAGAAACTTCATTGATTCCATACATCCCTAAGAGACGTTTGTGAAAGGACTGTCTTATTTGTTACATAGTCCCTTTCGCATTAGGAATAGTACCGTGAATTGTCCAAGATGGAGAAATAAATACAGTTAGTGCACAGGGATTAGTCTTAGGAGGATTTGCTCAAAGCTAACAAGTCTCAGGGGAAATTTAGGAAAGGCTAAGACAATGCTATTTTAAATGACAGCAGGACAGTGGTGTTGGTAATGTCAGGCTGCATATTACTGAGTTAAAATGTGAAGGTCTAGCCAGTGCAAAGTGGCACATGGAAAAAAGGAGTTTTAAAGACCTCTATTTAAAAGCAAAAAGAGGTATTGGAAGCTGTGGCGTATTTGCTTTGAAAACCTACACTGACAGCTCTTAGTTTAAAATGTCACTGTGTATCCATTTTTATGGTCCATGTTCCCCCAAAATGCCAGGTGCCATCAAGTTGATTCTGACTCTAGGTGACCCAATGTGTGTCAGAGCAGAACTGTGGTTTACAATGGCAATTTTTCAGAGATAAATCACCAAGCCTTTCTTCTGAAGCACCACTGAGTGAACTCAAACCTCCCACATTTTGGTTAGTAGCCAAGCACATTAAACATTTGTACCACCTATGCACTCTGTTTTTTTCCTACTCAGCAATAATTCTGAACCTGCCTTAACTGAAGCACCAGGTAGATGACTGAACATTGAATGGTTTAAAATTAGGAAAGCTATGTGCCAGGATAGTATTCTTTCACCAAACTTATTCAACATATATGCTGAGCAAATAATCCTAAACACTGGATTATATAAAGAAAAACATGGCATCAGGATTGGAGAAAGACTCACTAACAACCTGCAATATGCAGATGATACAACCTTGCTTGCTGAAAGCGAAGAGGACTTAAAAATACTTACTGATGAAGATCAAAGAGCACAGCCTTCCGTATGGGTTGCAACTCAATGTAAAGAAAACAAAAATCCTCACCATTGGACCAATAAATAACATCACGATAAATGAAGAAAAAAATTGAAGTTGTCAAAAACTTCATTTTGCTCGGATCAATCATCAACACTCATGGAAGCAGCAGTCAAGAGATCAAATGATGTATTTGCATTAGGCAAATCTGCTGCACAAGACCCCTTTAACGTTTTGAAGAACAAAGATGTCAGCTGGAGGACTAAGGTTTGCCTGACTCAAGCCATGGCATTTTAAATAACTTCACATGCATGTGTAGTGTAGTGGTTATGAATCAGGCTGCGAACCTTAAGGTCAGCAGTTTGAAACTACCAGCTGTTCCACAGGAGAAACATAACGCTTTCTGCTCTCGTAAAGATTTACAGCCTCGGAAACCCTGTACAAGGTTGCTGTGAGTCGGAACCGACTCCATGGCACATAATCACCACCATATGTATATGAAGGAGTTTCTGGTGTGGTGCTGTGGGTTAATGCGCCAGACTGCACAGCTGTTTGAACTGCAAGGTCAGTAGTTCAAGCTCACCAGCTGCTCCTAGGAAACTCTATGCAGGGTTGCTACGGGTTGGAACCAACTTGACAGCACTTAACAACAATAACATGCATGTGAAACTTGGGCAGTGAATAAGAATGACCATAGAAGAATTGATGCATTTGAGTTACAGTATTGGAAGAGAAAATTAAAAGTACTATGGATTGCATCTCAATGTCAAGAAAACAAAAATCCTCACCACTGGACCAATAAACAACATTCTTATCAACGGAGAAAAGACTGACATTGTCAAGGACTTCATCCTTCTTGGATCAACTATCAACATTCGTGGAAGCAGCAGTCAAGAGATGAGACGACGTATTGCATTAGGCAAATCTGCTGCACAGGAACTTTTTTAAAGTGTTGAAGAGCAAAGATGTCACCTTGAGGACTAAGGTGCGCTTGACCCACGTCATGGTATTTTCAACAACCTCATATGGATGCGAAAGCTGGACGGTGAATAAGGAAGATCGTAGAAGAATTGATGCCTTTGAGTTGTGGTGTTGGAGGAGAATACTAAAAGTGCCATGGACTGCCAAAAGAACCAATAGATCTGTTTTGGAAGAAGTGCAGCTAGAGTGCTCCTTGGAGGCCAAGATGACTAAACTTCGTCTCTCATACTTTGGACATATTGTCAGGAGGGAACAGTCGCTGGAGAAGGATATAATGCTGGGTAAGATGGAGGGCCAGAGAAAAAGAGGAAGACCCCCAAAGAGAGGGATCGGCCAGGTGGCATCATTGATGGCATCACGTGTGGTGGCGGTAGTGAGGTTAGCCCAGGATCAGACATTGTTTCGTTCTGCTGTGCATGGGGTCACTATGAGTTGGTTTCAACTCGATGGCACCTGACAACAACAACATGGACTGCCAAAAGAACACACCAATCTGTGTTGGAAGAAGTACAGCCAGAATGCTTCCTGGAAGCCAGGATGGCCAGACTTGGTCTCTCATATGTCAGACATATTGTCAGGAAGGACCAGTCCCTGGAGAAGGATATCATGGTTGTTAAAATGGAGGGTCAGCAAAAAAGAGGAAGATCCCCATCAATATGGATTGGTACAGTGGCAGTACTGATGGGCTCAAATGTAGCAATGGATGTGAGGTTGGCACAGGACCGAGAAGTGTTTCATTTTGTTGTGCATAGGATTGGTACTGAGTTGATAGCACTTAACAACAACAACAACAACAGGTAGATGAAACTACTATTGAAGACTGTTCGCTATAATTCTCCAAAATTACTTCCTAAGCAGAGTTAATGGGCATTAATAGTCTAGCATGGAAAGGCTGTCTTATGACTTGGAGACAAAAGAAATACCTCCACCAGGGTTCTCTGGGAAAGAGAAGAAATCTAAGGCAACTGATGCAACTTCATATGAGTATGAACTTGATTCTCAGATACTGCAAAAGGTTGGTTTCATAAAAATCCTAGAGACAGATAACAAAGAGGCAAAAATTGCAAAAGTCCTGGATGGGGAAATTTCTAGAAGAGGATACATCTGAAGATCGACCAGCGCACTCATGGTTGATGGTGTCACAAAACTTAATGATCAGAAAACTTAGCCCAAAGCTACAGGTGCAGATCTAGAAGCAAACTTGAAATGAGCAATTATAAGTACTGTGGAGACCTGCACTTGTATAATCAAAACCCCTCAATACTGACAGGAAACTCAGAGGTTGTCATAAAGGATTTATTGGGACACTCAGAAAAGAAAGACCATCACCATCAACTTGCAATTACTCAGGACTGATGGCCTAATTAGTGGATTGTTCCTGCTTCCTGTCTTTCTCCTACTGCCTTCCTCCTGTTTGCATCCTAGGCACGTCATTAGCACTTCCACCATAAGTTAAACAGGGCAAGAGGCAAAGTTAACCATTACAAAACAAAAACATAAAAACACTGGCTGGAGAAAAAATGGAAAATTAGTATTTGTAATGAGGAATTTAATTATTAAATTTATACATGTCATTTGCATTTACTATTTTGAAACTTCATTACCAGAGATAATCCTTATCGGGATATGGGAACCATTTGACAAGCAACATCCTGCTGAAGATTCAATCTGTCCTTTTTAAGAACTAAGATTACATCCAAATAGTTATCCATCCAATGTCACTGGGCTGTACTATTTAATGTCTGTCTATAGCTTACCTGAGAGAACAACTGTAGGCATTTTGAGAGGGAACTTTCATCTACTGGGCATTATTTACTGTGTACCTGGTATGTGCAAAACACTGTCCAAGTGCTGGGACAGTGAACAGAAAGGCAAAAATCTCCGACCATCAAGAGTTTACAATATACTTGAAAAATTTGGAATATAAAGAATGGACATCATTTTTCAAGGCAAATGATATAACATTTAGAAGAATTTCAGTATCAAGGGAAAAACAGAGCAAGGTAAGGGGCACTAGAATGCATTGAGGAGGTTGATTGTAAAGTAAGGAGGTAGGTGGGGCAGCCTTCATGGAAAAGGTGACATGTAAGTAAAGACTTGGAAAAAAGCAGACAGGCCAGGTGGGAATTTACCCGATGTGTCTGAGGAATATGGAGAAGGCTGGCATGGCCACAGTTGCCAGAACAACAGGAAAAACTAGTAAAAGATGAGGTTAGATAAGGGACAAGGTCAGATTTTAATTCTAGAACTTTCTGTGATGACGGAAATGTTCTGTACGTGGGCTGCTCAATATATTAGTCACTAGCCTTGGACTCCTGGTGTGGCGCTGTAGGATAAGCACTGGACTGGTAATCATAAAGTTGGCAGTCAAACACCCTAGTTGCTCCTCAGAAACCCTGTCCAGGGTCACTATGAGTTGGAACCAACTTGACTGCACTTAACAACAATAACAGTAAACCTTACTTTAACTTGTTATGTACTTGTTAATTGGTTTATGCTAGAATCTCCTGAGTAACATCTGAATTCCAGCAGAAAATCCTACTGCATTTCCCCTTTCCAGTATGAAATCCAACATGTAGGCTAAAAACAACTGCCCACAAACTAGGACATTCAGGCCACAGAATGAAAAAACCAACAGGATTCATACTCGCTTGCTAAAAACTTTCTTTGTTCAGTGGCCAGAAGATTCTTTCCTGGAAGTCCATGGGTGGAAATCAGGGTGAGATTATTAAACTTCAGGTGTGGGCTAAGGAGAAAGAAAACAACAGAATGCAATAAAAGGTTAAGCATATTCAGTTCAAGTTATTATAACTCAATTTAACCTTGTTTCAAGTTCTATCAAACTCTTGTCTAACAACTTTTTTTACACAAACCTTCAAATACAACCAGCCATTTAAATGAGAGACAGAAAATGTCACTGGAGTTGCTAACTGCAGATATTTCCAGATGCTACACATAGCATAATGGTTGTTGTTGCTAAGTGCCATCAAGTCAACTCCCACTCATAGAGATCCTGTGTAGAGTTTCTGAGGAGTGGCTGGAAGATTTGAACCACCGACCTTGTGGTACAAACTGACCTTGTGGTGGACTGCTTATCCCACAGCGCCACACCAGGACTCCAGCATAATAGTAGGCATGGTTTAATTCTTTTTATTTGCTTCTCAAAATGAAATGCAACAAAATTGGAAGGAGGGAGATAAATTTTGTATAATTCAATGAAAACCTTGAATTTTAGACTACAGCTGACCCTTGATAGGCTTGAACTACATAGGTTCATTTGGGCAAGAATTTGTGTGTGTGTGTGTGTGTGTGTTGCTACTGTGGTGAGCTCAAGTGCTGAGAGTATCCACTTAAAGTTTATAAACGGACCTGTGCAGTTCAAGCCCATGTTCTTCAAGGGTCAACTGTATTTCTAAGAAACTGCTTGGAATCATAACCAACACAAGTAAAACTTGTTGAGGGTTTACAATCAAGCACTTTGCATGTTAGGATCTCATTTCGTCCTCACATTGTTACTATTATTTCTATATTATTGTGGGGAAACTGAGGTAATGTAACTTGCCTAAGACCATACAACTAGAAAGTCTTGAGGCAGGGTTTGAACCCTCTGGCTCCAACATCTTTTCACCTATTCATTGCCTGTACTGTCCTGTAGACCTCAAATTACTGAGAGAAACCCAAAGATTGTCTAATTCCAATCAATCAACATTAGCTATATTATTTTCAGACACATACAGTTACTTAAATCAGGATATCAAAGGATCACTTGGCAGAAATTTCTCAAGGAATCCTTTTACAAGCAGCAGTGCCTAACATTTGTGTCGAGGGTTCAATGAGCCACATGCATTATCATACAGACTGATTGTCAAGAAAATCTATACTGGGGACTGAGGCTGGTTTTTTATTACCCATGTTTCAAGCATAAAATAAAAGTCAGAAGTGAGAATTTGTTCAAGGTCATGAAACTCATAAGAAGAAATGAAAGGGCCAGAAATGAAACCTGTGTCTTTTCACCCCAAGTGGGAGCCGCCCAATTCATCGCACTGCCCTCTTTAACCACTCCTGTAAGTAAATGTGTAGCATGCCTGGGATGTGTTATCAGAGGCTTCTACAGAACTTAAAAGTCTAAGACTCACTCTGTGTTTTCCCTGATGTATTTAAACTATCCCTGCTTCAAGTACGCTCTCTGGTTTAGAGTCAGCATAGTGTATGAATCCAATGAGCCCTGATCTTTTTCTAGGGTTCAGGCTGTTGAGATTTTTTTCTCAGTTCTCAGTTCATACACCTCCCTTTAAACTGATCAAATGCAAAAAAGGAAGTCTTTACCATGTTAAAGGAAAACACCTGCCCTCCTTTCCCATGAGTAGGTTGGACATTTTCCAAATATGGAAATGCTATCAATTTACTGGCAATCTGTTAAGTACCATTAAAAGCAGGAGACTCTGGGCACTGGCACAGGGCTTCACAATGCAATAAACTCAACCGCACCTGACATTTAAGAACAGCTAAATATTATGAAAGGTTTTGTTTTAAAGTCTCTAAGGATGTGTGTCATTTAAGAGTAAACTTATTTGATAAAAAGAAAACCAAGCACACCTTATCCTCTAGTAAAAAATTTTTTAAAAACTTAATATGTTCAAATAACAAAAAGGTCACAATTAACCCCAGCTACTTACGGATGCAAGTCTGCAGCTATAAACTAATGATAGGATTTTGATTTATTATCATAAAATAATAATAATAATGATAATGGGGTCCTGGTGTAGCACTGTGGGATAATGCACTGGACCACAAGGTTGGTTTGAACTGCAAGGTTGGTAGTTTAAATTCACCAACCTCTCCTCAGGAACCCTATGCAGGGTCTCTATGAGTTGGAACTGACTCGACGGCACTTAACAACAACACCAATAATAATAGGATCCCTGGTGGCACACTGGGTAGTGCTCGGCTGCTAAAAACAAAAGTTGACTGTTCAAACCCACCAATAGCTCTGTGGGAGAAAGAGATGGGGCAATCTGCTTGCTTAAAGATTTCAACACAGTGCTGTTGAGTCAAGTCTGACTCTTAGCAACCTTCCGGAACAGAGTAGACGTGACCATTGGATTTCCAAGATTGTAATTAGTTATGGATGCACTGCTTCATTTTCCTCCTGCAGAGTAGCTGGTAGAATTGAACCAGTGATTTCTTGGTTAATAGTGAGTGCTTATCATTGTGCCACCAGGGCTCCATCCCTAAAGATTTACAGCTCTGGACACCCTAGGGGATAATTCTCCTCTGTCCAATAGGGCTGAAACAAGTTGGAATCAACTTGATGGCAATGGGTCTGTTTGGGGTTTTTTTGTAACAATAATAACGCATGTTTATAACCACATGAAGTTAGAAATTCTATCTTCTTGCTTTTCTAATTTTCCGTGCGCCATGTCTATTTTCATTGTGACTTCATCCAAGATGGCTCCTGGAACTTGAGCCATCACATCCACATTTTAGGCAAAAGGAAGGAGGGAAGGGTAGAAAGGGTTGCCTACTTAGGAGCCTTCCCCCAAATCCCATATGCTATTTCTGCTTACGTTGCCAGAACTTAGTCACATGGCCATATATATATATACATAGTATCAAGTGAAGCTGGAAAATGTTTTTCCATGAGACACACTGCCTAGGACTCTGCTACCAAGGACAAAGTGCAAAATGGATGCTGGCAGCAGCTATTAGTCACTATTCATGTTGACTCATGAAGACAAGGTGGGGAAAGGATTATGGAAAATTCTTGTTATCACTCAGGGTCCAGGCAGAAAAGAGATAGCAAACTCAAAGCATTTAACTGAATAAACATACTATTTACAGAGATGTGTGCTAGATTGTGGTAAACAATAAGGGAAGGGGTCATCTAGGAACTAGCAACTTTGGGATTTGATTGCTGATCCTAACTCAGAAGGGGCAAGGATGGGAGGAAATGGTGACAACTGGAACTGGGGAGCCTTGCAGGAGCCGTAGTCACATAACATGCTGTCTGAGGCAATGCTGTAGCTCTCTCACTTTATTTAAATGCTGTCTCTTTTATATTTCTCTTTTATGGCTGTTCTCTTACCATATTCTCCTCTGGTGCCCATTCATCCCTCACAAAGATCTCCCCGAGTTCATATCCACCTCAAAAGGTGAAATCACCTACCACCACAACTTTACCTTATATATTTACACTATAGTTTTCTTCTGAGCTAAAAATCTAATTTCCAAGCGCTGGCTATCCTAACTGGGATACTCCATGTGGTTGTTTTGCAGTTGTCATCAAGTTGATCCTAATTCATGGCAAGCTCATGTGTGCAGAGTAGAACTGCTTCAAAGGGGAGGTCCCAGGTCTGTCTTCCAAGGTGCCTTTGGGTGGCTTTGAACCGTGAATCAGTTGGCTACTTGTCAGACACTTAGCTATTTGCACCATGTTTTTGTTGTTGTTGTCTGGTGCCATTGAGTCAGAACCGACTCACAGCGACCCCATGCACAGCAGAATGAAACAATGTCCGATCCTGGGTCAACCCTACCACCGCTGCCACACTTGATGCCATCAATGATGCCACCTGGCTGATCCATCTCGTTGGGGGTCTTCCTCTTTTTCTCTGATCCTCCATCTTGCCCAGCATGACATCCTTCTCCAGCAACTGTTCTCTCCTGACAATATGTCCAAAGTATGAGAGACGAAGCTTAGCCATCCTGGCCTCCAAAATAGATCTATTGGTTCTTTTGGCAGTCCATGGCACTTTTAGTATTCTCCTCCAACACCACAATTCAAAGGCATCAATTCTTCTACGATCTTCCTTATTCACCATCCAGCTTTCGCATCCGTATGAGGTTATTGAAAATACCATGGCTTGGGTCAGGCGCACGTTAGTCCGCAAGCTGACATCTCTGCTCTTCAACACTTTAAAAAGTTCCTGTGCAGCAGATTTGCCCAATGTAATATGGCGTCTGATATCTTGACTGCTGCTTCCATGAGTGTTGATAGTTGATCCAAGAAGAATGAAGTCCTTGACAACTTCAATCTTTTCTCCGTTGGGTATACCAAATTCAGTATGTGTCCCAAACAAAACTCCTTCATGTCAGTAAAAAACATGGCCAGCTAACCACCTCCCCAGTGAGGAAACTGGAATCAACCTCAGCTCCTAACCTCAATCTCACTTCCCACTGTCACCAGGCCTAATCAATTTCACTTCATTTCTAAGTTATGCTGCCTCAGTCTACCATTTTGCTTTGTTGTTGTTTTTAAGTGCTGTCGAGTCGGTTCCGACCCATAGCGACCCTGTATAGGGTTTCTAAGGAGCAGCACTGCCACCCTTGCAGTTCAAACGGCTTTGCAGTTTGGTGCATTAACCCATAGCGCCACACCAGGAGTCTACCCAGCTTGCTTAGGTAGTGGGAACAGGCTCAGGTTAGTTTCTTGAACATGAGACTCTCGTTTCTAACAATTTTCCTCATAGCTGCCAGAATCCTCCTTTTACATGAAACATTCCCCAATATTGTTGTTGTTGTTAAGTGCTGTTAAGTCAGTTCCAACCCATAGCAACCCTTTATAGGGTTTCCAAGGAGTGGCTGGTGAGCTTGAACCACTGACCTTGTGGTTCACACTGACTTTGCAGTCCAGCGCATTAACCCACAGCAACACCCCAGGATTCCAAACTCTCAATAGTTCCTGGTTTTTAAATCTCCACCTTTGCTTATTATCTGGATAGCTGCAGAGCAGTTAAGATCATAGGCTTGGAAGCGAAAATGCCTCAGCTAGACTCCTGTGTCTACCATTTTCTAGCTTTTTGATCTTGGGCAAGTTACAAAACCTCTCTGTGGCTTAGTTTCCTAACCTTTAAAGTAGAACTGATAAAACCTAACCCTTCAAAAGGTTGCTATGAGGATTAAGTGAAATAATAACTACAAAATGCTTAGAATATTGCCTGGGCGTTGTATGGTTTCAACGACTGCTAACTATGGCTTCTATCACCAGACATATTAAATGTAACTTCCTGAGCATAGTAATGTAATTGGGGTGTAACCTAGCTCCTTAGCCTGCTTTGTAACATAAAATTCTTGCTATTCTTTTTTCATGTCTGTTCACAAAAATTATCACTGGCAAATCATTTTTTTTCTCCAACCTTAATTTTCTTGTGATAGTTCTCTCTGTAATCTTTAATTTCTTAAATATAAAATTATCTAGGAGTACTGGTCTAAAATTCATGAAGTTTAGAATGAATAATTCTAATATCTATTTGTTCTTCTGTAGATGGATTATGTAAATGAATGTTTAAGACTTTAATAAGACTGTTGTTGCTGTTGTTAATTGCCATTAAATCCATTTGAACTCATAGCAAACCCATGTGTGCAGAGTAGAAGAGTTCCACAGGGTTTTCAAAGCTGTTACGTCTCAGAAACAGACAGCCAGGCCTTTCTTCCAAAGTGCTGATTGGTGGGTTCAAACAGCCAGTCTTTTGGCTAGTAATTGAGCACATAACCATTTGCACTGACTTTAATTTGATTAACTGTGGATATTAAAAATGTTCCTGGGAATAGAACACTGTGAGGCAGTGGCCATCCTCATTAGAAGTGAGCACTCATTATAAGAAGGGGTAGGAGTGGTGGAAACTTAGAGAAAGCACACATTTATGCTCGAATGGTGTGCTTGAGATATATATGAACAATATCTAGCATCATTGTGAGCCTTCTGTTCTCAAATCAAAGGTCACTGTGTCGTGGAGAGGGGGAAAAAAGTTCAAGTTAAGTGCTCAAGCCAATGAAATATTAAACAAGTGCACCTGCATTTTACAGCAAATAATTCCAGTGGGGATTTCATGTTGCTGTGGCTACAAAGGTAGGAACAGCTCAAAGATACTTGTAAAGCAGGGAGGGATTAGAGTATCCAGGGAAATAAGTAAAAGGTATTGGGTTTCATTCCATGCTTCAGGAGGACAGCTACAAAATTAGGGCTAAATATCCTATCCTTCAAATACAGAGGGTCACATTGCCAATTTATTGTGAGCATGATAAAAGAAACATAGAACTTTTCATGTTGTTTACCCTTCTAGGCGGCAGAAACCTGTCAACCTGCCAGGTGATCACTCATCATGTTTTATTTTTTTTTATGATGTTTTCTGTGGGGAGGGAAGCATAGCTTAGGCAACCAAAGCAAGTTATTTAATTAACTGCTTTCATTAATGCTTCTATTTGAACAAATAAATAATGCAGAGAGGGGAATAATTACCCCACATGGATCTAAATGGTTCTGTTTATTTTGCTCAGACCTGCTTTCTGGATTGGTCAAGATAGTGACAAAAATATTTGCCATATGAAATTATATCCTGGATAGAAATTACCAGCTACATGTACCATTTCTTCCACCATACTTATTCAACCTGTATGCTGAGCATATAATCCATGAAGCTGGGTTATATGAAGAAAAACGTGGCATCAGGATTAGAGGAAGACTCATTAACAACCTGCGATATACAGATGATACAACCTTGCTTACTGAAAGTGAAGAGAACTTAAAACATTTACTGATGAAGGTCAAAGAGCTCAGCATTTGGGATGGATTGCATCTCAATGTAAAGAACACAAAAATCCATACCACTGGACCAATAAACAACATTCTTTTCAACAGAGAAGACTGAAATTGTCAAGGACTTCATTCTTCTTGGATCAATGATCAACACTCATGGAAGAACCAGTCAGGAAATCAAACGATGTATTGCATTAAGCAAATCTGCTGCACAAGACCTTTTTAAAGTGTTGAAGAGCAAAGATGTCAGCTTGAGGACTAAGATGCACCTGACCTAAGCCATGATATTTTCAATGACCTCATATGCATGCGATAGCTGGACAGTGAATAAGGAAGGCCGTAGAAGAGTTGATGCCTTTGAGTTAGGGTGTTGGAGGAGAATATTGAAAGTGCCATGAGATGCCAAAAAAACCAACAGATCTGTTTTGGAAGAAGTGCAGCCAGGAGGGACTAGTCGCTGGAGAAGGATATCATGTTTGGTAAGGTGGAGAGTAAGAGAAAAAGAGGAAGACCCCCAGTGAGATGGATTGGCAAAGTGGCATCATCAATGGGCTCAAGCATGGCAACAATTGTAAGGTTGACCCAGGACCGGGCAGTGTTTTGTTCTGTTGTACATAAGGTCACTGTGAGTCGGTACTGATTCGATGGCACATAACAACAACAAACACGTACCAGTTGAAGAATAATTCATATTTAATTCAGTTTTAGTGACACCACATAATGCCACAAAAGTAATAATAAAATACTACAGATGGAAGTTATGTGAACTTTCAATGTTAGAAGAAAAACTAAG
This sequence comes from Chrysochloris asiatica, assembly GCF_000296735.1. Taxonomy (NCBI): domain Eukaryota; kingdom Metazoa; phylum Chordata; class Mammalia; order Afrosoricida; family Chrysochloridae; genus Chrysochloris; species Chrysochloris asiatica. Next base: position 10,217,093 of record NW_006408557.1, on the reverse strand, counting down.
GGAAAGTAAGAAATTTATTATAAGTATAGAACAGATTAAGACATTCTACCAGTTTTTCCCTGAAAAAAATCTTACGTTTTCTCAGTAATATAGTTTTTTGTTTATATCACAAAAGATACTTTTTGATAACATCCTTAGGTAGTTATTTCATTTTGCTCAACTCGTAGAAATAGCATGGTAGCTGCACCCATAATCACAAGTTGTCAGTAATGGCACACTCCAGCCTCCAGGGGGAAACCAGAGAGAGCTGTCCAAAGAAGAAAAGTGGAATCAAAGACTCAGAGTACCTCCAGAAAGGGGAGTAGTGTGCATGGAGATGTTGTTGCTAGCAGCCACTGACAAAGGGTCTGTTCCTATACCATCCTGAGGATGGGCTGTGGATCAGACCATCGTAATCATATGATTTCCCTTGGCTGACTTACAGAACTAGAGCATCGGGCTCTTCTTTCTAGTCTATCTTAGTCTGGAAGTTGCACTGAAACCTGTTCAGCATCATAGCAACATGAAAGCCTCCACCGATACAGATAGATAATGGCTGCACATACAGTGCATTAACTGGGAATTGAACCTTTGTATCCTGCCTGGTCGGTGTGAACCACAAGGTCGGTAGTTCAAGGTCACCAGCTGCTCCTTGGAAACCCTATATAGGGTTGCTTTGAGTTGGAACCGACTCAATGGCACTTAACAACATCCTGCCTGGATAGAGAGAATTCTTTCACTGAACCATCAAAGCACTCATGTGCACAAGGAAAGGTAAAGGTTATAAGCACTCTCCCTGAACCTACTTCTCTCTTCTCTTAGATGCCATCTTGTACGATTCCAACTTGGGTGGTGGATCAAAACTCCCCTGTCATTAAAAGCACTGGGATGAACCAGGACTGGGGACTGGAGAAAGAGGAAAAGGAGTAACCCTTTTGTTTTTTTTTAAGTTCTTATTGTGAATTGAGTGACAGTTTACATGGGAGAACATCAGCTTTACATTCATCCTATCGTATTTCGCTTCACTGCCAATGATTACAACCCCCTCCATGCATCATCATTCAACAGTATTTGCTTCTATTCCCTCTGTTGTTTTTTTGTTTATTTGTTTCTGGATGTACAACAAAACACTCAGGAATATGCAATCATTCAAACACCCAAAGGGCATACCCTGTAAGCCTATCTCCTGGCCACCAGCACACAGCCCTCGTCTTTCTCCATGAGTCTAGAGTCCTTAGCCACTCCAAACTTCCATGTCATCATCTCTGCCTCCATCTCTGGCGTTGCTGCTTCTCTGAATAGGGTCTTATACTCTGCTCCCGCTCTTCTCCCTTTATGGTCCCAGGGTCCTCCGCTCTTGGACTACAGGATAAACCACTCCCGTCTTTTGCTACAAAACATCTACTTTTACAGTTGCAACAATCGCAATCAGTCATGATAACAATTACTCACTATTGAACCACCAGAATCTTATCCCCATCTCTTTTCACCAGCCCCATCTAGACAGGATGAAAACCACTCAGTGGGGATTCTACCTTCCCCCACACACTCTGAAACTAAACTCCCTCTTGAAAACTTGTAAGCCAGTCACTTTGTGCCTGTATAGTGCCCCTCCCCCATTTTAGGTAGCCAATGTCTAAGTTGCCCATCCCTATCAACCCTGTGTACAGAGGGGGATGGGAATGATCCTTGCTGTGAAGATTCCTTCCCTCTTGGTTGGTATTTCAAGCTACTACCTCCATAGTATAGGTCAAGTTCATCAGATTATAGTGAATTATAGTTGTGGTCTTTATAAGAAAAAAAAATTTTTTTTTTTTCTTTTTTCTTTTCTTTCTTCCTCTAGTCGAGTTCTGATCATCCAGCCATTGAAACTAGGTCAAATGGGTACTATCTGCAAGTATGGGCATTCTTGTGCATCTCCCCTCACTTCATATCACCTGGATGCTTCCCTCTCTGCTCTAGCCCTCTGTGGCTATGAAGGAGCAACCCTCTTAAGACTTCCTCTAACGTCCTGAGCAAGGGAGTTTCTACTCATCAGGGTAGGAACCTTGCTAGGGATCTGTAACCAACACTGCACCCAGCAGTTAGGTACACACACCGTTCTGAAGTTGTCTGGGTACTCTGTGCTTTCCTAGAGACCTGGCAGGGGTGGGATGGTGGCCATCATAAGGGACTAGGGGAAGGATTTGGGTATTCAGGATCTCAGATAAAAAGTTTAATTATCTCTGCACATAAGTAAAACATAAACCCTTGTTGAAAAAATAAAAATCTGTACAATGCCTGAAATGTCAATAGAAAGAATAAAACTAAAATTTGAGGGTTTTGGAAAAACAAACTGAAATGAAATCAACTTTTTAAAATTCCCAATTTAGGGGAAATGATGATGCTTTCATCTATAGACAATACATGTGAAATAAAACATACTTTGAGAATAGGCTTATAAACACTGGCCATATACAATATATAAATACCAAGATGTTGTCGTTGTTAAGTGTCGTCGAGTCAATTCCAACCCATAGAGATCCTGTATAGGGTTTCCGAGGAGCAGCTGGTGAGTTTGAACTGCTGGCCTTGCAGTTCAAATGGCTTTGCAGTCTGGCGCATTAACCCACAGTGCCGTACCAGGACAATACCAAGGTAGTAGTTATAAAAGATGAATCAGAAAGTTCTTGCACACCATAACTCCTAAATCCCAAACTGACTGGCATCGAGTCGATTCTGACTCATAGCAACCCCACATCGGGTTTCTGAGACTGTATATCTTTATGGAAGAGGACAACCTTTTCTTTCTACCCCAGAATGAAGTGCTGGCCTTGCGATTAGCAGCCTAGTGCCTAACCCACAGTGCCACCAGGGCTCCTTGCCCTTGCACACAGAGATGAAAAAAATACAAAACAAAAAAAAAATAATAATCAGTTTCAAAAGATTGGAATAACAAGCATTATAGGAATTCAAAAGCAGAAAGATCACTTGCATGGGACAGGATGAGGAATGGCTTCATGTCTGGGGCAAATAGTTGGCTATTTGGAAGGATTTATTAATATCACAGGGTCAGGTTTCCGCATGCCTGACAAATATTTTTTCTTGGGTCTTCATTCTTAATTGTGATAATTTTAATCATGGAACTTTGTGAAATATTTTCCACTAGGCCCAATTTAGCATGTAAGTACTATGAGCATATGAACATGGGATAATGACTTGGGTTTATATTGTTAATGATTATTTAATAGTTATACCTGATAAGCCCTAGAGTAATGATGTGATTAGAAGTTGTATGGTTTATTGGGAAGCATGGTGGCTGCGTGTGAAAACCACTAGACTGCGAATCACAAGGTCTGTGGTTCAAGTCTGCCAGCCACTCCAAAGAAGAAAGATGGAGCTTTTGGCTCCCATGAAGATATAAAGCCTAGGAAACCCTATACAGGGCTGCTATGAGTCAGAACGTTGACTTGAGGGCACTTAACAACAACAATTGGTTTGTTGGCAATTATACAATGTGGCTTGAAAAACAAGCCCATAAAACCAGGTTATTCAAGAGTGCAAGTCTGTGGAGTAGGCAGACACAGTGAGCAGATGCTCTGCAAGAAAGACATGGGAGACCAAGTGAGAAAGATACAGATGGTGATCCTGGAACGCTGAGCTTCAGAGGATAGAACAGAGAAGTGGACTGAGTGCTAACTGTGAGAGGCAGCAAAACAGGAGAAGCGAAACAGAAGAATAGTGGGCAGACTGTAGGCTAACCTGGAGCGGCATGATCATCTTGAGATTTTTTGAGTGGCTATTGATACAATAACCTGCAGGCACAGGATGTGGGTGGAGCTTGGCAGCAAGGGGGTGCAGTTCTCCCTTATTCCTCTGCCATCCTGGTAGGTGGGGGCATGACCAGTCCCTGCCCAAGCCAACTCAGCAGCCAGTGACCCACTCCCCTCAAGCGCAGCCTCTGCTTTGCCTGAAGTTGGGCACCAGGCATAGCAGCCCTGCTTCTGGAGGCCCATGAGTCCGCCCTGAACTATGCCACACAAATAGTGATCAGAAAACTGGTCACACTTCCAGTCTCTACCACGTCCACCAAGAGACAGGTGGTAAGTGCCTGAGAACACACCCAATATACAATTATGCATTAAATATAAATATGACACCACAAATGTCTTAGACAAAATAGGCAAATTTAGCTTACATGAAGAAACAAGAGAGTGCTTCAAACAAGTGATGAAAATGCAGAGTCAAAGAGTATAATACTAGAAATAGTATCTGAACTGCTTGATAAGGAGTTCAAAAGATTGTTATATAGGCAATTCCAAAGGAGTGAGAGAATGATCGAGAACACTGCAAACGAAATCAAGCAAAACAAAGACAAAACTATAGAAGAATTAAGGAAACAAACGAAATACTGGTTGCCATTAAAAAAAACAAAAACAAAACAGTAATTAGAAATCCAGAAGATTAATACTAAGACTTCAGAAACAGATAATACACTGAAAGGGAAAAGAAGTAGAATTGAACTTGGAAGGCCAGATTACTGAACTTGAAGAAAATTCTCTCCATATTCATCTAAAAGAGGAACACTCAGAAAAAATAATTTTAAAATGTGAAAAAAGCCTAAGATTTATGTGGGACACTATCAAGAGCAATAACTTACGTGTTGACTGCAATTCCAGAACAGGAAGAGACACACAGAAAAGAAACACAGAAAAACAGAGAATATTTTCTGAGAATTGTTAGAAGAAAACTTCCTTAACATCATGAAAGACAAGATGATAGCCATTTAAAAAGTTAACAAACTCCAAACAAGATAGACTCCAAAAGAAAAGCCACCTTGAATGACTTTATATTCCTGAGTGTTTTGGTGACTATAAAAAGAAAAACAAAAGAAACACAGAGGGAATAGACGCAAATACTGTTGAGTGATGATGCATGGAGGGGATTGTAATCAATCATTGCAATGGAATGAAATACGATAGTATGAGTGTAAAACTGATGTTTCACCATGTAAACTATCATTCAATTCATAAAAACTTAAAGAAAGAAAGAAAGAAAAACACCAAGACATATTATAATCAAGTTTTTCAAAATCAAGAAAAGAATCCTGAGAGCAGCTTAGGAAAATACGAAGTTACCTACAAAGGAGAACTAATAAGACTAAGCTCTGATTTCTCTGCAGAAACCATGCAGGTAAGAAGACAATGAGATGACACATAAAAACTCTGAAAGAAAACAAACTGCCTATCAAGAATCATGCACCCAGCCAAATTATCCATCAAATATGATGGCAAAATTAGGTCATTTTCTGATAAGCAGAAATGAAAAGAATTTGTAAAAATCAGACCAATTAAAAAAAAAAACCAAACAAACAAAAAAACACCAAAGCAAGCTCTTCGGACAGAGAACAGACAACAATCTGAAATGTTAGTTCCATGACAATATTACCCAGAACTCAACCTAGATATACAAGTATTCAAAGTAAAACAGTCCTACAAGATTGAAAATAGAAAACCAGAGATACAGTTGCAACAACAACAACAAAATATAAAGTAAAAAGAGGGAATAATGTAGTTACAGGACTTCTAAATGAAGAGGAATTCAATAAGAAAAAAGTGAAATTAATAAAAATAAACCTAACTGTGGCACTACAGAATCCTGCGCTGAACTGCAAGGTCAGTTTGAACCGCGAGGTTGCTGGTTCAGACCCACCAGTCACTCCTCGGAATCCCTACACAGGATCGCTATGGGTTAAAACAGACTTGATGGCACCTTAACAACAACATAACCATGACCAGATGTTCATGGCAGGTTCTTCCTGGATTTTGTCTCCATATTTCTACCCAATATGAAATGTTATATTATTCCTTTTCACTTTCCCAGCGCCCTTGTAGACATTTCTACTTGTTTGCTAAGGGATTAAAGGATTCCATGATTCCATGAGAGTGTTACAGCCTTAACCCTCCCTCTGCATGGAGGAAAAAATGTGACTGGTAGATTTAGAGCTGAAGACATGGGGAGGGGGAGGCATGAACAACTGGGGGTGTAATATGTTTTTTGTTTTTCAGGAGAGAGGCTGCACATGAAAAAGTCGGAGATGGCAGGGCCAAGATAGCATTGATCCAGTGGCAGTGAGGACCAAACCAAGAGAACCACTGGAGGGTTTGTAAAACACAGATTTTTTGGGTCCTCCCTCATAGATTCACACTTAGAGGTATAATTGATCTGAGGTGGGGCCTGAGAATCTGTCTGTATTTCTAACAAATTCCTAAGTGAGGCTGATGCTGGTGGCCCTAGGATAACACTTTGAGAACCACTGTTCTAGGGATAGAAAAGAGAGAGACTGGAAGCCAAAGCAAGCAGGGTAGAATTTTATGTAAGTTTCTATGCATGAAGTATTAGGATCCCACTAAATATTTGAGAGACAAGAGTAAAGAGTGAAATTCTTGTTTATTTTGTCAAGAAAACAAATTCTTGGTTTTTTTTTTGGTGTTTTTATTTATTTATGTGCAGCAGAACCCCAGGATTTGGTATTGGGGTTGTGTGTGTGCAGTCAGAGCCTTATAAGTCTATATGGTGAATGAGAATGTTGTTAAGTGCCATCCAGTTGGTTCCGGCTCATAGCAACTCTGAATGGGGTTTCTGAGGTTATTGAATCTTGCGGTTCAAACTGATTTTGCAGTCCACTGCTTATCCTGCAGTGTAAAAATTACGATTTGTCAAGAAATGTCAGGAAAAGAGCTAAGAAACATTCACTGGGTGCCCATAATGCCACAATGGCCAGTTGGCACCCTTAGAACCCATGAGAAATGTAGACCATCCTTCAATTTGTGTGGAAAGTGAGTGCTCTCAACTTTTTCACAATTCCAGGCTTCTCTAGTCACATAGTTTTGCAAAATGGAAATATCATAGAATGTTCACTGCCTGCTTAACATTCCTGATAGTTAAAGCAAAGGTGGTGGTCATTTGAACCAAACTCCAAGGGAAAGTCTTTGCCAAGAAGCCAGAGGCAACTGCTGGTAGGAAAGGCTTCTGATTTGCCCCTAATCCTTAAGGAAGAGAAGATCTTCTGAACTGGGAAGATCATTTTCCCAACCTCTTCCCTCATTTGAAAGTCAATTCTGGGCTTCCACTGGGGATCTAGACATGCAAATTTAATTAGTGGGAGGTGTCAGTCTTGGCTATTGAGTGTTAGACATTTTGCTAGGTGCTTTATAGTATTAGACAATTTAAGAAGGATTTGGGGATTCTCATCCTGTCACCTAAGGGAAGAAAAAGGTTCATTGATGTTACATAATTTTCCTGAGCTTAGTGAGTCAATAATGTCAGCGTATGACTTTGTCTACTCATCTTTACTATGTTGCTGTTGGTGGTGTTAAGTGCCATTGAACAGGTTCCAACTCAGAGCAACCCTGTATAGAGTTTATGAGCAGTGGCTGGTGAGCTTGAACACTGGACACCTTGTGGTCCACTGCTTATCCTACAGTGCTATAATGAGGATTAAATTCAAAGGTCTGGCTGTAACGAACTTGGCTTTTTTGGTCCCTTTTATATCTGTAAAGAGATTGGCTTAAAGCACATCCGACAATAACTCTGCCCCATTAACATAACAAAAACAACCCACTCCCAAATGGGATTGCAACCACAGGTTTTGTTGTTGTTGTTGTTAGGTGCCATTGAGTCGGTACCCACTCAGACTCACAGCAACATTATGCACAGCAGAATGCAGAATGAAACACTGACCGATCCTGGGCCAACCTCACTACTGTTGCCACGCTTGAGTCCATCGATGCTGCCACTTGGCCAATCCAACTCGTTGGTGGTCTTCCTCTTTTTCTCTGACCCTCCACCTTACCAAACATGATGTCCTTCTCCAGTGACTGGTCCCTCCTGACAATATGTCCAAAGTATGAGAGATGAAGTTTGGCCATCTTGGCCTCCAAGGAGCACTCTGGCTGCACTTCTTAGAGGTTGGTATTTACAACACATAGCTTTTGGGGTACACTACTCAATCCATTACATTGACCACATTTTCAGGATTACTGGCCTAATCTTATCTTCATTTCAAACTAGAAATAATGTGCTTGCCAAAACAGGTTCCTAAATGTCTTTTTTTTCCCAGTAGTTTTCTGATGGAGCTGTACACATGGGTTCTCTCTAGAACTACAAGAATGTCCAGAAAGAAGTGGACACCAAATCCTCTCAGCAGAGTGTTCTTATCTAAACTTTTCTTTTCTCTGGTTTGCTTATGCCTACATACTTTGTTAACAGGCAATGGTAAGAATATTAATAAGAAAAAAGTGAAAAAAAACCAAAAACAAACCTAAGGAAACTGGGATGGTAAGGGCACATTACTTGGGGCCTTCTAGGGTACCAGACCAGTACTTGCCTGTTTTTCTCTGTCTGGGAGCCTTATCTTGCCAAGGAGCCTGAGGGACGGGTCTGAAGAACACCAAAGGGCAACCACCAAATAAGAAAGGCCGAATCCGCTTCAACAGGCCTCAGAAGGATTGTTAGTCCTCAGTGGTTTTGAGCCGCAGATGCTCCAGCAGTATCACAGATTGATGTGTCCTTTGTGGGCTTTCCTCCCTGCCTCTCTCACTGCTCCATCCTCTTCGGTAGTTCCCTAGTATCACTCCCAAATAAGCCACTTGCACCCAAATTTTTTGTTTTTAGCTTTTGAAGAATCCCAAACAGGTACCAATGTTATTAAGTGCTATCAAGTTGGTTCCAATCCATAGCAATCCTGTACAGGGTTTCCAAGGAGCAGCTGGTGGGCCTGAACTGCTGACTTGGCAATTCAAACCGACTTTGCAGTCCAGCACATTAGCTCACAGCGCCACACCAGGACTCCAAAGGTAAACAGCTTTGGAAATCCTATTGTTCTAAGTGCTGCTGAGTTGGTTTTAACTCACAGCCAGCCTAGCCTGTATAGGGTTTCTGAGTAGCGGCTGGTGAGTTTGAATCACTGACCTTGTGGCTCAATGATGTCCTACAGCACCACATGAGGACACTCTGAAAATGCTGTGATAATAGACCATGAAGACTAAGCAGATATGTATAAGACTTAGTCTTCAGTACATGTTCTGTGCTTTGTGTGATTATGGAAAATGTAGGTAGTGATCCTCATTACCTACTTTATGGACTTAACCCAAAAGAATCATAAAGAACCCACAAGAACACAACAACCTGTAACCTAAAAACATCTCCATCACTTATCTGTCATGGGTGCACTGTGGCTCTGTAGGATAAGCACTGGACTGGTAACCACAATGTTGGCAGTTTGAGCCCACCAGCTGCTTCTTGGAGAAAGAAATTTTCTGCTGCCACGAAGAATTACAGTCTTAGAAACCCTATAAAGGGTCACTATGAGTCAAAACCGATTTTACGGCACTTAACAATCTGTCCTAGTATGGCGTCGCGGGCTAATGCGTCAGACTGCAAACTTGTTTGAACTGCAAGGTTGGTGGTTCAAACTCACCAACTGCTCTTTGGAAACCCTATACAGGGTAGCTATGGGTTGGAATAGACTCAACGGCACTTAACAACAACAACAACAACTGTCAGTTTGTCTTAATGTGGTGGCTTGATTCTTATTGTGATACTGGAAGCGATGCTACCAGTATTTAACATACCAGGAGGGTCACCTATGATGGGAAGACTACAGTGGAGCTTCCAGACTAAGACAGATCAGGAAGAAAAGCCTGATGATCTGTTTCTGAAAATGAGCCAATAAAAAGCCTATGGATTGTAACAGAACATTGTCTGACATAATGCTGGAAGATGAGCCCCCTAAGATAGAAGGGACTCAAATATACAGTGGCCACAACAATGGACTTGAGTGTAGAATGATTCTGAAGATGGTTTCTGACGGGCCAAAGTTTCATTCTGCTGCACACAGAGTCGCCAGGAGTTGGAGCTAACTTGACAGCAACTAGCAACAAAGAAAAACTCCTATTTCTCAAAGTGGCTTGCTTTTTGTTTGTTCCAGAACTCTCAAAAAGTGAGTATATGGAGATAAGAAAAGTTACACCAAAACGAACAGGAGTGGGAATTTCAGTAAATGAAGACACTTTTCTTTTAACACTAATTACATTTAAATATTGGAATCAGATTTGGAAACCCAAGTGTGACAAGCAAACACCAGTGAGAGTTCCAGGTCATTATTCAGGCGGCAGAATGTCAAGGCCTTCGGCCCTGGAAAGCTGAGTCTGACACATAACTACCTCCCCCACTGCAGACTGGCCTCCATATCAGTCTCTGACAGATCCCATTGTGACACCAACAAAGCAATATGGCAAGATGTGACCTGCCCGCTTATCTCTTCCCTGCGCTCTTGTCTGCTCCAAAGGCACAATGGGGCGGCACTGTCTGTGTGGCAGGGCTGGCATCGTGCTGCATTTGCCCTGGTACAAAAAGGGCAATCAGGGGGAACACACGTCCCCCAGTTCACGTGGTAGGGACAGATAGTCTGGAACAATAGCCATCCCCAACCTGTTCACTGGGGTTTTGCTCTGAGATCAGTAAGTACGCACTATTTAATTAGTCACCTAATTAGTGACAGGCCACACTGAAGGCTTCAGATGTCCTCAGACAAATGTAAAGATAAAAAGCCTAATTAAGCCGCAAGCGCTCGGCTGGCTGTTGCCAACTGCACAGCTGTGCAGTCTTTTTTCCGACACTGCGGTGCCCGACGATAACAGGCCTCACAACCATCCGTTCACAGCCATAGCTTCGAAAGAAGACCCTATTATTTCAAAGTTATTATTAGTTACCTTGATACATCGAGACATATGAGGTTCCGGTGTTTAGGTAGAAAAGGTGAGATCATTTTGCTGGCTTGTGGACATCGGGTGTCCACCTGGGCTCTGTGCACCCACCAACACCCCGAGTGAATCCTGCTGTGTTTATCTAGTTACACAGAGGGTCACCCAATGCCACCAGGGCGGGTTTCATGACTGTCATGCCACAACTCACTTAGGCATTTTTCTAGTGCCATTACAGGCTCATCCAGAGATTTTTCATATCAGAAATAAAATTAGGAAGGATTTTAAAATAATGGATTAAAAGAAATTGCCCCACAATTAGAAATAAATAATATACTTTGCAGAAGCATAGAGATGCACCTGCAAAACCAGAATAAAATAGCAACCACTTCCACACAGTGAGTCTGTCCCCTAGAGATAACAAAGAAGCTTTCTTTCTGCATGCTTTAGGAAAAATAGATTTATTTGGGACACTCTCTAGGCAGGGCCTGAAAATCTGCATTTCTACCAAGCTCCCAGTGAGGTGGATGCGACTGGTCCATGTACCACACCTTCAAGATAAAATACAAAGTAAATTCAAAGGCCAAGTTTCTGCCCTTTTATTTTGGCATAGCGTTTCCACATTTCTTTTAAACAATGCCTTTGGAATCTCTTTGTGGAGACTCTGAAATATTCAAAGTATTTGCTTTGGAGAAGGTGGCAGGCTAGACTTAGTATACAAGTGACTGGTAAAATATGACTTTCTGTACAAAGGGTTAAGCACTCGACTACTAGCTGAAAGACTGGTGATTTAAACTCTCACAGAGCTGCCTTCTGAAAGGTCTCCATCTTTAAAACCCCATGGGACAATTCTCCTCTGCACCAGTGGGGACACCATGAGACTGAATCACCTTGACAGCAACTAGTAATTCCAAATTGGGGAGGGATCTTCTGCTGTCTTAAAAGTGCTTTGAGATATTATTAAAAAGCTCCCCCCACTTCAGGTAATAGCATTTCCTGGATGGCGAATAAAATCCATTTCAGGACTGGGTTATTCCTCCATGAACAGAGAGTTCACTTTTATCCTCTTAAATGGTTGGGGAATCCCTAGAAGAATGGCCCGCCTCTGGGCTGGGTGGAACCTGACAGGATTGCCCCTCAGTACAGGTGAGGGCACAAAGTCCTGAGCCTGCTTGGTCACATCACTGGCTAACGGTGAAAGTAGACATACAGCTGAGGTCGAACTTTTTCTCCTTTTTTCAGTGCTTGGATTTTAAAGAAGTTTTACAAAAAGAAGTACTGAGCAATGAAATAAAATACAATTGGTTAAGTGCAAAATCGATGTTCTTCCATGTAAACTATCACTCAATTCACAATAAAATTTTTAAAAAACAACAAAATAAGAAGTACTGAGCAGGATAATATATGTACCTTGTTAAATGTAATTGAGTCGGTTCTGACTCGTAGCGACATTGTATATGGTTTCCAAGGGACAGTTGGTGAATTTCAACTAACTGCCAACCTTGTGATTCAAACTGACCTTGCAGTCCAGTGCTTATCCTATAGTGCCACATCAGTAATATACATACATACATATATATATATATATATATATATATATATATGCATTAGACTGCAAGCTCAGTTTCATTTGCAGGGTTGGTGGTTCAAACTCACCAGGTGCTCCAAGGAAACCCTATACAGAGTTGCTATGAGTCAGAACTGACTCAATAGAACTTAACAACAAACTGTTAAGTGTTGTCGAGTCGGTTCAGACTCATAACGACCCTGTATAGGGTTTCCGAGGAGCAACTGGTAGGTTTGAACTGCTGACCTTGAAGTTCAGTGCTGATCCTACAGCACCACACCAGAAGCCTACAACACTGCTCAAATCGGGAACCCTGTACCAAAGACCCAGGGCAGCTGAGAAAAGACAGCCTACCAATTGCAATTAACTTCAATTTTAAAATAACTCAGTCTCACCACTTGAATTTCTTAGGTATCATGAAGAACATGCACATTCACAGTAAAATGTCTTAAGATCTTCCCTTTACAGACCTCTCCACATCATAAAATGCACTGTTTTTTCCTCCACACTCCTCACCTCTACCTCAGCCCCTGCTGTCTTTCCCATGTTCAGCCCTGATTCTTACCACGGAGGCCCGCACACCCTACTGGGGCAGGTGATGCAGTAATGATGGATGGGTCAAGAAGGTCAGGACTCCTATGGGGTAGAGTCTACCATGGCCAAAGGGTGTGGGGTGAGAACAGACTCCCTTTTTGGCTCTCCTTAGAGCTGCATTGGCATAATTTCCTTAGAAGACAAATGCACCAGATTTGGGGTGAGAATATTAGCTGAGTGTTTTCCCTGCCTTCACCTCAAATTACCCAGAACCAGTCTGAGACCTTGGGGAGGGTAACAGAGACTGCTGACAGCCACAGCTGTAAGACTGGGGCAGCTGCCTAGACCAGGAGGGCAGGGAGAACTGTAAGGGATGCTGGTACATGTCCCCATGAAACGCCTATCACACAGATCACCAGGCACTGGAGGCCTGAGAAATTCTGCCCTTGAGAAGACCAGCAGAAGGCCGAGAACCAAAGAGAAGAAAGTATGTCTATACAGGGGTCACTGAATAAGCAGCAGTTGAGGATCAGATATAATGTTACACTGTTGTTGTTGTTATGTGCTGTGGAGTCGGTTCTGACTCATAGCGACCCTATACAGGGTTTCCGAGGCTGTAAATCTTGACGGGAGCAGAAAGCCTCATCTTTCTCCCACGGAATAGCTGGTAGTTTCGAACTGCTGACCTTGTGGCTCACAGCCCGATTCGTAACCACTACGCTACCAGAGCTCCTCCAGACAACTCCTCAGCCCCACCCCCCTTGCAAAATCCCTTACTGGTATGTGCATCCTGGTGTACTGGTAGACAACTTTGGGCAAATCATGTGACCTACTATCCTAGTAGCACGTCAGGGTTTGGGGATAGGATATACTGTCTGAAAACGCAGAGGCTGCTTGTGGTGTTCTCTGACGAGAAGATCAAATGCACTTTGTGATTTCTGTATATAAATATAAATAATTCAAGGGCAAAGAGTTGTGTCTGTAGTGTCACAAGATGACAGGATTGCCAGAATTTCTAGAAAAAAGGTTAGTATACTGGGCCTTAAATGGATTTTCCAGGAACTACAGTGCCCTTGCTGAGTCTGATAATAGAGCAAAAGAGCATAAGAATGCTGCTTTTTCTGAATCTTGCCTCCAAAATGTGGATTTAATTCTTATTGGTGGTCAGTGCTGGTGAAAATTGTATTTCTTCAATTTCATTTGAGCTCAAATCATTTATAAATTTTAGCTCAAATGGCCCTTAAAATGGTAAAGTAAATTATGTAGTGGGTTACTATGGTGATGGCTATTTAAAAATAATTAGAGAAAATAATGAGACAACAATTTCCTCTCTTAAGGATTACAAGTTCATAAACTGATACCAGTCAATGATTAGTTTACTGAATCTGTGTAACAATGATAGAGCACCATGGATACTTTGTAATCCTTTAAAAATCTTTCTCTATTGTGGAATTTAAACAATCGAGCACTTACATCAAAATTTATACTTGCCTTTATTAAATCTAAGTTGATTCCACAAAAAGAAAATTACATGTATATATCTTAATGTAATGATGTCAAACAAAGCATAGTGACTAAGTGCACAGTTAAATTGAGATTTACGACGTGGTCATGACAACTCTTTGACTTCCATGGGTTCACAACTGTACCCTGATAATGTATCATTTAAAAACTGTTACATAAAACTTGTCATTTAGAAGTCTTAGACGGCATACACCATGAACTGGTATTCCTAGGTGCTTTTGATTACTACATTCTTGCAATGAACTACTGTAAATTGATCGCAATATTTAAAGCGAGTGAGCTTGGTTGCTAACTTCAGTAGTAACATGCCATTTATTTCTCATTAACTTGGGGTATGCTGTGAATAAATAATTGAGCAAATTGGTTAGAAAGTGGAAAATTCAGTTCCTTTCTTTATCTGACTGAAGTGATGTCAAATGAGGAAAATGACGATTTGGGGGTTAGCTTGTTACCATATGCTAACCAGACACAAATACCTTCTGGGGGTCATTTCCTCCATTCCCTTTCTTTGTCCAATTCCTCAAAGAGCTCCACTCCATCTTTTCAAGCTGACAACTTTGTTGGCATCCAGAGCAGTTATTGTGGGGCTTTTTTCTCATCTCCTGCTTACCTCTTACCTCCTGTAATTTTGAATGGTGACTAAAGTCTCTTATGTGATCCTGAGCAAAATATTCAGAAAAAAAAATGGACTCTTCCAATTTAAGTCCCTAAAGGAGCCCTAGTGGTGCAAGAGTTAAGCGCTCAGCTGCTAACCATAAAGTTGGTGATTAGAATCCACCCAGAGGCTTATTGTTGTTGTTGTTAAGTGCCATCGAGTGGGTTCCAACTCATAGCAGCCCTGTATAGGGTTTCCAAGGAGTGGCTGGTGAGTTTGAACTGCTGATATTTCAGTTCAAACCAAGTTTATGATCCACGCTTATCCTACATGCCACAGCAGGGCTCCATTCAAAGGAGGAAAACATGGTGATATGCTTCTGTAAAGATTATAGCCAAGAAAACCGTGTATGACATATCTATCTTCTATTTTGCCACATGAAGTCACTATGAATAACATGACAGCACATACAAAACAATGATCACACAAAGGCAGAATCATTTTAAATATCTGTGAGACTTGGAAAAAAAAAAAAAAGAATGAAGGTAAACAATGTCACTCAAGTGTACACAAGATATAAGGACATTTTGGTAACTGCTACGGTGGTGCAGTGGCTCTGCAGTTAAAGCACGGGACTGCAAAACATAAGGTCAGAGGATTGATCCAACCAGCTGCTCCCTGGATGAAATATGAGGCTTTCTGCTCCCACAAAGATTTACAGCCTTGGAAACTGTATTGTTGTTGTTAAGTGCCATCGAGTTGGTTCTGACGATAGCAACTCTGTATAGAGTTTACAAGGAGCGACTGGTGAGCTTGAACTACCGACCTAGTAATTCAAACTGACTTTGCAGTCCTGCGTATTAGTACACAGTGCCACACCAGGACTCCTGGAAACTGTATACAGGCTCTCTGTAAGGCTGAAGTGACTCGATGTTACTTACCAACAAGAACAGTGGCATATACAGTTCGGACTGCAAACACAAAGTCTGTGTTTCAAGTCCATCAGCTACTCCACTGGAGAAAGATAAGACTTAATGCTTATATGAAGCAGAATAAGTTCAAGGGCCCTTAACAACAACAACATGGTATATATAATTTTGAAAAAACAGCAAAAACAATAAAAAATATATATGTTCAGGTACATAGGTATGTAGTAAGCTTGTATGTGTTGCTGTTGTTAAGTGCTGTTGAGTTGGTTCTGACTCATAGTGGCCCTGTATAGGGTTTCCAAGGAGTGGCTAGTGAGTTTGAACCACCAACCTTGAGGTTCAAACCTACCTTGCAGTGCAGTGCTTTATCCCACAGTGCCACATCAGGACTAGGTGTGTATATATGAATGTAAGTGAAAAATATTGCTACTAAGTTTCAGTTACTATACACATGGGTTTCTTATAAACAAATCATGCTTAAACACATCTCTGTGATCAGTGGATGGCTGTAGACATGTTCTCTAGGTAATACATTTTTCTTAGTCTTATTAGGCTGTCTTCATAATAAAAGATCCCATCAAAACAATGATTTCTGAGGGATCTGTTGGACCAATAACACTCAAGGCAGAGAGGTCAGCACAGAAGGTTATGACTTTTTTTTTTCCAACAGCGTAATCTTAATAGATTTCCTGATTCTATATGTCTGTAGAATATAAAAATCTTTAACAAGATGTCTGATTCCTTGCAATAAACTATTGTAAACTGACCACAATATTTAAAGCATGTGAGTTCAGTTGCTAACTTCAATAACAACATTTATTTCTCATTAGGGTATGTTATAAATAATTAAACAAATTGTTGTGCAGTAGGATAAGCACTGGACTGCTAACTTCAAGGTCAGCAGTTCAAACACACCAACTGCTCCTCGGAAACCCTATACAGGGTAGCTATGAGCTGGAATCTACTCAAAGGCACTAAACAACAACAAGATGTCTGGGAACATGCATTTTAAGCAAATGTTCCAAATGATTCTTACAATTTGACTAGTAAGGAAAACATTAGTATAGAAATTGTTTAGTGCCATCAAGTTGGTTCCAACTCATAGCTACCTGCTATAGGATTTCTGAGGAGCAGCTGATGGGCTTGAACTGCTGGTCTTGTAGTTAGCAGTACATTGCTTATCCTATAGCACCACCAGGGCTCCTTAAAAATAGCCATGTTGTTGTTGCTAAGTGTCTTCACATTGGTTCTGACTCATAGCAATCATATTTCCAAGGAGCAGGAAGTGAGTTTAAACCACCAACCCTGTGGTTAGCATTCCAGTGCTTATCCTATAGCGCCACACCAGGACTCCTGAAAAAAAAAAAAAAAAAAAAAGCCATAGACAGTGCATACATTAATGAATATGAATATGGCTGTGTCCAGTAAAACTTTATTTACAAAACAAGTGGCAAGTCAGATTTGGCTTGGGGTCTGTAGTGTGCCATCCTTTGCTCTAGAATATTCTATTAGTTTATTAAGCCACATAGGCAAGGTGTGTAGGGGTGGCAAACAAACTCGGGTCTATTCTCTTGAGGTGTCAACGTTAACAGTGTAGAAAGAGAAACCCAAACAACTGAACCTGCTGCTGTCCATTCAATTCCAGCTCATAATGACTTCATAGGCCAGAGAACTGCTCCATAGGGTTTTCAGCCTTGGAACCCCTATGGAACAGAGTGGGTGACTCCATACGGTAAGTACTGGACTGAAAACCATAGGGTCTGTGGTTCGAGCCCGCCAGTCATCCGGTGGGGGAAATATGAGGCAAAGATTTATAAAAGCTCAGCACTTAACAACAACAAAATCTCTATGAGAACAGGCAGTCTCATCTTTCTTCTGGGGAGTGGTTGATGGGTTTGAATTGCTGATGAACTCACTATGTCACCAGAGCTTCCTAGAAAGAGAAAGACCCCTTTATCCTTCTCATGTTAAGTAAAATCAACTCACCAAAACACCAAGGTCTCTAGGAAGGAAATTCCAACATTGGATGCTCCAACCACAACAATCTTGGCATTGACAGCTATTTTAGGTTCCAATGTTAGTTTTCTATTTGTGTGGTTCAAGGCGTAACTTGACTGGAAAAAAAATTACAAAAAGAAAGGGGGACATAAGGAAATATAGCTGAGTCTGAACCCCCAAAATTACAAATATGTGTAATTATTTAACCAGGACATTACCAAGAAATCAAACCTAACAATGCCCATGCACAGCCATGCTGAAAAGCCTGGGAGGGTATTTCTAAGAAATTAATAATAAGAATATGGGAATATACCTATGCCAATTTGCATAGGTGTATTTCCCTATTCTCACCAAAATTCTTGGTTTATGTTCAGTTATATCTTTATCCTGACAGATGTTTCATAAAAAATGAGACCCTTAATTATTACAGGAAAGGTCAACAATCCTTTAAGAAGAGGGACAAGCTGCTTCCTGATGATCTGTAGTTTCACAGGTTCTGAGTCTTCCCTTTATTCCTTACATTTAATTCTTCATCCCTTAAATTAAATATACAGTAATTTGCCAAATTAAAGTATTTATTGACCCCTCCCAAGACTAAGACTCAATGGAAATACACGCTCTGATTGGTGACCACACGCATCACCGATAGGGGAAAGTGGGGTAAAAGCAGCAATGAAGCAGCAAGCTAAGCCCTACAATGTTCGGTGGGCTTCTGTGGACCCAGTTGGGGACCTGATTGGCAAGCAGTGTAAGGAGACCTGGGGACTCTTGGGCCCAGAGTCAGTGGCATGGCCACGGAGGACTCGAGTGGAGAGTGGAGCTACCGGCTGTTGGGAAGAGAGGGCATGTGCACAAGAACGCCCACACTTGCAGATGGTACCCATGTGACCTGGATCGGATGACTAGATGATCAGAGCTCAACCAGGAGAAGAAAGAAGAGGAAAAAAAAAGAATGATCTGATACAATTTGATGAACTTGACCTACACCTATGGATGCAGTGACTCAAAAGAAGTAACAAATCCTTATAGCAAGAAACATTCCCTCCACACACAGAGTAGACAGAGATGGGCAACTTGGACATTGGATACCCAAATGGGGAGGTGGGGGACTACAAAGGCAAGAAGTGACTGGCTTACAAGCTTTCAAGAGGGA
>NW_006408557.1:10184798-10197645 GCF_000296735.1 Chrysochloris asiatica | reverse complement strand
GGTTGATGATGCATGGGGGGGACTGGAACCATGGCAATGAAATGATATACGATGGAAAGAATGTAAAACTAAAGTTCTCTCATGTAAACTATGTAATTCACAATAAAACATTAAAAAAAAAAAGTACATGGCAAAAAGTTGAAAAAAAAAAGTATTTATTGAATGATAAAGAAAATGTGTTAAATGATCATAGTAGTTCATTCATTCCAATATTTCAGGGCCACTGAGGATACTCAGAAACACAAAAAGTAACTGAGCGACCACTTTACTGCTCATGCCTGGAAAATTACCTGGTTGATTCATTTGATTCCTTTTTCCACAGAAGCTGAAATGAGAGTGGTTAAATATACAAATGAAGGTTTTAAAAAGAGATGGTGAGGTATTCTTGAACGAATGTTAGACTATGCATCAGAAGACACTGGTCCAATTTTTAATTCATTAGTTCAACATATTTTTATTGAGTACTTTACTGTGTCTGGACAATAACAAGAACGACAGCTGACTTCTCATCAGAAACAATGGAAACCAGAAGTAAGTGGAAGAATATAATATGCAATTATATTCTCATTGCATCAGCATAAATTCATCCTTTAGGTCAGTGACCTCCAATTTATAGCAAATCAAACCCATTTTTCATTTTCTGAAAATCTTGAGATACCAGGAGTTAGAATTCCAGCGGGCTTACAGTTAAATCTTATATAAACTTGAGTTCCCAAACAAACTTGGGTTGTTGCACTTTTCATTCCTAGTGCCTTAAGTAGCATGGGTGTGACCATACTTCTTGCCATTCACCAGGTCTCTATCTCTAGTCCCAGTTAGTCTCTCAACATGGCAGAGAAAGATCCCTTGAGTCAAATAATGCACTAACAGAAATATAAAAGACGATTTGGAGGATTTAGAATCTTTCCATAATTAACATTGCTGAAGCCTCTCCAGTATTTGTCCCACCCCTTTAATATGACACAGCATGGGCTTTGGAAGAGAGGTGGGCTTCAGGAGAGAATTCTAATTGACATAACCAAATTATATAATTCCGTCCTCTGTTCAATGAATGGCCCAGGACAGACACGTAGCCTAAGATGGGCTAATCATAATGGAGCTCAAGCTTGTGGATGATGGTTAGAGAAGAAAAACCTTTTTTTCATGGATAATGCATTGTGTAAGTGTGAAGCCTAAAACAGCTACAATCTCCATTCCACTAAGACAGATATGGTATCGAGCTTCATAAAAACCACAGCAAAAACAGACTGGGAATTCTGTTCAAACCTTACCTGGACTCCAATTATACAAAGGAGCTCCAAAAAGTTATTGAAAATTTCCATTCTCTTTTAATTCCATTTTTCCACATGCTTTTTGAAAGTCACTTGCATGAGCAATAAGTATCAGTATTTATTTAAGGAAAAAAACTCAAATTCAAACTTTTTGTTGCTGTTAAATGCCATTGAGTCAGTTCTGACTCATAGTGATCCTGTATAGGGTTTCCAAGGAGTAGCTGGTGGGTTTAAACTGCTGACCTTGGAGTTAGCAGTCCAGTGCTTATATTATAGCATCACACTAGGACTCCAATGTTGTTGTTAGGTGTCACTGAGGCCGTACTGACCCACAGCGACCCAATGCACACCAGAATGAAACACTACCCGATCCTGGGCCAACCTCATTACTGTTGCCACGCTTGAGTCCATCGATGCTGCCACGTGGCCAATCCATCTCATTGGGGGTCTTCCTCTTTTTCTCTGACCCTCCACCTTACCAAACATGATATCCTTCTCCAGTGACTGGTCCCTCCTAACAATATGTCCGAAGTATGAGAGACAAAGTTTGGCCATGAGAGATGAAGTTTGGCAACGAGCACTCTGGCTGAACTTCTTCCAAAAAGGATCTATTGGTTCTTTTGGCAGCCCATGGCACTTTCGATATTCTCCTCCAGCACCATAACTCAAAAGCATCAATTCTTCTACAGTCTTCCTTATTCACTGTCCAGCTCTCACATGCATATGAGGCTATTGAAAATACCATGGTTTGGGGCAGGCGCACCTTAGTCCTCAAGCTGGCATCTTTGTTCTTCAACATTTAAAAAGGCCTTGTGCAGCAGATTTGCCTAATGCAATACGCGGTTTGATTTCCTGACTGCTGCTTCTGTGAGTGTTGATAGTTGATCCAAGAAGAATGAAGTCCTTGACCACTTCAATCTTTTCTCTGTTGATAAGAATGTTGTTTATTGGTCCAGCGGTGAGGAAGCACAGGAGGCACTCACTCATCTTTGCCAAGAAATTTGGAAAACAACTATCTGGCCGACTGATTGGAAGAGATCTATATTTATGCCCATTCCAAAGAGAGGTGACCCAATGGAATATGGAAATCACCAGACAATCTCTTTGATATCCCATGCCAGCAAAGTTTTGCTAAAGGTAATACAGAAATGGCTACAATCATACATTGACAGAGAACTTCCTGAGGTTCAAGGCAGATTCAGAAGAGGCCATGGAATGAGGGATATCATTGCTGATGTCTGATGGATCTTGGCTGTAAGCAGGACCCCAATAGGGACCACTTTATTATGCCTTTATCAGACAAGCCAAAAAATCATTTGGAAGACGAACACCATCAGCATAAGACCATAATGGTATGCAAAGGATTAATAGTCATGTGGCTAATTAATAGACAAAGAAAACAAAGGATATCATCACAAAATCTGATTGGCAGTAGATCAGTTCATCATTGTTGCAGGCAGAACTACTGAAGCAGGAAAAGACCACTATTGGGATACATACATGATTACAGATTACAAAAGGATTGATTTGAAGCCCTTCACCTGGCTACTTGATGGCTAGGGTATGTTTGACTCATGACTATGTGGCCCTGGCACTCCCACTCCCAGGTGATCATGCAGTAAGTCCTTAAGGACACATCCAGGAAAACTGCCTGAGAGCAGAGCTTCCAACATTAGTAGCTAATGAACTTAGGGTATGACTCAAAATGGAATTAAGACTCCCACTGTAAAACACAACCTTCCACAAACTGGAATTTACATTCTGTGGTGGTGGTGGTTATGTGCTGTGGAGTCGGAACCAACTCACAGCGACCCTGTACAGGGTGTTTCCAAGGCTGTAATTCTTTATGGGAGCAGAAAGCCTCATCTTTCTCCCGTGGAACAGCTGGTAGTTTCAAACTGCTGACCTTCAGGTTCGCAGCCCAATTTGTAACCACTCCGCTACCAGAGCAGTGTAAATGGAGTCCTGGTGTGGCGCTGTGGATTGATGTACTGGACTGTGAAGTCATTTTGAACTGTAAGGTTGGCGGTTCAAGCTCACCAGCTGCTCCTCAGAAACCCTATGCAGGATCGTTATGGGTTGGAAACGACTCTACGGCACTTAAAAACAACAAAACTACAACAACAGTGTAAATAAATTACAATAGTACTAT
Source organism: Chrysochloris asiatica (assembly GCF_000296735.1). Classification (NCBI taxonomy): domain Eukaryota; kingdom Metazoa; phylum Chordata; class Mammalia; order Afrosoricida; family Chrysochloridae; genus Chrysochloris; species Chrysochloris asiatica. The sequence goes on along the minus strand of NW_006408557.1, from coordinate 10,194,222 downwards.
ATAACAAACCTCCCCAAAGCTAATTGGCTTAAAACAATATTATCACAAATACACCCTTGGGGTGAAACAGTGTATGTTCTTCAAATAAATGTCAGCTCTGATTTACTTTATGAAAACATTTCAGGACAGGTCAATAAAGAACGCTTAGGGAAAAGAAGTTTATACTAGTGCACACGAGTGGTGCTGTGTACTGATGGTAGTGTGCCATGGAGTTGGTTCCGACTCATAACAACCCTGTATACAGTTTCTGAGGTTGTAAATCTTTATAGGAGCAAAAAAACCCCTCATCTTTCTTCCATGGAACAGCTGGTGGATCGAACTGCTGACCTTGCGGTCAGATGCCCAACTCATAATCCACTACACCACCAGGGCTGTGTTGTTGCTGTTGTTAAGTGCAGTCGAGTCAGTTCTGAATCCAAGCAACCCTGTATAAGGTCTTTGAGGAGTGGCTCATGCATTTCAACTGCCAACTCTGTGATTCAAACCGACCTTGTGGTCAAGTACTTAATATTGATTTGAGCTGCTGACCTTGCAGTTAGAAGCCCACTACACTACCAGGGCTGTGTTGTTGCTGTTGTTGAGCACCGTCGAGTCAGTTCCAACTCAAAGTGACCCTGTATAGGGTTTCTGAGGAGCAGCTAGTGAGCATGAACCACTAACCTTGCAGTTCAAACCAACTTTGCAGTCTGGAACATTAACCCACAGCACCACGCCAGGGCTGTGTGGTGGTGGTGATGTGCCATGAAGTGAAGTCGGTTCCAACTCATACAACCTTTTACAGGGTTTCCGAGGCTGTAAATCTTTACAGGAGCAGAAAGCCTCATTTTTCTCCTACGGAACAGCTGGTAGTTTTGAACTGCTGATCTTGCGGTTCACAGCCGGATTCATAACCACTATGCTACCAGAGTTCTAATTAACTTCGAAGACAAGCAGGCTGACAGCAAACTCACTGTGGTCAGACTTAGGTTTATCAGTTTGTTGTTGTGATGTGCCATGGCGTCGGTTCTGACTCACAGTGACCCTGTACAGGGTTACCAAGACTATAAATCCTTATGGGAGCAGAAAGCCTCATCTTTCTCCCATGGAACAGCTGGTAGCTTTGAACTGCTGATTGTGAGATTAGCAGCCTGATTCACAACCACTACGCTACCAGAGGTTTGTCAGTTTAGAGTAAGGCAAATAGAAGCATATATGTATAGTCACATCTAATTCAGGTCTAATGAACAGATTTAAAATGCAAGCATCTTAATGGGTCAGAACCCAAAATTCTTACCCTAAGGAGGTATGTGTGCTCAGACATTACTCTCCATTGTCCAGGAGAAAACGTGGGCAATAGTTAAATTTCCTGGTAAAGAATAATAACCTATTTATAAAACAGCTCCTGTATCAATGATACAAAGGTGGCCTGGGAACAGACAGAATGGTTTTTTGTTTCCCCACACAATAGCTTTAACACCAACAGCTGCCAAGCTTCAGAAACCACCTTTTAAACTGCTAAAAACACAAAGTGCCTTTGGGGCATCAAGAGTTAGGTTCACCAATCAGTACCAGGGATGACGGGTGTCTCAGGAGAGTGTTCAGATGGCTCAATGATTCAGTAAATCCAATTCTGTGCCCAGTTTTTAAGTAAAAACATATTCATCATTAAGTATGATTAAATCTTCTGATCAAAACAAATGAGTTTTTTTTTATTAGATGATTTTTAAAGACCTTTACAAAAAAGGAGAACTCTCCTATTGAAGACTATAAATGAAGACTATTTTTTGCTGCTTAACAAAGCATTTATTTTGCTCTTAAGTAGGATGCCCTAGTCATTTTTTGACAAAAGCAGAATATTGCCATTATTTATGTTGCTTCAAGCTATAGGTTCCAACAGGGAGAAAAGGAAGTGTAAGGAAGACCCTCTGAGTCAAGACGAGCTTTTCTTCTTTTTGGTCTGAAAACTGAATAGCTACAGAAAACGAAACATAACAGTCCTGAGTATTGGATATCTTTTTTTAAAATCAGGCAAACCAAACCTACTGCCATGGAGTTAATAGTGACCCAATATAGGGCAGAGCAGAACTAAGGTTTCTAAGGCTGCAAATCCTTACAGGAAAGATAGCCTCTTCTTTTTTCTATGGAGCGACTGGTGGATGTGAAGCACAAACTTTTTGGTTACCAGCCCAGTGTTTAACCAAAAGTGTCACTAGGGTTTCTTTTCCTTAATGTTGTTGTTAAGTGCCAGTGAGCTGATTCTGACTCATAGCAACCCTGCATAGGGTTTCTAAGGAGCAACTGGTGGGTTTGAACCACCAATCTTTCAGTCAGCAGTCCAATGCTTATTCTACAGCAGAAGAATTGTGCATTCAAATTGTGGTGTTGGTGAAGAATATTGAATATACTATAATAGATCAGTTTTAGAAGACTCAACAAACCACTTTTACAAGAATTAATCCATCAGTTTTAGAAGAAATACAACCAAAATGCTTCCTAGAAGCAAGGATGGTGAGACTTCAACTTGATGATGTCACCAAGATATCATCAGGAAAGACCAATCAATCACTAGAAAAGGCCTTCTTCTTTCTTTTTCATTGTTCAGCTTTCACATGTATATGAGGTAATTAAAAATATCATGGCTTTTGTTTTTACCTTTTTGTTATGAAGTCCTGAGTCCTGGTATGGTGCTGTAAGATAAGCACTAGACTGCTAACAGCAAGGTCGGCCATTCAAACGCACCTTTTCCTATAAAGATTTGCAGTCTGCACTATATAGGGTCACCATGAATTGATGAAGTAGATGATCAGTAAATATAAGAACCCTCAGAGAAATGCATGGACATGGTGTCTACAACAAGGCTTTCTTCTGTTATACAGAGGGTGGGCCTGAGTTGGAGTCAACAGCAACTAACAACCAACTTGGACTTGCATTCTATTGTTGTTGTTACATTATTGTTGTCTTTATGATTTAGTTCTGACTCATTAAAGACAACAGAACGAAATACTGTTTGGTCCTGCACCATCCTCACAAATGCTGTTACATTTGAGCCTGTTGCTACTGCCAGCACACAACCACTCTTGTTGAGGGAGTCTTCCTCCTTTTCACTGAGCTTCCCCTTTACCAAGAAACCTCTTGCCACATATCTGCCTAGTGCAATACGTCATTTGATTTCTTGACACCTGCTTCCGTAAGTGTTGATTGTGGATCCAAGTAAAATTAAGTCTTTGACAACTTTAATCTTTTTCCACTTATCAGGATGTTATTTACTGGTCCAGTGGTGAGGATTTTTGTTTTCTTTACATTGAGGTGTAACCCATACTGATGGCTGGAGTCTTTGATCTTCATCAGTAAGTATTTTAAAGTCCTCTTCACTTTCAGCAAGCAATGTTGCATTATTTTCGTATTGCAAGCTGTTTAAAAGTCTTCCTCCAATCCTGATGCCATGTTCTTTTTTCCATGCATTTTAATATAGAAATTAAATGTTCCTTGATGTAATAATTTATGTCAAATATAAAAGAGAGGTGACTCTGCAAGTTAGTTACTTACTGTACCAATGGCGATTGGATTTCTTAACTTTTATATTTTTTAAAGACTTTTCTGATTCTGTTTTTCTAATAAAACCATGTGTTAGCATTTTAGGCAAATAGATGACTTTGAATATAGAAATATATACTCTACCACAAAGCAATAGACCACATATCATGAGCTTTTAAGCCCAGAAGAAATGTTCCTTAATATTGATGTTTACACTCATAGTGAATTTAAAATACAAACCTTGAATTCCTCTGCTCAGATAGGAAAGGATATTAATACGGGATAGCTCTGTTGGGAAATACTGGAGCTGAGCTTGGTGGGGAGGGAGGGCTGGAGGATATAGAGGAAAAAAGACAATAGAAGTCAGGTGGAAAGAGGAAAGGGTTGATATGCTAAAACAGGGAATCGAAATGAGGCAATACTTTAATCTATTTCTGAAACAGAAGTTTATATATCTGTGAACCATGGTGTCAATGAAGAATTCTTTTTTTAAAATAATATATTGGTTTATCCTCTCCTCCCCAACTAGACCACTAACTCGTTGAGGTCAGGAATGAGGTCTTTTCTGTTTGAGGCTTTTGCTTTGTTTTATATATTGTTTTATCTGAACAATTTCTGCCACATAATTTTGGGCATTTGATAAATGGGGAAAGAAGAGATTTTTCTATCTTTATATTTCACTAGCTTTCTTTTTTTTTTTTTTTAAGTTTTAATTGTGAATTGAGTGATAGTTTAAATGGAAGAACATTGGTTTTATACTCATTGTTTCATTGCAATGATTACAATCCCCTTTGTGCAACATCATTCAACAGTATTTGCTTCTACTCCCTCTGCAGGGAGGGTTTGGGGGATGGGGGGTAGGGAGAAATGTTCACCAAAACACTCAGGAATATATAATTATTTAAAAAACCAAAGGGTAGCGGAACAAACAAGATGGCGGATCGGGTGAAAGTGCACTAAAGAGCTCCACCAGCAACAACACAGAATACCCAACCAAACAGTCTCAGGGGATGGTCCGAGAACTCTGAACCACATATAAAGGAAAATTTAGAAGTTTGGAAGGCTTAGAGCTGGGAAAATTTGTGACAGAAGCAAGAAATCCATTGCTTTCTAGTCCTGGACGCTCAGCTGCTCCAGGAGCCGCCATCTTCGGTGAGACAAAGTGGGGGAAAGATTGGAGTGGCCACAGACGCCTGGCAGAACTGCTGAGATAAAAGTGTGGACATTCTTTTATTTTGGTAGCTGTTCATTGATCCCTTGCTGTTTGTGCACCTCCATTCTGGTGACTATAGGGGTGCCTGAGCTAGTGGCCACCCCAGCCTCACCCTTGGAGGGTTCTACTATGCATGCACACAGATCTACTCAAAATTTAAAGAGACAGTTTCCAATTAAAACCAAACAGCCACCGCCGGCCCTGAACTGTTTACAACTAGAAAAAAGGCCTGAACGGGGATTGTGGAGTGAGACAAGCAGACTAAAAAGGAAATTAGCCAAAATTAAATCCTAAGTTATGTCAAAACGACCAACAGTGGTATCTTGAAATTTCTCAAGAAGAAGAGTGAAAAGGGAAGACCATTTCCTGATCACATCTACCTGGAGGCAATGAGAAAGCATAAAAATACCAAAATACATACCCATTTAAGTATTAAGGCCACAGATAACCCCTGAAGATGCCCAAAAAACAGAAGCAGATGACCACATTTGCACATGTCCAGAAACGAGATAAAGTGACTGAAGCAAATGAGCTGGAAGTAGACCTACACTCCATTCTGGAAGATGGGCAGGCTTTGGAAACGCCTGAGAAGGAATTCAGAAAAATGATTATAAAAGGTATCAAAACACTATACAATGCAGTTGAGAAAAATAAGGAAGAAGTCAGGAAAGCACTACAAGAACAATCAAATAAGATAGATACAGCATTGGAAACAATTCAAAGCCTACAGAAAGAAGTCCAAACGATTAATAATGGAATGGACAATACACTGAAAGGGCAAAGGAGTAGAACTGAACTAGTGAGCTAGAAGATAAATCTCTCAACACTACTAAGATAGAACAACAAACACGAAAAAGGATTAAAAAAATCGGAAGAAGGCCTAAGATTCATGTTGGATAACATGAATAGGAATAACATAAGAATTATTGGCATTCCAGAACAGGAATCACACAAGTCCACAGAGGAGATAGTTGAAGAGCTTCTGGAAGAAAATTTTCCTAATATCCTGAAAAGTGAAAAGATAAGCATTCATGAAGCTCAACGAACCCCAGGATGGATAGACCCTAAAAGACAATCACCAAGACATATAATAATCAAGCTCTCCAAAATCAAAGATAAAGACAGGATCTTGAAAGTAGCTAGGGAAAAAAGAAATGTAACATACAAAGGCAAGCAAATCAGATTAAGCACAGATTTCTCAACAGAAACCATGCAGGCAAGAAGGCAATGGGGATATATATATAAAATCCTAAAAGAAAAAAACTGCCACCCAAGAATCCTCTACCCAGCAAAGCTGTCAATCAAATATGATGGTGTAATCAAAACATTCCAGGATAAACAGAAGCTAAGGGATTTTGCCAAAGCCAACCCTGCTATGAAAAACATCCTAAAGGAAGTTCTGTGGACTGAGAACCAACAAGAACACACACAACTACAGAATGATGTACAAGGCAGCATCAACCTGAACTCAGCTGACAAATGGAAGAGTCAAGAACAAAGGATCTGGGAGGTCAGTCTATGATCAAAACAATGACACTGTGAAAAAGTAAACACAGAGGAACAGAGATACAGGTGTTGGGAAGGTCAGGTAGATTACTGGATAAAATAGACTGTCTTAAATGGAGGGAAGAACTAATGGTGGGGGGGTTTAGTTTGGGTGTTGGGGAGGTCAATACAAGAACAAGATAGATAGGGGAACACTGAGACAGGTTTGCATGGCCTAAGTGGGACAGAGGTAAATAGTGATGCATACTCAACCTTGGAATAACAGGCCTCTGGGATACAGGGATCTAGGTAAAGCTTGAAGACGGTAAATAATACTAAAATCCTTGACTGCCTTATGAATATTAGTTTTCCTTGCCTACTATTGTAAAATAGACACTTGAGTGGGATAGAAAGGAATGTTGGGAAACATGATTAGAGAAAACTTGTAAGCCCACCTTTACCTATGACTGACTGGAATACCTAAAAGGGGTTCTACAACTTGCCCAGTGAAATAGGCCTCATGCAAAGCCTTTACAAAGTATACGACCTTAGGTGGAATCCGGAGTCCCATCCACAACCTTGTGAGGTGAGACATCCCCACTAGAAAGGACAAGCAAACTGTAACAGCTACAGTGACAGAAGATACATCTTTATGATGAACTTGACCTATACTCAAAGCAGGTAGTTACTCTAAATACCAACAGAGAGGGAAAGAATCTTTAAATCAAGTATCAATGCTATCCACTCTGTACACAGGGTAGATAGGGACGGGCAATTAGACATTGGCTACCTAAAATGAGGGGGCACTAAAGGCACGAAGTGACTGGCTTACAAGGTTTCAAGAGGGAGTTTAGTTTAAGAGTATGGGGGGAAAGAAAGAGTCCCCACTGAACAGCTGTCATCTTGTTTAGATGGGTCTGGTTAAAAGAGATGGGGATAAGAGTCTTAAGATTCAATAGTGAACAACTGTTATCATGACTAATCACGACTGTCACAATTGTAAAGGCAGAAGTTTTATAACAAAAAAGGGGAGTGGTTAATCTTACAGTCTAGAAACAGAGGACTCTAGGACCATCAAGAGAGGAACACAAAGCAGAATGTGGGACCTTATCCAGAGAAGCAATAGCGCCAGAGATGGAGGCAGAGATGGGGGCATGGAGATGGCAAACGGCTGAGGACTCTAGATTCATAGACTAAGAAGAAAAGGGCTAAGAGATGGTGGCCAGGAGCAGACTTGCAGAATGTGCCCTTTGGAGATGTAAATTATTATATATTCCTGAGTGGGTTTTATGAACATTGATGTGCATATATCTTCCCATTTTAAGGCTCGTATTTCTTGTGGGTAAATACCAAGTAGAGGTATTGCTGGATTATAAGATATTTCTATTTTCAACCTTCTGAGGAATTGCCATATTTCTTTCCAGAGAGGTTGGAGCATTTTGCAATCCCACCAGCATTGCAGGAGTGTCCCAGGCTCTCCACATCCCCACCAGCATTTATTGTCCTCTACTTTTTTGATCTTTGCTGTTATTTCTGGTGTGAGATGATATCTCATTGTTGTTTTGATTTGCATCTCCCTAATGGCTAGTGATTGTGAACATTTCTTCATATATTTGTTGATTGCCTGGGTCTCCTTCTTGGTGAAATGTCTGTTCATGGCCTGTGCCCATTTTTTAATTGGGTTGTCTTTTTCCTATAGAGGTGTTGTAGTTTACTGTATATTTTAGAAATGAGTCCCTTGTCTGATGTGTCATTACAAAATATTTTTTCCCATTCTGTGGGTTCCCTTTTTACTCTTCTAGTGAAGTGTTTTGATGCACATAAGTTTTTAATATTTAGTAAGGCCCAATTACCTATTTTGTCTACTTTTGTTTGTGTAGTTTTCAAAATTTTTGGTCGTATGTATATTCCCTGAATTAGTGCCCTCACATTTGTCCCTATTTTTTTATTGATGGCCTTCATAATTCTGGGATTCACAATTAGGTCTTTCATGTTGACTTGGTGTTTGTATAAAGCGTGAGGTGAAGGTCCTGTTTCAATCTTTTGCATATCGCTTTCCAGTTCTACCAAAACCACCTGTTGAAGACACTATCAACTCCCCATGCGATATATTTAGGTACTTTGTCAAAAATCAGTTGGCTGTATGTGGATGGGCTAATTTCTGGATTCTTGATTCTGTTCCATTATTCAGTATATCTTTCATTGTACCAGTACCAAGCTGTTTGACCACTGTAGCTATGTAATCAATTTTGAAGCTGGGGAGTTATAGGTTTCCAACCTTATTCTTCCTCTTAAGCAGTGCTTATCCTGCATCTCTTTCCTTTCCATATAAAGTTTGTAATTGTTTTTTCCATCTCTTTGAAGAATGTTGTTGGTATCTGGATTGGGATTGCATTATATGTGTAAATTGCTTTGAGCAGTATTGACATTTTCACAATGTTAAGTCTTCCTAACCAGCTGCATGGTACATTCTTCCATTTTTGTAGGTCTCTTTTGGTTTCTTGTTGTGGTGTTTTGTAGTTTTCTTTGTATAAGTCCTTTTTTTCTCTGGTTACATTTATTCCTAGGTATTTCATCCTTTTGGTAGATATTGTAAATGGTATTACTTTCCTAATATCCTTTTCAATGGTGTCATTGTTGGTATAGAGGAATCCAACTGATTTTTGTATGTTGAGCTTATATCCTGCTACTTTGCCGAATCGTCCAATGAGGTCTAGTAGCTTTTTTACTGAGTCTTTGGGGTTTTCTACATATAGGATCATATAATCTGCAAATAGAGAGAGTTTTACTTCCTCTTTGCCATTTTGGATGCCATTTCGGATGTCTTGCTGTATAGCTCTTGCTAAGACTTCCAGCACAATATTGAATAGGAGTGGTGACAAAGGGCATCCTTGTCTGGTTCCTGTCCGCAGCGAGAAGGCTTTCAGTTTCTCTCCATTGAGAGCAATGTTGAAGAATTTCCCTTCGATTCCTACTTTGTTGAGTGTTTTTTATCAGGAATGGATGTTGAATTATGTCAAATGCCTTTTCTGAATCAATTGTTATGATCATGTGGTTCTTTTCTTTTTTCTTATTTATATGGTGGATTACATTGATCATTTTTCTAATGTCGAACCATCCTTGCATCTCTGATATGATGTATGATCATAATGTATTCTCTTTTTGATGTATTGCTGGATTCTGTTGGCTAGGATTTTTTTTTTTTAATGTTTT
>NW_006408557.1:10142930-10181898 GCF_000296735.1 Chrysochloris asiatica | reverse complement strand
GGACTCGGGGGTGGCAGCGGTGGTGAGGTTGGCCCAGGATCGAACATTGTTTCGTTCTGCTGTGCATGGAGTCGCTATGAGTCGGTTCCGACTTGATGGCACCTGACAACAACAACAATTTTTCATCTTTGCTGTTATTGTTGGTGTGAGATGATATCTCATTGTTGTTTTGATTTGCATCTCTCTAGTGGCTAGTGATCGTGAACATTTCTTCATATGTTTGTTGGCTGCCCTGATCCCTTCCTTATTGATGTGTCTGTTCATATCCTGTGCCCACTTTTTAATTGGGGTATTTGTCTTTTTCTTGTAGAGGTGTTGCAGTTTCCTGTATATTCTGGAAATAAGTCCCTTGGTTGGCTAGGATTTTGTTGAGAATTTTTACATCTATGTTCATGAGGGATATTGGTCTATAATTTTCTTAGTGATGTTGTTCCCTGGTTTTGGTATGAGGTTTATGTTTGCTTCATAAAATGTATTAGGAAGTTTTGCATCCTACTCTATATTCTGGAATAATTTGATTAGAATTGGTGACAGCTTTTCCCTGAATGTTTGGTAGAACTCACCAGTGAAGCCATCTGGGCTTGGACTTCTTTTGGTTGGGAGTTTTTTTAATGACCTGATCAATTTCTCCTTTTGTTATGGGTCTATTAATGTTTTCTACTTCACTGTGTGTAAGTTTAGGTAAGTTGTGTTTTTTTTTTAAATGTATCCATCTCTTCTAAGTTTTCAAATTTGTTAGAGCACAACTTTTCATAGTATTCTGTTATTATCCTTTTGATTTCCTTTGGTTCTGTTGTGACATCGCCCATGTGGTTTCTAATGTGTGTTATTTGCGTCTTCTCCCTCTTCTTTTGTTAAGTTTGCCAATTACATTAAACCTTTAAAAAGTGCCAATATCTTGTCCTGTTGATTCTTTCTATATTTTTTCTGTTTTCTATCTCATTTATTTCTGCTCTAAACTTTATCATTTCTTTTCTTTTGTTGGCTGTAGGTCTCCTCTGTTGGTCTCTTTCTAATTGTTGTAGATGCTGTGTTAATGTGTTAATTTTGGTTCTTTCTTCTTTTTGGATGTGTGCATTTATTGCAGTAAAATGTCCTCTCAGAACCACTTTTGCCATGTCCCAAAGATTTTGGTATGTTGTTTTTTCTAAGTCATTTGTCACAGACATTTTGTCTTGTTTCTGGACATGTGCTGATATGGTCCTCTGCTTTGCTTCTTGGTCATGTTTGGTGTTTATCTGTGGCCTCAATACTTAATTGACTATGTGTTTTGGTATTTTTTATGCTTTCTGATTGCTTCCAGGTAGATGTTATCAGGACATGTGCTTCCCTTTTCACTCTTCCTATTGCTTAACTCAGAGTAACTTTCACAGGTGTCGTCTGACTCCCTGGTATATGGCGGTTGGTATTGGTCCTTGCCTGGATTTTGGTGTTTATTTATAGGGTGTGGCTGTAGCTTGCCTATATGGCAGCAGTTATTGTCTCTTCTTGGGTAATATAGGGAGAGAAAGAGTCCCTCAATTTTAGAAGGGGGAGCATTAAACAGCAAAACAGCAACAGCAAAAAGAAAAGAAAAGAACAAAACAAACACCAAAACAACAACAACAATAAAACCTAGACTGGATACTGTAGTCTATAATTGCAGAAAAGGGAGAGAAGAAAAAAAAAAAAAATCTGTAGCCTAATATGAGTATGACTTTAATGTCCTCTTTCAGCTTCTTGCCTTCAAAGCTGCCCGAGAGACATCAAGATGCCACTATTAGTTGTTATGCTATACCTCAGAATTTAATTTCATTTTCAGACTTTTGTTTTTAAACTCTCTTTTCCTCTCCAAACTCCTTGTTCTGGCTTATTCAAAACAAAAACAACAAAAAAATCAGTTCAGGGCCAGCTCTTGGGCTGAGAGTATCTGTGTGCATGCATGGCAGAAGAACCCAGCAGTGGTGAGGGTGGGGAGTGTCCACTCACTCAGGAATCCCCTCTAGTCTCCAGAATGGAGGTATGAAAACAGTGTGTGTGGGGGGGGCAATGAATAGATATCAGAAAAAAGAAAATCAGAACAAAGCAAAACTGACAAAGTGTATTGTCCACCTTTGCTCCGAGGTTCCCGTGGCATTTTCCCATTGTGTGTCTGGTCCCCTGCTTGGTCTTGACGTTTGGTTTCACCCAAATTGTCAGCTCCAGCCCGCCGAGCCTAGCAGATTCAAAATTATGCTACTTCTTACTTCTGCTTCAAGTTCCGCTAGCCTCCAAACTTAAAAAATATTCCTACCTATGTGGTTTCTAGTTTTGGAGCTCTGCCCTGAATCTGCTTTGCCTAGTATTCTGTGGTATTGCTGATGGCGAACCTCACTGCACCTAGTCTACCCTGGACACCATCAAGCCCTGCCTCCACAGTTTTGAGTTTTATAGATATACTAGTTAACTATACTGTGTGCACAAAAATTTGGTCAAAATATAATTTTATCTATTATGCATACACCTGAATTCTATGCTCTTACATTTGGTTTTGCTTCTATTCTTGACTTAGAATGAGTGAGAATGACTGCAAATATTATTGAAATTCAATTTCAGAAATAGAACCAAAATCAGAAATTACTAAAGTTACAAAATGGACCAGAAAACTAAAAAGTAATCAAAATAAATACTAGTATTGCTAAATAATAATTGCAAGGTGACAATTAAATGGAACATGACAATGTCTATGGTGAGGTTTTTCTAATGACACCATTTCTTTTGGAGGGGACATGGACCCTCAGGGATCATTAGATGGTATCATTAGCCTGGTGACAAGGTGTGGCCTTGTTTTCTTAATTTTGTTTCCTGTGGAAATTCTAAACCTCTTTTCCTTAAATATCAGTTTCCTCAGGTGTAAAATGGAAGTAAATTACACAAACCTCTGCCATTCTCAGCTGGCAAACACAGGAACTATTCGTTTAAAAATGTCTACAAATACTATGAGCTTCTCTGGCAAAGATTGCTACACAAGGTAAAATTGCACATCCTCTCTCCTACATGCAATATGAAAGGTAAATCTTTGAAAAACATGTCTTAAAAGGGCAAAACAATGAGCTCAATTTTCAGCTTCCACCCGTGTGTGCATGTATATATATATGTATATATATATTTTTTCTTACAAAAAGCTTCCAAAGACTTCAAAAGGACTTCTGTTCATGTAAGGAAATGGAAGATGGAGAGATTTAAACCCATTAGGAATAAAATTTCTGAATTCCTTATTAAGTCTACTTTTGCTTTATAAATTTACATTTTTCTTATGCTTTTCCATTCTCTCTTTTCTCTTTTAGACCTCCTCTATTTACCTAATTTGTTCAAAGTAAATGATGACAGATTGACAATGCTATAGATATTAGTGTCCACTTCAAAAGTTCAAAACTTGACCTCTTTGGGGCAAAGCATTATAGTATTTACCAGATAGGTGAAGGATAAGGAGGTAGACACTTAAAAAGAACCAGTCAATAAGAAATCTCTTCCACAGACACAAAAATGCAGTTTCAAAAAACCTTTCTACTAAAATTATTAAAACAGTTCAAAAGTATTGAGATGAGTGACAGTGCCAATGTCCTGGCAAAGAATGGCAAGTTTGTCAAGAAGATGTTATAGTTTTGAGGTTTGTTGTATGAAGAATGCCCTTTACTTTCCTCTTGGTTGGCAGCAGGGTGGTTCTCTGACTCTTTCTGTAACTCCAGCACTTCAGTAAACTCTGTCTATGTTCTCTTTCGAGAGTGATAATCATTCAAGGACATGCCCTGGCTTACTTCAACACTGGTGAGAACATACACAAAATTGTGTAACAAGGGTTGTCCTGTACTCTTGTTGTTGTTGCGTGCCGTTGAGTTGGTTCCGACCCATAGTGACTCTGCACAGGGTTTCCGAGGAGCAGTTGGTGAATTATCAACCTTGTGATTCAAACTGACTTTGCAGTCCAGTGTATTAACCCACAGCACTCCACCAGGACTCCTCCAGGGACGTACTCTAGGCACTTGCTAAACGTTAAGTGAGTGAAGCATTGATTTTTGTCTCAGCAACAGTGTGAGTAGTACTACTAGCTATAAGGAACTGTTATTTCCTTAAGGAACTATCAGCTTTTAATTTTTTTGTATCTTTCACATTATCCTAGCTTGATAAGATTCTTATATTATTCTCCCACACAGACTGAATCCTAACTAAAAAAGAGTACTCCGGTCAGTTCAATGCATATAACATAAAACCCTAAATACAAGTAGCCTAAACAGTATGGAAGATCATTTCTCTTATATGCAAAAGAAACCTGGAGATATGTATTCCCAGGAGGCTGAAGGAAGTGCCATGAACGCATCAAAGACCCAGGCTTCTACATGCCCAACTCCCCACTCTAGTGTATGGCTTCCATCCTCAGGGTTGGTCCAGGTTGGCTGCTGGAGACCCAGACATCATATCTTCATTCCAACAACTGTTGCTTTCATTTCAGTGGCCAAAACATAGTCACATGGTCATGCTAGATACAAGAGAGGCTGTAAAATATATTCCTTTAGTTGGGTGCATTGCTGCTTTAAATAAAAGTGAGGTCCCATTACTAAGGCCAAAAGGAAGAATAGATATGGAGTAGGGAAACTAACATCTTTTCTCTAGCTCCTTGTTGTTAAGTGCTGTCAAGTCAGTTCTGACTCATAGTGACTCTGTATAGAGTTTTCAAGGAGCAGCTGGTGGGTTTGAACCAATGACCTGTGTGGTTAGCTGTCCAGTGCTGATCCTACAGTGCCATACCAGGTAGTTCCTTAAGCCTCTATATTTCAATGAGTAAATTCCTTTAATTTGTACTTTTCTTATGTTTCTTATCAACACCAGCTGTGCCAGTACTTGCTACATACATATTCTCCAGCTGCTTATTATCATTATTTTGCAGTTTTTATAAAGTTAAAATTATTGCAAAACTATGATATTCACTTGTCACCTTCCTTATATATTAGAAAAACTATTTTGGAAGTTGAGTTCAGTGAATTTCATCAAGGCATGTTCCACAACACCCTGCCCCCAGCTACATTTTAATGTCTTTGAAATGGCATCTTAATTCAGTCAGCCAGGCAGCAACAGTGACACAGCTGTCCTTTACCTGTGTGGGGGAGACTTGGTCATGGCTGTTCATATTGCCATCATTTCAAGACCATTATGGGCATTATGTGGACAATGTGTGTTGAGTTTAACTGCTGCTGACAATGTCTTCAAAAGGATTACAGCATGATTTGGCATTGAAATGAACACTTATTGTGTACCCATAAAGGCCCAGAAACCAAGCAGTAGGATGCGAATTTGATATTAGTGCAGCAAATATTAGTCTCTGGAGGAATGACTATAATTCTATGTTTTCTTGCAATGCAGCAGTTGAGTGCTTTATAGGAGCTAATAAAGGATGACACATACCTACAAATTCTGTTACTCAGACACATGCAAAAGGTTGTATTTTCTTCCCCCTCACAAAGCAAACAATGAAAGTGAAAAGAACATAAATTGCCTTGTCTCTATGAAATGATGGAAGAAATTTCAAAGTGCTAAAACAGATATGATTGTTTCATCTGCTATTCAGGACTCTCATTAAGACATTGTGCCACAGTATAATTGGCCAGATTTTTCCTTAACAGGACATAAAATAAGTATATAACTTATAATTGATGGTCTCTTTGATTTGATAAATTAAAGTGATTAATTTACTTTTTTTCAATCAGATAACAGCACTTAGCAAGCAGCTCCTATAATCATTAAAAATACTATCTCTTTAACATAATATATACCCTACTGGCAAGGAATTTCAGAAACACTGAAATTCACTGATACACAAAGCATGGCCCAGCAGCACAGGTTCTAAGATAATTCCAAATGCTTCCATGTCTCTCTCTTCCTACCTTGAGTAGCATCCAGTGTCCTACTTTCAGCTACTTGGCACTCGAGGTATCATCTTAAACAGTGTTAGTGACACATTAAGGAAATTACTCCTTTGGGGTGAGTATACAGGGATAGGCAGGAATGAGGCAAATCCATGGTTTATATGATACATGGGAACTGGTTTACAAAATCAACTAATTGGCTTGCATGGTTCTAAAAGTACAGATGAGGAGCATCGTGGTTCTGTAGGATAAGCACTGAACTTGAAACCACAAGGACGGTGGTTTGAGCCCACCAGCTGATCCAAGGGAAAAAGATAAGACTTTCTATTCATACCGCAAATATTTACAGCCCCAGAAATCCTACAGAATCGCTATGAGTCAGAACTGACTTGACAGCATCTAATAACAACAAATGCACAGATCACTAGTATGCTACATATGTTCCTCTTTAAAAAATCCACTGACCTAACATTCTCAATTCTATATCCCCAGGAAAGCACCACTTGAATTTGAGTAACATGAGATTGTGGCTTCAAAGGTTTTGTAAATAAACTCAAATTCAAAAGTGTTGGGAGGCATACTTCATGTTTGTAAGATAATTCTCTGCTGAAATGGTGGCATTTTCAGACAGACAATTAAGGGCAAAAACTATCCTGCATGCAGTAAATATCAAGTGTACATATACACACATTTGTGAAACGAAATTTAACTATGAAAGTCTTAAAATGTAGGTTAAAAAAAATCTAGATAAATATATGAATTACTCTGTGATAAAATTGTTCTCTCAAGATTTTTTAATGAACACAGTTGAAACAATAGTTGCTTGTTTTCCCTTCTTGGGATACAAAAATAAGAGGATGGGTTATGGAGAAGGTGTGGGTATCATTTATCTGAACACTAACTGCTTGAGGATAGGGAACTGCATGCCACCCTTCTCTTCCCATTTCATTCCATACAATGTAGAAGATGTGGGTTATAGTTGTTATTTATTCACAGACTGTCAAATATTTACATTTGGTATCCCAGGAGTAGACTGGAATCTGCTTTATTCCTATAGAAGCAGTTCGTTAAGTACACATCAAAGAGTTAATTTGTCACAGTCATTTCCCCAGCTAGAAAACCAAGTATGGAGGAGAATGGATAGATGACACGGTAGGTATTCTAGCAACAGGACCAGACTAGCTTCTCAGTGGAGAATGCAGCAGGATGTGTGGATTGTGCTAGTTAACTGAGAGCATTGGGATAGCCGGGAATATGGTGATGCCTGAAATTCTACCATCAAAACTTTATTACTCAATCATTTCAATGAAAAAAAAATACATATTAAACATCTACCAATCTCAAGCACTGGCCTAATGGCTGGTATGAATGAGCCTTTAAGGAGTTTTCATCAGCTCAGGAGACAGGCATGTAAGTCAATAAAATGCAGGGCAGTGTATCAGGCAGCTATTGCTGTGTAACAAATCAACTAAAAATTTAATGGAGTAAAAGGACAAGTATTCATTTAGCTCATGATTCTGTGGGTCAGCAATTGAGGCTATGCTCAGCTGGACTCAGATGGGGTCTGGCTGGTGAAAGGCAGGCAGGGCAAGTCAGGGAAGAATGCATGGAGAAAGCTACAGCTGAGCTAAATTTTGAGGGCTAAATGGTAGCTTTACAGGTGGACAAAGGAGAGAATAGCTTTCTGGATGGGAAGGAAAGCAGGTATAAGGGTCTGAAAGGGTAACACACACCATTGAAGTACAGTTCAGTCTCTTGAATATGGATTCTTCAGATGATACCCTGAGAGCAAAGTTTGAAAGGGGAAGGCAGAATGGACCTGCACAGGAATTATGGGAAGCATACAGGGGACGGGGACACCTTGGAAAGGCACAAGATCAGAGGGAAACTGGGAGAGAAAGCTGATGACTGAATGTGTCCATGTTACCATTTTCCATCAGGCCAATTTTTGAAAATCTCTGGGCATAGAATAAGATGAAAACTTTTCATTCCCCCAGGAATAAGCTCTTTGATCAGCTTGTTTAAATGACTGTCTGTACTCATAGTCTTGGCCTCTGGTTCATTTGCTAGAAAATTCCAGCTATGAAAGAGGACAATTAATTTTCCTGAGAACTTTTGTCCAAGTGCGTGCTGTTCCACAGATAACAACTTTTTACTCTTGTCTCCTCGCCAGTTTTGTTTCTGAATATTGTAATCATAGACTTATATATCCCATAAGTGAGCTAATACACCTGAGCATTTACATTTAATTTCTAAAGTGCTCCTTTATGTACACTTTTAGTCTTTCAATTAGGCTCATTATTTTTGTTGACATTCAATTATATCTGATTTAGTTTGAAGGAATTAAGCATATCTCTTTCATCTCAATGCAAACACTGGTTTGTATTCTCTTTCGCATGACTCTAAAATTCTGCACACCAAAAGGTTTACTTGGCTTTTGCAAATGCAATGTACAATGATTGTTTTCTAAAGAATAAACCTTTCTGAAAATTCCTCCAGAGTTTTCTAAGGCTAAAAAAAAAGTTCAAAGGAATTTGTTAAGAATAAATGGAATAAAAGTAAAGGACCTGGAAAAGGTAATAAAACAAATATAGCCTCTTTTAAAATTGAAATGAAAAGAGAGCTTGGTAGAGAGTTAAGAGAGAAACCTCAACAGGAAGGAAGCTGAACTATAATAAATGGGAGTTACCCCTTCACAAAAGTATAGACATACATGTTCATAAAACATGGGAGACTACTTTTAGCAATTCAAAGAGTTCCCATGAGGTCAAGGACAATAAAGGTTTTAGTCCTACTGTTCATTCTTGAGGGGAAAAAAAGTCCATTGCATGAAAGAATTTGGTGCAGAAAATTTCCACTTTTTTCTTCCTAGTCTTTGAAGTAATTCCTGATGGTTTTGATAGCACTTTTTAAACACACTAATTCTATGTTCTCAACGGAAACAGTAAGTATTTTAAATAGCTGAAGTTGTGACAAAGGACAAGAATAATAGTAACACCACCACTGCTGTATTTAACCAACACAAATGGCCTTGCTATGCCTAGGAGTTTAGTCTCTTTGGATATGGATTTTTCAAAAGATACCCTGTAAAGGAGTCCGCTTGCTATTCACAAGGTGGTCCCTGTATGATAACAACTGCGGCTCCCAGCATAGCTGGAACTCCAAATTTAAAATCAAGCACGAGTCTTTGGGAAAACAAAATGTTCCTTTTTGTTCAGTTTGGATATTTTCAAACACAAACTATTTTCAAAAAATCCCCTAGAGTTCCTTTTAATGGGATGGAAGGGAATAACCAAGCATATTGTACTTTCATTAACACCTGTATGCCACTGACATCAAGCTACACTGTGAAGATAGGTCACCGTGCTTTTAATTTCTCACATGAACGTCAGAGGTAAACAGTCCCGGGGCTTGTGTTAATGACACCATCTGGTGCCTCCCATAACTGTGTAACATTCAGCTTCTAAACAAGATGTAATGGCAGCAACACATGAAACTCACTGACATTTACAGTAAGGAAATTTATTATCAGTCGTCAGTTTGATATAAATGTGTTTGCATGAGTGCTGGGACTATAAAATCATCACCTTTACCAGGCAAGGGAAGGTGCAATAAATAATGGATGTTAAGCCATGCATGTACCACTGAGTCATTAAACATTTATCACACAAGCACAATAGCATCTTAAGCAACAGTTACCACTTGAAAAATTAATGCCACTTTTGAGGGTTACATGAAAACTATTTAGATCAAGCAGTACAGACTTTTAATATGCTTCAGTATGCATGACAAGAAATCTTTTATTTTAATTTGAATATGATTTATATGTATACAGCTCTTCTAGAGTAATTTTGTCTTGAGAAACACTGTATTTTTTTTATTGTTAAAGAAGTACTCAATAATAAACTGAAAGGTTCTTTAAATCATTGTTAAAATCTTTTTTTAAATTAGCAATGGTAAAGTAAAGGTTCTTTAGGAATCAAATCACATTCTTCTCTTTTAAACCCTTACTGCATTAGTCAGTTATGGCTGCAATTAAATAGTTTCAATTTTGGATTAGGGAAACAAGTAAATATAAAGTCAAAACCAACCAAATCCCTGGTTGTTTCCATAATTTATTCCTTTGAAATAATCTCCCTGTTGCGTGCCCAGTGTTTTTCTTTTATACATTTGTTTTATTGTTATCTACCGATTTAAGAAAAGAAGACATGGAAATTAATGATTTAAAACACAGATAGATTGAGAGTTGGTATGGTTAAGTGCTCAGATGCTAACTGAAAAATGAGAGGTTCGAACCCACCAACCACTCCTCAGGAGAACGAAGTGGGAATCTGCTTCCCTGAAGACTGAACAACCATGCAAACTATGAGGCAGTTCTCTGTCCTACAGGGCTGTTAGGAGTTGGAATCTATTCCACAGCAATGGTTTTTTGTTTGGAATTAGCATTATGAAGATTTTAGCAAAGAACACCATTTGATTCATAGAAACAAAATGAAACCAAGGTGTGAACTGGCTCACTATTTCTTGATGGACAGGAAAATAAAGGTGAGGAAACCACAGCTGCCCTTATATAAGCCTGCTCAGCAGGCCAGTCAGCAGGCAGAGTGTTGACTGAGACTTTGAAATCAAGAGGATCTTTTAGGAGGAAGTAGTGATAAGGGCAGATTTTTATAACAAAACAGTCACAACTGGAGGAAACAGAATAAGCCCTAGTGATGGGCATTAAAAACCATCTAGACAGACGTCAAGAAATGACTCAATTCATGATTTCCACCTCAATTTGTGATCAAGGTTTAGGTTTTTTGGTGAAAGTTTTGGTAATAGTCCCTATGTGGGATAAGGAGGAGTCCTGGTGTGGGTTAATGCTTAGGACCACAAGGTTGGCCATTCTAGCTCACCAGCTGCTCCTTGGAAACCCTATACAGGGTTGCTATGAGTCAGAACTGACTCGATGGCACTTAACAACAACAAATTTGGGATAAAGCATTGGACCTCAAGTCAATGTCAGTTTGAACCACAAGATCGGCAGTTCAAACTCACCAGTCACTCCTTGGAAACCCTAACAGGGTCGTTATGAGTTGGAACAGACTCGATGGCACTTAACAACAACAACATAGTTTCAACATAGTTTCAAGACACCATGGTGGTGTCTTGAGTTAAGCATTGGGATGCTAACCACAAGGTTGGTGGTCCCAACCTACTAGCTGCTCCACGAGGAAAGATGAAATAGTCTGCTCTCAAAGATTTATAGCCTTGGACACCCTATGAGCAGTTCTACTATGTTTTGTAAGGTTGCAATGAGTCTGAATCGACTTGATGACAATAGGTTTAAATGATTTTGAAGGTCTGTGACATGTTGAAAATTTCCCTCTTCTTCAACTATCCCCTTCCCCTCCCATACATCTTAAATAAGAAGCAGTGAGAGTACTCTGAAGGCAGTGTCCCTGCTGGGAAGGAAGGGAGAATGGGCTGCACAATATGCCGTGAAAACTAGAAGGGAGCCCAGTAACCTATCTTTCGATAGTGTCCACTTTACAACTACTGGAAGGAAGAGTGGAGATTGCAGGCCTTTAATGCTAACAGCAGACCCTGACTCTTCTCTAAATGGTTCCCCTGGGGGGTACCTTCTACTATGTGCACCTTGAGGTTGAATCCATGGTTTTCTTCAAGACTACAGGCCTACAATGAGCATTCTCAGTTTGGCGAGGGCCTCTATCAGGAATGCCATCCTTTAGAGAACTGATGCTAAGGATGAACAGAAGTTCAGCAGGTAGGGAAGGGTGTCAGAAGAATGAAGAAAATTGCACTGCAGCAAGCAGCTGGTTCCAAGTCACAGGAAGAGCCCCTTCCTTTAATGACCTTACTACCAGGTGAAGCATTCCTGTGTGAGCAATCACCCCTCTTCCATCTATTCACTTACAAATGAATTCTCCATTACACTATTCCAACAACTAACTTTAGAGGGACTATTTATTTAGAAGTTGGAGTCCTGGTGTGGTGCTGTAGGATAAGCACTGGACCACACGGTTGGTTTGATTCACCAGGTCAGCAGTTCAAACTGACCTGCCAATGTTCAGAAACCCTACCCAGAGTCACTAGGAGTCAGAATTGACTTGACAGCACTCACCACCCCCACCCCACCCAATCTTTAGAAGTTAAACCAAGCTACCGGCATTATTGTTATTGTTAGGTGCCATTGAGTCCGTACCAACTCATAGCAACCTTATTTATGTACAACAGAATGAAACACTGTCTGGTCCTGTGCCAATTCTCACAATCATTACTATGTTTGAGCACATTACTGCTGCAACTGTGCCGATCCATCTGATTGGGGTCTTCCTCTTTTTTCCTGACCCTCCACTTTACCAAGCATGAAGTTGTTCTCCAGGGAATGGTACCTCCTGATAATATGTCTGAAGTATGAAACTAAGTCTGGCCATCCTGGCTTCTAAGGAGCATTCTGGCCTTACTTCTTCCAGAACAGATTGGTTTGTTCTTCTGGCAGTCCATGGTACTTTCAATATTCTTCTCCAACACTGTAATATTGTAATGAAGATTGACTGACAACTCAAATCCATCAACTCTTCTATGATCTTCCTTACTCACTGTCCAAGTTTCACATGGACATGAGGCTATGGAAAATACCATGATTTAGGACACATTAGAGAAGTCTTGTGCAACAGATTTGCCTAGTGAAATACATCATTTGATTTCTTGACTGCTGCTTCCATGAGCATTTATAGTTAATCCAAGCAAAATGAAGTCTTTGACAATTTCAATCCTTCTCTATTTATCTTGACATTATTTACACGTCTAGTGGGCAAGAGTTTTGTTTTCTTTACTTTGAGATGCAACCCAAACTGAAGGTCTTTGATCTTCATCAATAAGTATTTTACGGCCTCTTCATTTCCAGCAAGCAAGGTTGTATCATCTGCATATCACACGTTATTAATGAGTCTTCCTCCAATCCTGATGCCACATCTTCTTCATATAATTCAGTTTCTTGGATTATTTGCTTAGCAGACAGATTGTATATATGTATGGTGAAAGAATGTAACCTTGGCGCACTTTTAAACTATTCAGTGTCTCCTTGTTCTGTTGAAGCAACTGCCTCTTGTTCTATGTACAGGTTCCTCATGAACAAAATTGAGTGTCTGGAATACTCATTCCCCACAATGTGGTCTACAGTTTGTCATGATCCACACAATCGAAAGCCTTTGCATAGTCAATAAAGCACTGGTAAACATCTTTCTGGTATTCTCTGTTTTCAGCCAAGATCCATCTGACATCAGCAATGATATCCCTAGTTCCACATCTCTGTCTGAATCTAGCCTGAATAGGACTGTTGTACTATTATGGAGTCCTGGTGTGGCGCTGTGGGTTAATGTGCCAGACTGCAAAGCTGTTTGAACTGCAAGGTCGGCGGTTCAAGCTCACCAGCTGTTTCTTGGAAACCCTATACAGGGTCGTTATGGGTCGGAATCAACTCGATGACACTCAAGAACAACAACCATTATGAAATTACAGGTTTTGTTGAATCTTGATATTAAGACGAATACACCAAATAAGGGAATTTTTCTAAAGCAGTTTCTCTTTCTAAGGACAGCACTACATAGTCACCCTATTTTTTCTATCTGCCACTAATTAATTTAAGTGTTTTCTAGAGTTTTAGCTGTTATATTACACATTCTGGAAATGATCATCGGGGATTTCCAAGAGGCAGAGAATCAATAAGCAACACTAAGAAGACCGTGTGCAATCTTTTCAAGCTGTGTAGGTTTCCACAGCACTTTAGTAATGTTTTGGCCTGTGTGAATGTGTCCATGTGTAAGAGATAGAGCGACAGAGCCAGACAGCGAGCAAGAGGGCTAGCATGCCATGGCAGAGATAACCAGGGCTTCCCATCTGGGGATCTTGTTAAAATGTAGATTCCAATTGAGTATATATAGGGTGGAAATGTAAATTTACAGCAGGGTCGACCAGTAATTAACTAGTTTGAAGCCCTGAAAACACCCTTCTAACGGATTCAATACAATCCGATATCCTGAAAGCAATGATGAATTGGGGGAGCGTGTGTGTGTGGGGTAACAATGATGGGAGAGGAACAAAAAGCAATTCACACACACACACACACACAAAAGCAATTCACCAGATGTATGTTATTTTTGTAGTCTTGGTGTGGTGTTATGGGATAAGCACTGGACTGGTAACCACAAGGTTAGTGGTTCAAACTTAACCAGCTGTTCTCTGGAAACCCTATACAGGGTCACTATGAGTCAGAACTGACCCAAGAGAACTTAACAACAACAACAACAACATGTCACTTTTAGTCTTCAGTGTGGATCAGTTTTTCTTGTTAATTATATCACCTATTCTTTCCTTATATGGATAATTACATAATTACATGAAACAGATGGATGGCAGAATGCACCCAGATGGTGCGAAGGTTTACACATTGCTTATTCTTGAGCATATTAAAAAGAATTATTTAATAATACATAGATTTATATACTTGAAACATCTGTTAAGTGAGCCTTCAAAATAGCAGTTACTTTGACATCTTCTCTTGAACAGATGCAACGTTCTCCCTAGGAATTCCTAGGAAGCCAACTGCCCATCTAGGCAAAAAAAACTTTTTCCAGTATTGATCACCTAAAATTCTACACTCGTATCTGAGTCCACAGTTGTTGTTTTCATATAAATTGTAATTTCACAGGGAGTTACCACAATGTAGATCTCATAGTTATAATCTGAACAAGCTATGGAAGGTTAAAGTGAAAAGGTTTGTTTTAAGAACATGAATTGAAATGCTTTGAGTCTGATGGATTTTGTGCATTAAATTGTTTTTTTTTAATCTCTGTGAAGAATGAATGAGCAGTATGAATGCTGTGTCCATTTAGCAAAAGTGCAGTGTGACCCTGTGAGGGGACAGCTCTGATAAGTGTGTCCAAGGAAACCTACAGATTCAGGTTCTGAAGGGTGTGATGGAAGAAGCAACACCAGTCCCTTCTTCATGTTTCTCACATCCCCACTTGTCCCATCAAATTAGGTCTCCACAGGTTTTCTTCTGGAGTCCTAGTGGCACAGTGGTTACCCTAAAGATGAATGGTGTGCCCTACTAGCTACTGCATGGGAAAAAGATTTGGCAGTCTGCTCTTTTTAAAATGACAGCCTTGGAAACCCTACAGGGCAGTTCTACCTTGTCCTTTGGCGGTGGTGGTGGTGGTGGTGGGGGTTTGTTGTGGAAGGAAATACTTTGATGGCCACGGTTTGTTGTTGTTTGGATTTCTTCTTGGTAGCACTCGCCACCCACAGATTAAAATATCTGTTTATTGTCTCTCTCCCCCAACAGAGTCCCTGGGTGGTGCAAATGGTTAAAATAATCCTTTGCTAACCAAAATATTGATGGTTCAAGTTCACTAAGGGAAACCTCAGAAGAAAGGCCTACATTTCTTTTTTAGAAAGATCTATTTCCAAAAAGCCAGCCACTGACAATCCTCTGAAGCACAGTTCTACTCTGGCACGCCTGGGTTGTCATCAGCTGGAGTCAGTTGATGGCAACAACTGCCCTCCCCACTCCATGCTCCACAACTAGAATGTAAGCACCAGGACAGCGGACATCTGTCCACTTGTTATATCCCTAGTGTCAACAACAGGGTTCTATACATGATCAACATACAATAAATATTGATTGACAAGTCACTTAAATTAAGTCTCCACCTCCATGCTTCATCACCAGTGATGCAGAACAGGCCCTGGATGTTACAGCAGGACTTAGGGCAGAGGAGACTGTCTGCACAGGCAGGATGTGACAGACATGTGTGCTTCTTGTGGGCTGGTGGAAAACAGAAAATAGCAAAGCCCTCACTCTTACTAAAAGGTAGGTTCAAACCATGATGGGCAACAGAGTCAGGATGAAAAAAATGTAGGACACCTGAAGAAATGCTCTGGTGCACAGAGAAGCAGGCTGGGAAGGGAGGAGGAACCAATCTATGTGGCTTTTGGTGAGCTGGCTTGGTTCATAGGAGGGCCTGGCCAGGGGAGGCTGGGGCGGGTAGTAGAACACCAGAGTCCTTCTGCCCTTTGATGGTGGGTAGAACTGTTGGATATGGGAATACCACTCCAGGGTCATGGATAATGTGTGTGTGTATGAGAGAGGCAGAGAGAGATATTCAAGCACTTACTCAGGGCCTGAAGAGTCTCTGGAAAGGAGGAGCTATGCACCGTTTCTCCTGACTCATCTCTTCCTACCTTCCTGACAGTTGGTGCCACATCAGCACATCAGTTGTAAGATCTTTACCTTAACCAATGGGAGAGGAGGGAGTCATAGGGCAGGATAACTGGGACAGAGAAGTCTGGCTACTCCTTTTACTTGATGCTTGTGGGAATGTGAGGTCTCAGCAGGGCTGCCTTAAATGGGACCAAGGGTTCTTGGACACCCAGCAGCATCCTCCAGAGCAAACAACTCTCAGAGAGCAGATCAAACGGGGAGAACAGTAGGATCTGGGAAAGACCTTTGTGGAGGATCGATCCAGTCCCTTTGTTTGATAATTGGGACCAAGACCCAAGAGTGGGCCAGGTGGGACAGTTGGGCATGGGGTTCTGTGTCATTATCCAAACTCTTCAGTCTCTGGCATTATCTCTTTGGGGTAAATCTCTGCAGATCTGTTTCCTTTCATGATCTGACAAGAGTGGTAAGTTGGTAGATATCACATGACCTAGGGGGCCATTAACTGCAATATTACCAACACAGAGGAACCTAGGACCTGGTGCATGGAAGCAATACTGCACAGTAAACAAATTGAACACAACAAAGAGGTTTTCACTGTATGTAATTCTGTGAGACACTCAGATAATTGTTGTGACCCGCTCTGTTGTAACTTGTGACAATAAAGCCCAAGTCAACTTCTTAAATCAATGATTAATTGTGTTTCCACGGAGATATCACAGTAAGAGTCAGTGAGCAGTGGTGAAAATGGAGATGGAGGGTGGCCAGTGGGGCTGAACTCTAGTGCCCTGAAGGGCTGGCTGCCAGACTTGCTTCCTAGAAGCATGGCTCCTTTGGTTAAGTACATCAACTATCACAAACACCATGACTACAATGACTCCCATGGTGATTACTTCAACACACTGTATTGTATTAAACATTGTATTAAACACACACAATATGGAACATGATAGAACAGCACATAGAATAAAAGCAATGGTGTAGTCTGTCATTTATTTTTGCTACCCTGAATTTCACCCAACTGAATGGCTCATGTCTGCTTGTGCTGTAACGGAATCACCTTTGATATGGCAAATAAGCCTCAATTTTAAAACCTTTATGGTTCCCACATTGTTTCTATCTCTCTCTCTTTTTTTTTCTATTTTAAGTCATCCTTTTTGTTTTCTTCTGGCTTATGGAGATGATGACATCAGTAATCTTGACTAAGTTTAATGATTCTGAGGCAACATTCAGGGCAAAGGTTTGTATACTGAAGGTGTTTCAGTCCCAAAGGGCAGTAGCAGCTTGAGGACAATGGGCTGAGGACTTCCAATTTGCTTCTGTGACAAGGATACAGGGCCATGGAAAGTCTTGTTCGCTCTGGGAAAGACACCTCTCCAAATAAAAAGTCATGCCCGTTTTCAAGGCCCATTGTATCTTTTGCCCCTGATTAGCACAAATGACCTATCCCTCTAGATTTGGTGAGTGTATAAAATGATAATAATCCAACTCAGACTGCCTAATGAAGATTACTAACTGGTGGAACATGTTAATCCTCCAGAGCTCAATTTGAATGTAAAGCCTCTCATGCTTATTGGTTGCTTCTCCTAGTCTTTCAAACCTTCTAAGAAATCATATCATATTGACTAAAGTACAATGATAGTGCCATGTGACAATGCTAACAGTGATAGACACATGGACTACAGAGCCAGAAAACCCTCACAGGACTCTCAACTTCCTCCTCATGTGAGAGAATGATAAAAACATAATTCCTTTCAGGAAAGTGTGGTTCTAAATTAACGGATGCATAGTTCGTAAGTATTATAAATATAACTTTCAGATCTTTTCATTAAAATCTTTGGTGTGATACCTTATGATGTGAACTGCGGACCTTATGGTTAGCCATCCAGTACTTATCCTACAATGCTACGCCAGTACTCGCTGGTGGTGGTGGTGGTGTGCTGTGGAGTCGGTTCAGAGACTCATAGCGATCATGTTATAGGGTTTCTGAGGCTGTAAATCTTTACAGGAGCAGAAAGCCTAATCTTTCTCCTGCGGAACTGCTGGTTGTTTTGAATTGCTGACCATGAGATTAGCAGCCTGACTCGTAACCATTATGCTACCAGAGCTCCTGCCAGTACTCATTGCTGTTGTTATGTGCCGTGGCGTCGGTTCCGATTCATAGTGACCCTGTACAGGGTTTCCGAGGCTGCAAATCTTTACGGGAGCAGAAAGCCTCATCTTTCTCCCGCTGAACCGCTGGTAGTTTCAAACTGCTGACCTTGAGGTTAGCAGCCCGATTCATAATCACTACGCTACCAGAGCTCCTTTCAGGACTCACTAGGAGGTTCAAAAAGTAAATTAGCATAGTTTTAGCTTGTAGGTATATTTATACATGTAAGCTGCATTATTCAAACATACCAGCTGGTACTCAGAAACCAGATACAGGGTTGCAATGAGTTGGAACGGACTCCACGTAACTTAACAAACAAGCTGGACTACCAAAAAAATGCTTTTATTATCATAACTATATGCAGAGGTGTTTTTAAAAAAAAACAAAAAACACCAATTTCTGCTGAAGCAGTGCACAAAAAAAATCTACAGGTGGAAGACCACCCAAATTTGCAGATAGTTCCCATTTGACCTAGCCTCGATGGCTTGACAATCAGAACTTGACTAGAGGAAGATGAAAATAAATAAATAACAACAATGTTTGATAAAAGAAACAAGGGTAAATTGCTACAATTTGATGAACCTGACCTATACTCTGGGAGGCAGTAACTCTAAATACCAACAGAGAGGGTAGGAGTCTTCACATAAGTATGAATGCTACCTCCTTTGTACACAGGGCAGATAGAGATGGGCAACTTAGAAATTGGCTACCTAAAATGAGGGGGTGATAAAGACATGAAGGGACAGGCTTACAAGGATTAAAGAGGAAGTTTAGTTTAAAAGTGTGTGAGTGAAGATAAAAGTCCCCACTGAATAGTTTTCCTCTTGTCTAGATGGGACTGGTGAAAAGAGATGGGGATGAGGTTCTTACGATTCAATAGCGAGTAATAGTTATCATGGCTAATTGCAATGGTCACAATTGTAAAGGTAGAAGTTTTATAACAAAAATGGGGGAGCAGCTAATCTTACAGTCCAGAAGTAAAGGAAACTAGGACCATTAAGGGAGAAGCGCACAAGCAGAATGTGGGACCTTATATAGAGAAGCAGTGACACCAGAGATGGAGGCAGAGATG
The DNA here is from genome assembly GCF_000296735.1 of Chrysochloris asiatica. NCBI lineage: Eukaryota > Metazoa > Chordata > Mammalia > Afrosoricida > Chrysochloridae > Chrysochloris > Chrysochloris asiatica. Next base: position 10,162,567 of record NW_006408557.1, on the reverse strand, counting down.
GGAACATGGAGAGAAGGAGCAGCTGAGGACTCTAAATTCATGGGAAGAGAGGGATACTCAGTGCTGGTGGCCAGGAGGCAGACTTGCAGAATGTGCCCTTTGGTGGTGTCAATTATTATATGTGCCTGAGTGTTTACAAAATAAAAAAAAAGAGCTAAAGTGAATAGAGAGAGATACTGTTATTTGATGGTACATGGAGGGAATAATAATCATTGTAATGAAACAAGGTATATGATTGTTTGAATGTAAAACTGATGATCCTCCCTGTAAACTTTCACTAAATCCACCCTTAAACACTTATTTAAAAAAAATATATAGGCGGTCATGTTGGTGTCACCCCTCTACAAGCATCACTCAATGAAGTCTGTACCCCACCCCCCCACAAACACACTCCCCTGCTCTAACCTTTGAAAACTGAGTTTCATTGTTACGTTCTAAGAGACTGGTCATTCATTAGATGGAAAAAAGACCATGTCTTATGACTTAAAGTGACCCACACAACCTTCGTTATCTAAAAATGAACAGAAAAGATGGGAAAAATGATCACAAAAGGGTCTATCCCAAGTGTGATACAGGTGACACCTGGCCCCACTAGGTATACTGATGGAGCTGTGGGAAACAGACACCAGGAGCTTCTATAACTGTTCCCACAAACCCCACTGGCTAAGATTCCAGTTTTGCAGGCCTCAGCTTTCCAGGTTGTAGCAGACATCTGTAAGAACTGAGGTAACCCACATGAGACCGTGCCTGGCATAGAGGAAGCACTCAGTGAGGCTGGCACCTCACAGGGATATTGTGCAGCCGTTAAAAAGACATTTCAACATATTTAATAACAAGGGAGAGTATCATACTATATATACACAGTGGAAAAGCGTGTTTCAAAACACTATTCTATTATGACCTCATATACCAAAACATTAACAAGATTGCAGGTTTTATTTTCTTCATTGTGTTTTCCTAGGCTTACTGCTTCTGTAGAAGTATATATATTTTTAAATCAAGGTGGAAATATGTGACTTCCCTACTCATCATCTGCATCTGTAAAGGTCCCCTTTGTCATTTTCCATCCCCAGATACTTTAAAATACACAAAGGGAAGCCTCTTGCTGGCTGACATGCCTCTCCTGCCTGAAGGCAGATCTGAGGAAGCCACTTAGCTGGGAAGGCCAGTGCCTGCTGGGAGCTCGGGTCCATCAGTTCCACTGGAGCCGCTTGGTCATGCCTTCCAGACTCTGCGGCAGGCAGCTGCCGCATCCCGAGGCACTTCTGGACCTGTGTGGCATTCATTACCCTGGCTCTGCAGGGAACAGAATGCATTTTTCTTCCCCTACAGGGTGTGGCAAGAACCCAATCAGCATCCAGGAAGACTCAGGATTTTATTTCCTGTAGAGAGCTATGGCAGCTCTTTTTAAGAGAAATAACACTGCTGAAGATGGACTGTAACAAAGACATGCTGGCTGCTTGAAAAACCGGAGAGGCCTTTATTTTCTTCCTGTGGTTTGGATGGGCGGTGTCTCTGCCGCCTTAGCTCTCCTAAACAGGTTGCAGCAGACTTCTGTACGAACTGAACAGTGTGGGTGCTGGTGCTGGTATATGTGGGGTCACAGGAGGTGGGTGTGTTGGGGGGGGCGGGTGAAGGGATGAAGCAGGGGAGAGATTTTAGTTTAGAAAATTTCTGCTTTCAGAAGCACTGAAGCCTAGCTGTCAAACATGGGTAGGAAGCACTGGGAGTGGTAAGCAAGCTCCATTCCTGAAACTGAAAGGGTAGCCACAGCACATGGAGTTTACCAGCACTGCATCATTTACTAGCAGAACACTGACTCTGATTGAAGAGAGAGGAAGTAAAATGGCCCAGCGACTGTGGCAAAGCTTAGCAGTATGTCAAAATGTTAAATATAAGTGATTATACAAGGGGGCTCCAAAAATTCTGTGGAAAAATAGAGTTAAAAAATAATATAACTTTTCCACAAACTTTCTAAAGCCTCCTGTATGATACAGAAATTTTACTCCTAGGTAGATACCCAAGAGAAATGAAAAATACACCCTTACAAAACCCGTATACAAAACCTTACAAAACAAATGTTCATAGCAGTATCATTCGCAATAGCCCCCATATGGAAACAACCCAAATGTTTATCAACTGATGAATGGATAAATAAAATGTGATATATACATACAATGAAATACTACCAGTTACCGTGGAGTTGAGTCAGAGTATAATTATGCTTCCTGGAGTTTTCAATGCCTGGTATTTTAGAAGTAAATTGCTAGATCTTTCTTTCAAGGCATTTCTCAGTGAATTTGAACCTCCAATCTTTCTGTTAGCAGCTGGCTGCATTAATCATTTGCACTACCTAGGGACTCCACGGACTCTTGGTGTGGCATTATAGGTTCAGCACTGGACTGCAAACCACAAGGTCAGCAGTTGAAACCCACCAACTGTTCCCTGGAAACGCCATACAAGGCTACTATGAGTTGGAACTGACTCGACAGCACTTAACAATAACAATAAAAGGACTCCAAAGGAATGATGTTGTTATAAAGTTGCTGTTTAGTTGGTTCTGAATCACAGCGAATCTGTATAGGGTTTCTAAGGAGTAGCTGATGGGTTTGAACCACCAACCTTGTGGTTAGCCGTTCAGTGCTTATCCTACAGCACTATACCAGGACTTCCAGTGGAATACTACTCAGCAATAAAAGGAATGAAGTACTGATACACGCTACAAACTAGCTTAATCTTGCACACATTACACTAAGTGAAAGAAGCCAGACACAAAAGACCACATATTGTATGAAATACAAAGTCACCAGAATAGGCAAATCTATAGAGACAGAGAGCAGATTATTGGCGTCCTGATGTGGCTTTGTAGGATAAGCACTGGACCACAAGGTTGGTCTGGACTGCAAGGTCATCAGTTCAAACTCACCAGCCGCTTCTCGGAAACCCTATACAGGGTTGCTATGAGTCAGAACTGACTCGATGGCATTTAACAACAACAACAACAGGGCTTCATAACATAAGCACCAGACTACAAATCACAAGGCTGGTGGTCGAGTCCACTCTCTGGGAAAAAGATAAGGCTTTCTACGCTCACAAAAATTTCAAGCCTTGGAAACCTTACACAGGGTCGCTGTGAGTCAGAATCAACTCAAAGGTACTTAACAACAACAACAAGAAGAAGAAGACTGGGGAAACAGGGAAAAGACGACTGTTACTGAACACAGAGTTTCTGTTTTGGATGTTGAAAAGTTCTAAAATTAGATTGTGTTGATGGTTACACAACCCTATGCATAAACCATTGACTTGCATATTTTAAATAGGTGAATGGTATGTTATATGAATTATATGTCATAAAGTAAAAGGAGCTCTGGTAGCACAATGGGTTATGAGGTGGGCTGCAAACCACAAGACTTGCAATTGGAATCTACCAGCTGCTCCGCAAGAGAAAGATGAAGGTTTCTGCTCTCATCAAGATTTATAGGCTCAGAAACTCCATACAGGGTCACTATGAGTGGAAATCGACTCCACAGCACATAACCACCACCATACAATACTATTGTTAAAGACAAAGGGGAGAGGGAGGTTCCTATTAAAGAAAACACAGATGAGACGTAGGATTGATTTGTGACAATATTGAGACATTAAGAAGAAATTTTACTTGCTACCATTCTCTTATCACACTCCAAAGGCTGCATTTTGACATCCTGTCCTAGTCTAATTTCTAAGAAAATTCAAGGACTGTTGGTCATGTTACTGACTCACATTTGCCCTTGCCACACCAACCCCAACTCCCAAATAGTCATCTGACAGGCATTTACTTGAGCATTTTCGAAGCACACAGTGAAGCCACTCACAACATGGAACTTCTGGTAGTTGTGTGCTGTGGAGTCGATTCTGACTCATAATGACCCTGTATTGGGTTTCTGAGATTATTAATAATTATGGGACTCATGTACGACACATAGCGGCCCGGTATTGGGTTTCTGAGATTATAAGTCTTTACAGGAGCAGAAAGCCTCATCATCCTCCCACGGAGTGACTGGTAGATTCAAACTGTTAACCTTGCGGTCAGCAGTCCAACTCGCAACCCACTACACTACCAGAGGTCTTGATCATGGGAAATGTATAATGTAATCTATATGTGGGGTCATGATTTCTTCCTTCTTCCTCAGTAGTCACCACCATAATTTCCAAAGGTTTGTACCATCTTGCTGATACAACACAAAGAAGACTGCAGACAGCCTGGCCAGCCTCACATCCAAAACTGACCCGGCACACCAATCTGGCCCCTTATGTCTGCTCCTTCCCCTCTGAGCCCAGCCAGGCCAGTTGGCCTGCATCAAACCTAAAAGGGGATGATTCAGCCAAGAGGAAAATCCAAACTGCTCTGGAGGAAAGCCAATTCTCTATGGACCACCTTTTGGTTTAAGTAGTTGTTGCCAAAGACACACAAAAAAAATCACTATACCAAGCCATCTTCCATTTTTGAGGCTTTGTTTCCTTATAAATGAGAATCATGATATCAGTAGTTTAGTGTTTTAAATAAGAAAGTATATATTTATCATAGTGGTTTAAGGTACAACTTCTGGCATTCAGCTGCCTGGGTTTGAAGTTCTATCCAGGTATTAGTAGCCTTTAGACGAATCAGGTTACCCCTTTTAAGTCTGTTTTCTCACAAGAGCATTAAGGATATTTGTTGTTGTTAGATTCCAATCCAACTCCTGGCAACTCCATGCATGCGAAGTAGGACTCTGCTCTCCAGTGTTTTCAAGGCTGTGAGCTTTTGGAAGCAAATCTTACAAAGTGCTGCTGGTTAGGTTTGAACCATCAACCTTTTGGCTATTAGCTGAGTGCCTAACTGCACCACCCATCAACTCTCAGGATGATGATAGCAGAAAACTATTTACATGTGCTGATGTGAGGCTTCAATGTGATGGTTGATGAGCTTGATACCTACTACTAGCAGTGGTGGTAGAATTTGTGTGCTGTCGGTTCTGATTCATAGCGAATCTGCATAGGGTTTCTGAGTGTGGCTGGTGGTTTTGAACTATGGAACTTGTAGTTACTAGTCCAGTATTTATCCTATAGCGCCACACCAGGACTAGCAGTATTAGTTGTGGGGATTGTGGCTGCTGTTAGTAACAACACTTTATAATCTTCCTAAAATGGAAGAATTACAATACTTTAATAAACTACTGATTTATAATCATTCTGAGGTACACTTAATGTAATGTATAGAATGCTAAACTAGATAGTGCACAGAGAATTGGAAAGAAATGTCCATAGAGTCCATATTATTTTAAAACAAAACAAACAGAAAACCTCCTATGAAGGAATTTATATAAAGTGTCTAGGAATTTCAGAGAGTATTCACAATAAATGAAACAAAATGGATTTCCCTACAGGTAGCGTAAATGCATAGGGAATGGCTAAGAAGGGGTTTCAAAGAGCAAACTTGATTTGCAGTCATGACTCAAAGTGGGTTAATTTCAATTCAATAATATACTGCCATGGTCACATTAATAATCATCAGTGTACATATAATGCTTACAAATATGGGCTTGCCTTTTTAGAACTCTCTGCTTAGATGTTAAAGAACTGATTCTATCCTACACAACCAAAGGAAGTCTCAATGATGCACAATGAAAGTTATGAAGTTAAGGAAGGGGCTGAGAAACAATTAAGCTGGGGAAAATCTAGCAGGTGCTGGGAGAATAATACAATTTCCTAGGATGGCAGATGTACAAGTGAAACAGTATCCAGTAACAGTCCATCAGATGGTAATTATAGCTGGACTGGGGAAGAACAGCCGAGATGAAAAGGGGCAATTCAGAGGGTAACTGAATGCCAGTGAGTGACATCTTCCTGAGAGAGCACATACCAAGAAAAAGCGGGGTAGCACTTAGCTCTAAGAAGGGGGTGGGGGTAAATAAACCGCCATTTTTCTTTGTATGAGAACAAAGGGGAAATGTGAAGAAACCAAATGCACAGAATCCAAATGGAGGTCTCCAAAGAATTCATTAGGCAAGATTCAAATAGACCATCACTAATAAACAACCACAAGAAAACAACAACAGGCTTTGATCACCCTGAAAGTATAATTTATCAGAGAGGATGATGGTTTGATTTGGACCCTGAAAAAATTTTAATGCAAAGAGAGAGAAATGAGTTCATAGTAAATCCTATAACCACTATAAACCAAGATGAATTAAAGTGACTGAAATAGTTATATTGTGGAACTCTATTAATACTGATGTGAGGGGAAGGAACTTTTTAAAATTTAAAACAGATTTCCTGAAGCTTAGTAAGACAAATGAAATCAACTCAATAGCAATTTACAACAAGTATGATAAATAATAATTATTTTAAATCCGAGTGTTGGAATGAGAATGGTGGCTTGGGCACAAATACTCGGTCTCCCAAATTCCACAAAATATGGATCTAATGACACCATGAATAAGTTTTCTCTTGATACTAGACTCCTACTATCTGGGCAGCCAGTGCTGGCCCTCTTTACATCCATGGTCTGATAAAGTTAATGAGATCAGTCCCACATTAATACTGACAATAGACCAGAAGTTCTTTGAGGGCAGAGATGGTGTGATCATCATCTCTAAACTCCTGCAGGAATGAAGAGAGGAAAGAAAACAGATTTGAACCCAAAGCAAGTGTGGGTCAACCTGTTCCATCACTTTTAATTAAAATGACCATTCAATCAATCAACCAAATTTCAAGTGTACTGCTTCTAGTACTCATGCTGATAGGCTGTGACTATTTGTTAAATTAAATTAAAAAAAAAAAAATCAGAGTAATTCTCAGAATGTAAATGCACAGGTCAAAACAGCTCATTCACGCTGGGAAGACAATTATTATCCAGGTCCATCCCATGTGGATTATGGCCTTCGTTCAGGAAAAAACTCTCTTATCCATGAAATCATACTGGTTGATTGTGAAGATATTATTATAAACCTTTGAAGCTTACATCTCTAATGTATGATGGAAAGCATTAACGTTTTTCTAGGCCCTCTCTTATGACCTGACGTGGCGGTCAGTTAGTACAAATGATAGGGAAGGTATTGTGGCAGGGACACGTATCATTCAAGTCAGGCAGAGACTATCAGGACCTTAGGATGGGGGGCATATTTCCTGCCATGCAGTGATGAATTTCAATCACTGCTGGCTTGTGCCAGATTCAAATTGGCAACCCACCGAGATGAAACACTTTCTATCCCATTACTCATGCCTGGAGTGATCTGTTCCCTTGAAGATTGGCTTCCTAGGTGAAAGCAAGGCAATGGATGGTTTCTTTGAGATGGTTTTAATAGAATAAAAGGTATGACAGGTGAGTGGCTGGCAAGAGAAATGTGGGGGTATGGTGAGGGAGCCAAGGGGCCTACATAGAGCACCATGCACTGGGGTGGGGAAAAAGATGTGAAATTTGGTGGTCACTTAGCAATAACAATGATTCATCCTCCTTGTTCAGCACAACTCTGCTAAGAAAACAGTACATATAGTAATTTTTCCTAAAAAATTCTTTTGGGGTCACCTGGTCTCAGATAGCCTAAACTACAAATACCATCTAAAATGCTTAAAAGAGGAAAATAATTATAAATAAAATAATTCAGTATTTTAACCTTGACCAAACTTTTAAGTATCAGTATTAATGTGGAACTGATCTTATTAACCTTATCAAACCATGGATGGAAAAGGAGCCAGCACTCGCTGCCCAGATAGTAGGAATCCGGTCTCAAGATTTTTACTAAAACCTTTAAAATTTTCAAGAATGAGTACAGTAAATAGCAGTAAAAGTACTTCCTTAAAGTCAGAATTCAACAAAATAATACATAAAACAGTGCAATACACAAGAAAGTGCCCCAGCTTTACTATTTCCCCACCTGTTGGCTAAGAGGCTATCTTCTCAAATCTTGTTTTAAACAATTCATCCTATGCCTCAGCTTGTATACTCCAGGGCTCTCTGGTGGTACATGGCAGGTAGAACTGGCCATTGAAAAGGGTACTAAGCATGAGACGTGATTTCAAATTATATCACCCCAGGCAGAAGAGGCTCTGGTAGCACAGTGGTTACGAATCGGGCTGCGAGCCGCAAGTTCAGCAGTTCGAAAATACCAGCAGTTCCGTGGGAGAAAGATGAGGCGGTCTGCTCCCGTAAAGATTTACAGCCTTGGAAACCCTGTGTAGGGTCGTTATGAGTCGGAACCGACTCCACGGCACGTAACAACAACAACAGGCAGTAAGATCAGGACCATTTTAATGAAATAAAACATTTTCTCTGGCCTTCTTTCCACTCTAAAAATTCCCAGGGGAGAAGGTTTCCTGCATGTTCAAAGAATCAGTGCTTGCTCCACTCAGCTCCCTAGCCAAATGCACCCTAGCCACATGTAGCTGCTGACTCGTAAGGGCTTTTCCTAGCTCAGTCATACTTGACGGTGCCTCAACATTGGCCACAAAAGAACAACATCTCTCATCCTTACCCTGGTCTGTTACTGCAGCTGTAGAACAGTGCCTGGGTGCAGCATGTACACTGACCCACAGCCCCTTCATGAACCAGCATGCATCATGGAAACTGTGCTCAGTGACAGAGAGAGAACATAGCCCCACCTCTGATACCAAGACTGTGCCTTTCTTTGCACTAAACTTGTGAGTCCTGACTCTCACTCCAAAGGAAGAGGTCTTTTCCAGGATTTCTGTTCAGTCTACCTGTTGTCCCTTCCCACAGGCCCTCCAGGAGGGCTCAGGTAGTTCTCATCTCTCACGTGAACAGACCTTAGTTACACTGCTGTGGACCCTGTGATCTACAAATGAAAAGAAGTGTATTTCAGGTTTACTTCAAAATAACGTGCACAAGGGAAAACGGGTGCAGATGGGTAGTATTTAATGCACTCAAGTGTGATCTGTGAAAGGTGTCCACCCACCACCACCATTACTAGTCCCTGAAGATGTACGTACAGAGATGGAGAGAAATATTCAAAAGCTTTAAACAGCAAACTGACAGCTGTCAAATCCAATAATAAACTAATTAGACTTAAAATTTTGTCTGTTTTTTAACCTCGTTGTCCCCCGCCCCCCCAGTAACTTACTTTTTACAAAGCTATCAGTTTGTGATGGATTATATATTTGAAAAAAAAAAAAGGCCCTTCACCACAGTCAGACTGAGAAGCCCTATTCTACATGCCTCTCTCTGCTTTTGTGTATGAAGTAGCATTGGTGAAAGTAAGGGCCACCTCTAAGTGGGGTCAGGGCCGGAACCACTTCCCCTGGACACGCTGTAAAACGGGGCTTGGCAGGAGCTGTGGAAGTGGTACCTCCTGCAGGCAGAGGGGTCAGGAGTTGTTTGTTCGGAAGGCTTCCTGCTCTCTGATGAGCATCTCCAGGCTAAGAAAAGGCAGTAGACTTTCCACTCCTGGCTTTTTCTCACAAGAGACAAGATGTTGGTCCCCGAGGAGCTACTTTTTGTTTGGTTCTGTTTAACTTTTTTAAGTCCTGGTGTGGGCTAATTCATCAGACTGCAAAGTCATTTGAACTGCAAGGTCAGTGGTTCAAAGTCACCAGCTGCTCCTTGGAAACCCTATACAGGGTCACTATGGGTTGGAATCGACTTGACGGCGTAAAACTATAATATCACTTCTAAGTCACCTTGACAAAATTATGTTCTCTAGGAAAGTTACTGAAAAGGATTGTGTGGCCATATACATGTGAGAGCTATGCTCTGTTGCTGTTCTGGTAATAAAAGTGGTCAGGGCATTCCCTTTAAGGTCAAAAATCCCTGCCACCGCAGGGCAGCCAATGAGCTCCTGTTAATCACCCCCAGCTGCCCACAGAGGAGTTCAACAAGCCCAGTTTAGGACTCAGGACCTAAACATCCCAAATGCAGTCAGTTCTCTTCTCCCTGTCAGCTTTGTTCAAGAATGAATAACAACTGACTGCCTTGAAAGCAAGACATCCGTTCAAAAGGGGGATCTGCTTTTAAGGAAGGGGAGGGAAGACAAAAATAGGCTCACTCGGGCTTGACTCCAGACTGTTTGTCCGGGGCCACAGCAACCACACGTGGGATCATAGCCACAGTGCTACTGTGGGGTCATGTGGTAACTGTTTTCAGGCTTGCTGCGAAATAACCACTTGAAGGAGAGGGCTGCGTGGAGCCTGCGCAGGGTGCCGCTTGTGAGGGCATGAGCCAGGCTCCCTGTAATTAAGAAGCAGCCTGCTCTGCAAAGACAGTGCTGCCACCCCATCTGCCAAGCCCGCGAGAGCTGGCACCACGCCTCCCTGCCTGCTGCCGCCCGTTACCCACCAGATCCTTGGAGACCTCCTTTGATGGAGCATTCATGCCAAGCTTTTCCAGAGGATAGACAATCTGTCGTCGTGGTCGCACGGGAACCAAGTAATGAAGGGCAGATGTCAGGGAGTGGGCGTAGGGACTCTGGAGCTGAAAGACAGCAATCTATATTTTAGGGGAGAGAATGTCAGAGCAGCATAGCACAGATGTCTGCATGCGGCTTTACAAATACAAAATCCTTAACACGGCCAAATAGGAGAGGAGAAAAAATTAGCAAATAAACAAACACACTCTTGGAGCAGAGGAATGAATTGCAGATAATGCCTGACACTAATGAAGATAATTACGAGAGTAATTACATTACTATCTCTGTGGGAATGACAGATAAACAAGTGGTTTGGTTTATGGGATTTTTCAGTACAAGTATTTTCCCCAGGAGGATATTCTTCTCCATAGTGATCATGAATCAGCTTGATTTGACCCCATTAAGCTGTGCTATCTGAGTCCTGTTAACCTTTGCCTGTTTGGCATGCACTGCTTTAAAAAGACACATAGATAAAAATGTCATCCAAGGGGCAGCTTAGCATAAATGTGAAAACCCTCCTGTTTGTTAAAGATACCCACAGCAACTTCAGTTGGATGTTTATTGGTAAAAGAACTGTCTTTAAAAAAAAAGGATAATACTGGAAAGTGTGTACGCTGCTGTAAAGGGAGTGGAGTGGAACTGGATCGTTTTATTTTGACTTAATAGTAAATTGTAAGATTAATAGTAAAGTGTAAACAGAATTTATTCTTTCTGAAGTGAACTGTGATAAGCCATATTCTTGGAAGATGTTTTCAACACAGTTGTTGTTGTTAGGTGCCGTGAAGTTGGCTCCAACTCATAGCGACCCTACGTACCATAGACCCAAACACTGCCCAGTCCTATGCCATCCTCATATGTTGGAGTCCCTTGTTACAGTCACTGTCAGCCTATCTCATTGAGAGTTTTTGATGTTTTGTTTTGTTTTTCTTGCTGACCCTCTACTTAGCCAATCATTATGTCCACCTTCAGGAACTGATGGTCCCTCAACATCTAGCTTCTATGGAGTCTTCTGGCTGTACTTCTTCCACACAAATTAGTTTGTTCTCCTGACAGCCCATGATATATTTAATATTCATCACCAACACCATAATTCAAAGGTAGCAATTCTTCTTCGGTTTTCCTTATTCATTGCCCAATTTCCCTATGCACACAGGCAACTGAAAATACCATGACTTAGAGGTCAGGAGCACCTTAGTCCTCAAAATGACATCTCTAGTTTTTAACAGTTTAAAGAGATCGTTTGCAGCAAGTTTGCCCAACACAATACGTGGTTTAATTTCTTGACTGCTGCTGCCATGAGCAATGACTGTTGATCTTGTTGTTAGTGTCATCGAGTCGGTTCTGACTCATATTGACCCAGTATAGGGTTTCCGGTTTTGGCACTGTGGGTTAATGCGCTGGACTATAAGGTCAGTTTGAACTACAGGGTCCGTGGTTCAAGCTCACCAGCCGCTCCTTGGAAACTCTATACAGGGTTGCTATAAGTTGGAACCGACTCGAATTCACCAGTCGTTCCTCAGAAACAACATAGGGTTTATGAGGAGTGGCTGGTGAATCTGAACCACTGACCTTATGGTTCAAACTGACCTTGTGGCCCAATGCATTATTCCACTGCACTACATCAAGACAACTTTAATCTTTTCTCCATTTATCATGCTGCTGCTCATTACAACAGGTGAGAAGTGCTCTTTTATGTTGATGTGTAACCCAAACTGATGGTTATATGCTTTCATCTTCACCAGTAAATGCCTCAAGTCCTCTTCACGTTCAGCAAGCAAGGTTGTGTCATCTTCATAGCTCAGGTTATTAATGAGTCACCTCTAATCCTGATGCCACGTCTTCTTCATATTGTCCATTTTCTCAGATTATTTGCTCAGCATGTTATTGTTGTTGTTAAGTGCGTTGGTTCTCACTCATAGCAGCTCTACATAGGGTTTCCAAGGTTGTAAATTGTTGTGGGAATAGAAAGCCTCATCTGTCTCAGGCGGAGTGCCTGGTGGGCTAGAACCACCAATATTGCGGTTTGCAGTCTACTGTTTATCCTACAAGCCACCAACCATAACACACACCTTTCCTGATTTTAAACCACACAGTATCCCTTTTATTCTGTTTGAATGACTGTCTTTTGGCAAACAGGTTCTGCATGAACACAATTCAGTGTGCTGTAATTCCCATTCTTCACAGTGTTATCCATAATTTGTTACGATTCATACAATCAAATGCCTTTGTGTAGTCAATAAAATGCAGGAAAACATTTTTCTGGTACTCTCTGCTTTTAACTAAGATCCGTCTGACATCGGAAATGACATGTCTTGTTCCACATCCTCTTTGAAATCTGGATTGGATTTCTGGCAGTTCTGTCTGCTACAATTTTTTAAAAACTGTCTTCAGCAAAATTTTACTTGCATGTGATACTAATGATATTATTTGAGAATTTCCACCATTCAGTTGGATCACCTTTCTTTGCAATGGATACAAATATGAATTAAATACAGTCATCTGTCTTCCAAGTGTCTTGGCACGGACCAACGAGCACTCCCATTGTCATTTCCATTTCTTGAAACATCTTAATTAGTATTTTGTCAATGCCTGGAGTCTTGTTTTTTTTTTACCAGTGCCTTCAATGAAGCTTGGATTTCATTCTTTAATACCAGTAGTGCTTGATCACATGCTATCTTCTGAAATGGACGAATGTCAACCATGTCTTTTGGTACCGTTACTCTGTGTATTTTTTTTGTCTTCTTTTGATGCTTTCTGTTTTAATAATCATTTAGCTAATTATTAAAACTTGGCAGAAAAAAAACAGAACATGATATTCTTTGTTTCTATTACAGTTACAAAATTTTAGTTGTTTTGATGAAACCAACTGAAAAGTATTGTGGTCACTTAACCTTAAAAGTTAAATTGTAAAATCCAAATCCGATAAATGTCCAAAAGGTACATTTATTGAATTTAAGCTTTAAGCACAGAAAGTAAAATTAAACCACAGATGCATTTAATAAATAATGATTTAAATATAACTTGGGGAACAGGGTGGCTTTGTAAACTAAGCACTGGACTGCAAACCACAAGGTCAGCGGTTTTAGTCCACCAGTCATTCCATGGGAGAAAGATGAGGCTTCCTGCTCCTGCCAAGATTTACAGGCTCAGAAGCCCTATACAGGTTTGCTGAGTCAGAACCAACTCAAGGATACTAACAACAAGAACATATTACTTATTTAATGTTCTGAAAATAGCTCCCAGCATTTCTAAGAGCTTCTAAAAGTCACTGGAATGCTTAAGAGATTATTTGCATAATGAATGCAAATGTATTTTCTACCAAACCAGCATGTCCAAGCAATATAATGAATAAAAACTAAGACTTTAATATCACATCCTAAAGGCCACAAAATTGGTAGTTGGCCCAAATGCAAAGGAAAGGGAAATTGTGCAGGGCTGGAATTTTCTAGCAAAACAGCTTCCGTCCCAGCCTTTTACATGGTTATCATGCTACATTTTGACAGGAAAAAGTAGTCACTATAGCAGATCCCAAATCACATTCAAACCTTTTCCAAGGCTCTTTCTTTCTTCTTCACTCTCTTGTATTTCTTGAAAATATTTTTGTTAAGTTAAGCTACACTAGCAAGATTACTATTAAACGCATGCTCTATGTGCTTTTCCATTTACTATGTTTATTTTTTTAATCTAGTTTGCTCACTGTAGTTACTACTACAAATAAATATGACAAAAGTCAAATAATCTGGACAGAATATGAGGAAGCTTTATGATGTGATGAGATATCGTCAACCTAGTTTAGTGGTTGTATCCCATTGGTCCTTGAATCTGCACAGAGTAGAGGACCGATGCTATCCTAGAGCTGTGAACAAGGGAAACACTGCCTTCATGGCAAAATAAATAATTTCAGGTAATTAACAGCAGAATAAAGACATGTGGAAACAATTTGAAGAATCTGCTATTTGTGCATGCACATATACAGAATGGGGAGCACGGTAGCTCCATACGATAAGCACTACACTGTGAAACCAAAAGGTCTATGGTTTGAACCTGCTAACTGCTTCATGGAAGAAAGATGAGGGTTTCTACTCCCATGAAAAATTTTAAAGTCTTGGAAAGCATATACTGGGTCACTATGAGTTGGAACCAATTCCACGGCATTTAACAACAGCAACATATATATAGTATAGACACATTATGTATGTGCCTACCCAAATTTTTGCTCCTAATAAGTATGTGCAGATCTTATACATACAGAGTTATACAGATAGTCATTATATAAAGGTTACTGGTATCATATATCTTCATACTCTTATGGGGGTAGTTTTAGTGCACATTTGTAATATTTGATAGTAAACCAATATTTTTCAAGAGGATTGATTTATTTGATATGTTCGTTACTAAAATGTTCTTTGCATGAGAGAATATGATTGGATCGTTTTGGCACTGAAATTATAGTAATACACCAACAGAAAAAAACTATTTGATTTCCATGCGTCTTAGAGCACTTTTGCATAGTTTCTAGTCTCTGTTTTGCCAATATAGAAAAGCTAGCAAATTGTGCTTCTCATTACATCTATGTTAATTCTTGCAGAAATTCAAAGCCTTCTGGAGTTTCACAGTAATGTAAAAAAAGAACCATATTTAATATGCTGTTGTTAGGTGTTGTTAAGTCAGTACACAGCAACCTTATACACAACAGAATGAAACACTGCCCAGTCTTGTGCCAGCCTCAAATCATTGCTATGCTTGAGTCCACTGCTGCTGCCACTGTGGCAATCCATCTAGCTGGGGGTCTTCCTAGATTTTGCTGTTGTCCCTCTGATAATATGTCTGAAGTATGTTTCCAATCTTTGCCAGTAATTCTAATTGCCAGTAATTATCAGTACATCTTGATTGCAAGTTTGATCAATTTCAGATATAAGAAGTTGGCAGAATTCTTCAATGTCATCATCACTGGCTTTTGTTGTGCATAAGTTTGAATAATAGTTGTATTAACTGGTCTTCCTTTTAGGTATATGGAAATTATTCTACCACATACAATGATGTACTTCAAGACAGATCTTAAAATGTTTTGGGTTTTGATGATGAATGTGATGCCATTCCTCTTCAATTTGTCATTCCCACATAGTAAATCATGTAACTGTCAGATTCAAAACAGCCAATACCAGTCCATTTCAGCTCACTAATACCTAACAGTCCTGGTGTGGTGCTGTAGGATAAGAGTTGAACTGCAAGGTCAGTGTGAACCACAAGGATGACAGTTCAAACTTACCACTCACTCCTTGGAAACCCTATACTGGGTCGGTATGGGTTGGAATTGATATAATGGCACTTAACGACAACAACAATGCACAGGATATCAATGTTTATGCATTCCATTTCATTTTTGGTGACAA
This sequence comes from Chrysochloris asiatica, assembly GCF_000296735.1. NCBI lineage: Eukaryota > Metazoa > Chordata > Mammalia > Afrosoricida > Chrysochloridae > Chrysochloris > Chrysochloris asiatica. Next base: position 10,146,795 of record NW_006408557.1, on the reverse strand, counting down.
CTTCCAGTTTTCCTAGATTCATACTTCATACATTCCATCTTCTGATTATTAATGGATATTTACAGCTATTTATCCTCATTTTAGCTTTGCTCCATCAGCAAATGAAGGTCCTAAAGCTTTACTCTACTCTCATCATCATAGTCAACTCTACTTTAAGGAGGCAGCTCTTTCCCATTTGTATTTTGAGTGCTTTACAAACTGAGGGCCTCATTATCCAGCATTCTGCTGCTATTCATCACGTTTCAATATTCAATATTCTGGTGCTATCTGACAGCATTCCACTACTATTCATAAGGTTTTCAGTGACTAAATATTTGGTGTGTCACCAATGTATAAGCACTGGACTGCTACTAAGTGAAGGTTACAGGTTCAAACCCACCAGCAGTTCCACAGAAACCATATACAGAGTTGCTATGAGTCAGAACCAACTCAACAACACAACAACAGATATTTGGAAGCGGTCAGTATCTCCTTCTTCCTTGTCTGTTTTAGACTGGAAGCCCAGTTGAAAACTGTCCACCATAGGTGATCCTTGTTGTTGTTAAGTGCTGTTGAGTTGGTTCCGACCCATAGCAACCCTGTATAGATAGGGTTTCCAAGGAGTGACTGGTAAGCTTGAACCACTGATTTTGTAGTTCAAATGGCTTTGCAGTCTGGAGCATTAACCCACAGCACCACACCAGAACTCATGGGTGACCCTGCTAGTATTTAAAATTGGTGGCAGAGCTTCAGAATCACAGCAACACGCAAGCCACCACAGTATGACAAACTGATAGATGAGTAGAGGATGTTCACCATAGCCATTTTGAATTTAGAGTCATGTGACAATGAGTCCGGAGGAATGAAATACAGCCCATCTAGTACACTGTGAGTACCAGTGGATGGAAGATCCTGAAAGTTATAGTGTTTTACCTTGCTGGTCCTGCAGTGTGGGTAAACAGGGTAGTACAGACAAGACTTAAAGCCTAAACGAAGAATCTCTTTTAGAAAAAACTTGGTGTAGTGCCGAAAAATAGGGTTCATGGCAAAGTGATGCAAGTGCCCATGTTCCTCACGCTGGTGGTGACTGAAGTAGATGAAATCTTCAATGTTGTAATGGGATCGTATGTACTCAATATCCTAAAAAAAAAAAAAAAAAAGATGGAGGGGGATGTTGAAAACGCATTAAATAAATTACACATATTTTCTGATGAACATCTTTTAAGAATTAAGTTAAGTACGTGTTCTCTCCTGGTGTTTACCACCTTATTTTCACTGTTAAATTTTTTAAATTGAAAACTACATTTCCCGAAAGTCATTTGTACTGATGGTTTGTCTTTGGAGGGTAGTTAGACATCTTTTGAATTTATCCATGAAGCCATGACTGCTAAAAACTTGAAAGTCAACTGGCCAGGTGGCAGGAAAGCAATTGTTCACAACTGTTAGGTCAGATGAACAGGAGTACATCACCACACTGACCCAGGGTATGCAAAATTCACAGTGGGACCACCAAACCTGAACAGTGCCTGCAGCTCCCCACTTCCAGACCAATACAGTATCTGAGGCCCTGCCCCTGGCATATGCCTAGACACACACCATGCACCGGGCATACGCCTAGACACACACCATGCACATAGTCTCACACCTAGAGCCGTGCAGCTATATAGGCTGTGCTCCTAGACTCCTTACAAGATGACCTACTACATATCTGTGCAGTAGTTGTACTCCATCCTAGTCCCTCTGCTATCTCCAGCCAAGTCAAACATCACAAGCACAAATAGCCTGTCTCAATATCAGAAGTACTCAAAGACAGAGATAATGAAATAACACAAGCCAAAGCTCCTTAGCAAGCTGTCCTGTACAGCTAAGAAGAGAAGGGCCCGTGAACCACTGGAAAAAGCATTGAACAAGAAGAACTATCTAAAGAAAAGAGAAAGAAGCTAATTTCCTGATTTACTAAGGCACAAATAAATAAATCTTAATGTCCCATATATAACAATTATAAAACATATGAAGAGACAGAAAGGGATGGAGCAAACAAATGAATAAAGCAAGGGGTCAGAAATAGTCCCTGAATAACAATTAATGGACTTACTCAATTAATATTTCAAAGCATTCACACTGATAATGTTCAAAGAGCTAAAGGAAAACATAGAAAAAGATGTAATGGAAATCAGGGGGAAAATACAATAAAAATGTCAGTAAAGAGATATCAATAAATATAGATAAATATAAAAAAATCAATAAAAATAGAACAACTGCAAAAATTGGAGGTTAAAAGTAAATTAACAAAAATGAACAGAACCATGGAAGACACAGAGTAGAACTGGAATGACAGAAGACAGGGCCAGCAAACGTGGACATAGGGTCTTTGAGATTGCTCACTCTGAAAGCAAACTGAAAAAAGCATGCAGAAAAATTAACAAAGCCTAAGAGGAGGACTCAAATGTGGCAACAATAATGAGGTTGGCCCAGGATCAGACATTGTTTCATTCTGCTGTGCATAAGGTTGTTATGAGTCAGTGCCGACTCGATGGCACCTAACAACAACAACAAGAGGAATACCATGAAGAGGAAAGGTGGGACACAATTAAGAGGGACACATTTAAGAGGAATAAATTATATATAATGGGAGTTTCAACAAAGAGAGAGGCATAGGCCCAAAAAGAATCTTTTAACAAATAGTAGCAGAAAACATCATGAAAGATGGAAATTTCCCCATAAATCCTAAAAGACATTCACAGATGCACAACATAATTAGACTCTTGAGAATAAAGAACAACAAAAATTTTTTTAGAATTGTCACACACAAGGAATTCCAATAAGATTAAATGCTGATTACTCGACTGAAATCATGAAAGCTAGAAGAAAATGGAACAATATAGAGTGCTGAAGGAAAAGAATTATAAACCAAGTATAAAACACACCAAGCAAAGTCATTGTTCAAAAACAAGAGTAACTTATGACATTCCCAGAGAAAAATGCACAAATAAATGTTTTAAATATATAAATAAAGAAGTAATTAAGAGCATTTGTTGCCACTAGACTAGTCCTACTGGAAATTCTGAAAGGAGTCATCCAGAAAGAAAAGTAACAACATTTAAAAGCCACCTGAAATGATATATACATAGAAGTAAAGCAGACTCAAAGAGAAAACATTTACAATATAGCATCACATATATAATACTGAAGACAAGAAAGAAGGAAAAGATCAGCATGGATATCAGATGAAACTCTGAAACATGCTCTCCAGCATAGACAGACTAAAGCAAATGGAAAAAGTGAGGAGGTACAAGAGCTGAATGGAAATTCTCAAATGTCAGCTCGAGAAGACAAAGGTCAAATATTAAAATGAAATGTGCAAAGACCTTGAGTTAGAAAACCAAAGGGAAGAACAGCTAAGCATTTCTCAAGCTGCGGGAACTGAAGAAACAATTGAAGTTTTTCTCTGGTGAAAGGTGATGGCAATAAGATTCAAATGATTCAATGAAGATTCGTATGATTCAATGGTGAGTAATTTGCTATAATGACTAATTGCAACTGTCACAACTGTAAAGGCAGAAGTTTTGTAACAAAAAGAAGGGAGCAGTTTATGTTACAGTCCAGGGACAAAGAACCTTAGGACCATCAAGGAAGAAGAGCACAAGTGGAATGTGGGACCTTATTCAGAGAAGCAGTGATTACAGAGACAGAGATTAGGGCATGGAGAGACAGAGTCTGAGGACTCTAGACTCATGGAAACAGAAAGGCTGTGTGCTGGCAGCCAGGTGTTGGTGGCCAGGAGGCATGCTTGTAAAATGTATCCTTTGGATGTTTAAATGACTATATATTTCTAAGTGATTTTGAGTACACCCCCCCCCCCGCCAAAAAAACAACAACCAATAAA
>NW_006408557.1:10129757-10142830 GCF_000296735.1 Chrysochloris asiatica | reverse complement strand
ATACTGTTGAATGATGATGCAGACAGGAGATTGTAATCATTGCAATGAAATGATGAATGTAAAACTGATGCTCCCCCATGTAAACTATCACTCAGTTAACAATAAAACGTTTTTTTTAAAAAAAGGACTTCAGGTCCTGGTGGCTGCTGAGGCAGAGTCAGGTAGGACAGGCTCTGTGGGGGAGGGATTGAAAACCCAGAGAAGCGGCTCTTACGGAACAGCACCAGAGCTCTGGATCTAGCATATGGTGCTACTGTGATTTAGGAATCGCTCTAGGTGCAGGACTCTCTTTGCAGCCACACATACTATCACTACCACCTCACCCCACCACCCCGGAGTTCAGAGGGCGGGGGCTACAGCCAGATCGGCACATGGAACCAGTGCTAAAAATGGTCCAGTGACATTTGCAAAAGGAAGTAGGGGGGAGGGGGAATTCTACACATTTTTTCCACCTCTTGTTGCACCTTCTTTGCCCAGACTGGACACCTTCAGATGGGTGGGTGCGCACCCCCAGAAAAGGAGTCTAGCGTTGAGCCCACAGTTTTTCCCCACAGCAAAGAAAGAGCCGAGAACTAAGGGCAAATTCATTGGCAGCTGCTTATGACGGCAGGCTCTGGGTCGCAGCCTTAAAATTAACTTGTGCAGGACCCTTTACTCCAGCATATCCGGCAAGAAAAAAGCAGGCCTGTCAGACAAACCACATAAACAATCTATAAACCCCAACATAAAAGGAAGCAACTATCTCGAGAATAATGCTGTGCACATGCAAATACGACCTTCAAAGACAAAACAGTAGACTATCTTTCTCATATTAACTACTCAATATCTATCTATGCACCTCTAAACAAGCGGATACCCCCACCCGCTGCTGGAGGCCTCTATGGTGCACACACACTGCCTCTGTAGCAAGGTGACCGTCCAGTCGGCCACAGTTTTATTTTTGTTTCAAAGTGGTGGGTTTTGCCTCTGCTTTTATATAGCTTCTGTTTTGGGTCTTTTTGGTCACACACTTTTCCTGAAGGCAGGAGCTTCTTCTCCCTACGTTACCGAAGAAAAAACAGCAATAGTGGCCATACAGCCAAGCTACAAATATATCCCATAATATTCTACCATTAAGACAAGAGCCGAAGTTTGCGCTGTGGTCATGTGGATCTGTGTCTTGCTTCAACAGTGTTTGGATGGAACAGATCCGGGGACTGCCCTACCTCCAGACTCGGACCACCTCTAACAACTTCTTTGGGCACAATTTCATCTCCGGGACCATCTTCTTGAGCATTCCCTGTTACCAGGACCAGCTAAACACTGTGTGTGTGTGTGTGTGTGTGTGTGTGTGTGTGTGTGTGTGTGTGTGGTTAGCGCCAAATCTTCGACCAATCATGAGCTCTCAGATCCATCAGAATTATTACGCTAAAGCTGAGGCTGGTGTCAACTGTCTGGTTAATCTGCATCTGTGGGCCTCTTACACCTACCTCTCTCTGGGCTTCTATTTCAATTGTGATGATGTGGCCTTGGAAGGTGTGGAACAATTCTGTGAGTTGGCTAAGGAGAAGCAGGAGGGTGCTGAGTGTCTCTTGAAACTGCAAAAACAGCGTGGTGGTTGTGCACTCCTCCAGGACATGCAGAGGCTGTCCCAAGATGAGTGGGGAAGAATCCTGAATGCCACGGAAGCTGCCCTGGTCCTGGAGAAGAACCTGAACCAATCTCATCTGGATCTGCATGCATGGTACTACCCACACAGTCCCCCACCTCTGTGACTTTCTGGAGAACCATTTCCTCAACAAGGAGGTGAAAATTATCAAGAAGATGGGCGACCACTTGACCAACCTCCAAAGAATGGCCAGTGCCCATGCAGGGCTAGGCAAATATCTCTTCCAGAGGCTCACTCCCAAGCACGACTAGGAAGAGCCTCTGGAGCCCCATAACCTGTGAGGGGCCTTCAGCCTTCCCCTGCTCTCTGCAGACCTTCTGCCTGAACTTTACTCTCCAGCCACAGAGGCAGCATAGTCAACACCCTGGAGCCCCTCTTCTCCCAAGCCATGGACCAAATGAAAACAATAAAGCTTCCTTTTACAGCAAAAAACAACAACAACAACAAAAACCCACAAGACAAGAGCCAATAACAGCTGCTAAGAAATACATGGGAAAAGGGAAGCTTATCTCCTGATCAAATCCACTAGGAGACACTCAGCAAGCTTAATAACACAGCAACAAACATCCATTCAAGCATTAAAAACTCACATAACTATTGGAAATGACCAATAAAACACAACAAAATATCTCAAAACATGTCCCAAAACAGAAAAGAGTAACTGAGACAAATATGCTGGTGATAGATGAAGGCTCCCCAGCAGAGGAAGAGCAGGTTTTGGATTTGCCTGAGAAGGAATTCATAAGAATGATATGGAAACAAATTCAAATGCTCTGAAAAGGGGAAGAAAAGAAGGAAAAACTCAGGAAAGTACTACAAGAGCAATCAAACAAGATTGATACAGCATTGGAAACAAGTCAAAACCTGCAAAAAGAGGTCCAGATGATGAATAATAAAATATTAGAAATGGACAATACATTGAAAGGGAAAAGGAGCAGAATCAAAGATATGGAAGTCATAACCAGCAAGCTGGCAGACAAATCTCTCAATACTGCTAAGATAGAGGACCAAGAAGAAAAACAGATTAAAAATCTGAAGAGAGTCTAAGATCCTTGCTGGATAACATTATGAGGAAAAACTTAAGTATTCTTGGCATTCCGGAATGTAGGCTCACTCAGAAAGCAGCAGAGGATTATAGGTCCAGGGACTGAGAAAGACAACATGCCTATGGGCAGCAGGCTGGCTTACAAAATGTGCTGTTTGGACATTTAACTGAATAAACATTTTAAGTGTGGAATAAAAACATTTTAAAAAAAGGTAATAGAGAAAATACTGTTAACTGAAGGTGCATGAAGAGATTGTTATCATTGCAATGATTTGTTGAATGTAAAACTGATGAACTGCCCTGTACCTTCATTCAATTCACAATAAAAGCTTAAAAAAAAAATTACTACACAGATGCAGTGGTCAAAACAGTCTGGTACTGGTATGATGAAAGATACATGGGCCAATGGAATAGAATTGAGAACCCAGAAGTAAATCCATCCACATACAGTAAATTGATCTTTAACAAAGGTCCAAAACACATTAAATGGGAAAGAAATAGACTTTTCAATAAAAGGTGCTGGCAAAACTGGAAATCAATTTGCAAAAAAATGAAACAAGACCCATATTTCACACCATATATAAAAAAAATTCCTCAACATGTATTAAAGACCTAAATGTAAATCCCAGAAGTATAAAGATATCAATAAAACATACAAAATATTTAGGAACTCTTATACATAGACAAAGAACTTCTAGAGGTTCAAGCTGGATTCAGAAGAGGATGCAGAAAGAGGGATATCATTTCTGATGTCAGATACATATTGGCTGAAAGCAGAGAACACCAGATTGAAGATGTTTGCCTGTGCTTTATTGACTATGCTGAAGCCTTAGAACATGTGGATCATGAAAAGCTACAGACAACACTGTGGAGAGTGAGTACTCCAGAACACTTAATTGTGCTCATGAGGAGCCTGCATATACCTAGACCAAATGGCAGTTGTTTTTTTTTAACAGAACAAGGGAACACCAAATGGTTTAAAATTAGGAAAGGTCTGTGCCAGGGTTGTATTCTTTAACCATACTTCTTCAATATGTACACTGAGCAAATAATCTGAAAAGTTGGATTATATGAGGAAACACGTGGCATCAGGATTGGAGGAAGACTCATTAACAACCTGTGATATAGAGATGATACAACCTTGCTTGCTGAAAGTGAAGAGGACTTAAAATACTTACTGATGAAGATCAAAGCCCACAGCCTTTAGTATGAGTTGCATATGTATGTAAAGAAAACAAAAATCCTCAGGACTGGGTGGAAATATAAAGGTAGACATTTTGTAACAAATAGAGGGGAGTGGTTGATTTTGCAGTAAAGGAAAGGAGGTCCCTGGGACCATCAAGGGAAAGGAGCAGAGTGCAGGACCCTACCCAGAGAAGTAGTGACACTAGAGATGAAGGCAGAGACAATGACATGGAGAGATGGAGCGGCTAGGGACTCTGGACTCAGGTGGGAAGAGAGGGTCTGGGTGCTAGCGGCCAGGGGGCAGTCTTGCAGGGTGTACCCTTTGGTTGTTTGTTGAATCATGGAGGGGATTGTAATCATTGCAATGAAACAAAATACGACAGGATGAATATAAAGCTAATGTTCTCCCACGTAAACTATCACATAATTCACAATAAAAACTTAAAAAAAAAAAAAAAAAAGTCCTCAGGACTAATAAACAACATTCATATAAATGGAGAAAAGATTGAGATGTCAAAGACTTCTTTCCATAAACACTTATGGAAACAGCAGGCAAGAAATCAAACGATGTACCGCTTTAGGTAAATCTGATGCACAAGACTGCTTTAAAGAGCTGAAGAGCAAAGATGTTAGTTTGAGGACAAAGGTGTGCCTGACCCAACCCATGGTATTTTCAATACCCTCATATGCATGTGAAAATTGGACAGTGAATAAGGAATACTGTAGAAGAATTGATGAATTTGAGTTATGGTGTTGGAGAAGAATAGTAAAAGTACTATATATATATTTTTTATTTCTTTATGTATGATGTCTTTGATGTCATCCCACAATTTGTCTGGTCTGCAATTTGTCTGGTCTGCTTAGTGGACCAAGTCTATTCTTGAGATGGTCTCTAAATTCAGGTAGAACATACTCAAGGCTCTATTTTGGTTCTTGTGAACATTTTTCATTTTCTTCAGCTTCAACTTAAACTTGCATATGAGCAATTGATGGTCGTGTCCACAGCCAGCCTCTGGCCTTGTTCTGAATGAGAATATTGAGCTCTCCACTGTCTCTTTCCACATATGCAATTGATTTGTTTCCTGTGTATTCCATTCATCAAGGTCCCTGTGCCTAGTCATCATTGATGTTATTGTAAAAGACATGCAACAAATAAGTCATCAGTTTTGGAAAATTCTACCCTGTGATCTACAGCATTGTTTCTATCACCAAGGCCATATTTTCTGACTGCTGATCCCTGTTTCCAAATCACCATTAATTATAAACACATCTTAATTTTACGTTTGATCAATTTCACATTACAAAAAAAATCTTTAATTTCATCATTACTGACTTTAGTGACTGGTGCATAAAGTGAATAATCATCACATTAATCACCTTCCTTGTAAGCCTTTATCTATTATTCTACCACAGACAGCATGTGCAAGCAAATGTGGCACCAATCATCCTTTTCCCAGCACTCTCTATTCAACTGGGTTTGATATTGCAATGGCCACAAAGAACTCAGGCACCATACTCACGGTTATGGGGTTTATTAGGGAAGTTAATAGGTTACAACTCAAGGTTAGAAATGTCAAGGGCACAGTTCTTCCAGTCAAGACAGTCTCTCTTCAGCATGTCCACAGGCAGCCTTCTTTCTGCATGGCCAATGCTACAAAGTTCTTTCAGGGCTCAACAGCCTGAAAGCAAGCTTACTGCCCAGTCACCCAGATTTACTTCTTCCATAGTCTGTGAAGCCCACCATTCTCTGTCTAATGCTCTGGCTCTTGGCTCTGTGCTGCTGCTCCTCTGCCATTCCTCTGCTATTCATTCAGTGTTACAACTTTCTGTTCCTGGGTCAAGGAGGTTCACTGTACAAGAATCTTGAGGTCCAAAGGACATGCTCCACTCCTGAATCTTCTCTCTCTCTCTCTCTCTTTTTTTTTTTTTTTTAAAGGTTTTTATTGTGGATTAAAACAAAAACAAAAAACACTCAAGCATATATAATAATTTACACTTCCAAAGGGCACATTCTGCAAGTCTGCCTCCTAGCCACCAGCTCTAACTCTCTCTCTTCCCATGAATCTAGAGTCCTCAGCCACTCCCCTTCTCCATGACCCCATCTCTGCCTCTATCTCTGGCATCGCTGCTTCTCTGGATAAGGTCCCGCATTCTGCTTGTACTCTTCTCCCTTAATGGTCTTTGGGTCCTCTGTTTCTAGACTGTATGCTTAACCACTCCCTTGTTTTTGTTACAAAACTTCTACCTTTACAATTGTGACAGTCGTAATTAGTCATGATAACTATTATTCACTATTGAATCATATGAATCTTATCCCCATATCTTTTCACCAGACCCATCCAGACAAGATGAAAACTATTCAGTGGGGACTCTTTCTTTCCCCCCATACTCTTAAACCAAACTCCCTCTTGAAACCTTGTAAGCCAGTCACTTCGTGCCTTTATCACCCCCTCATTTTAGGTAGCCAATGTCTAAATTGCCCATCCCTATCTACCCTGTGTACAGAGGGGATAGTATTGATACTTGATGTGAAGACTCCTTCCCTCTATGTTGGCATTTAGAGTTACTATCTCCATGAGTATAGGTCAGGTTCATCAAATTGTAGCAATTTACCCTTCTTTTATTAAAAAAAAATTTTTTTTTTTTCTTTTTGTAATCTCCCTCTAGTCGAGTTCTGATTATCAAGCCATCGAGACTAGGTCAAATGGGTACTGTCTGAAAGTTTGGGTGTCCTTGTGCATCTCCTCTCACTTCATATCAGCTAGCTGCTTCACTCTCAGCTCTAGCCCTCTGTAGCTATGACCTTCTCCAAGGGCTCAAGTGTCCTCAGGTCTCACCACATTTTGGACCAACCAGCCCTTCCTCTTATCTCTCTCATCTCCAAGTCAACGGGAGTCAATGGACTGTGGTTGAACTCAGCCCATTTCTTCATTGCTGCCTTTACACCTTCACATTTGATTAACAGCTTTGCTGGGTAGAGGATTCCTGGTTGGCAGTTTTTGTTCTTTCAGAGTTTTATATATGTCTCCCCATTGCCCTCTTGCCTGCATGGTTTCTGTTGAGAGATCCTTGCTTAATCTGATTTTCTTGCCTTTGTATGTTACACTTCCTCTTTTCCCTAGCTGCTTCAAGACTGTCTCCTCATCTTTGATTTTTGGTGAGCTTGATTATTATATGTCTTGGTGATTGTCTTTTAGGGTCTATCCTTCCTGGGGTTCATTGAGCTTCTTCAATGCTTATCTTTTTGCTTTTCAGGATGTTGAGAAAATTTTCTTCCAGAAGCTCTTCAACTATCTCCTCTGTGAACTTGTGTGGTTTTTCCTGTTCTGGAATGCCAATAATTCTTAAGTTATTCCTCTTCATGTTGTCCATCATGAATCTTTGGCCTTCTTCTGATTTTTTTTATCCTTTTTTGTGTTTGCTCTTCTATTTTAGTAGCGCTGAGAGATTTATCTTCTAGCTCACTAGTTCTGGCTTCTATCTCTTCAGTTCTACTCCTTTACCCTTTCAGTGTATTGTCCGTTTCTGATAGTTCTATTATTATTCATTTGGACCACTTTCTGTAGGTTTTGAGTTGTTTCAATGCTGTATCTATTTTATTTGATTGTTCTTGTAGCACTTTCTTGACTTCTTCCTTATTTTTCTCAACTCCATTGTATAATGTTTTGATACATTTTATAACAATTTTTTCTGAATTCCTTCTCAGGCATTTCCAAACCCTGCCAATCCTCCAGTATGCAATTTAGGTCTACTTCCAGCTCATTTGCCTCAGTCACTTTATCTTGTTTCTGGACATGTGCTGATATGGTCATCTGCTTTTGTTGTTTGGGCATATTCAGGAGCCTTAATACTTAGATGGGTGTGTATTTTGGTATTTTTTATGATTTTGATTGCCTCTAGGTAGATGTGATCTGGAGATGGGCTTCCCTTTTCACTCTTCTTCCTGAGAAGTTTCAAGATGCCACTGTTGGTGGCTGTGACATAACTCAGAATTTAATTTTTGGCTATTTTCTTTTTAGTCTGTGTGTCCTGCTCCACAATCCCCATTCAGGCTGGTTTCCTAGTGATAAACAGCCCAGGGCCAGCTGTGGCTGTTTTGCATTGCCATTTGGTTTTAAGTGGAAACTGTCACTTTAAATTTCGAGGCAATCTGTGCGCATGCATACTAGAAACCTCCAGAGGTGGGGGTGGGAATATGTCCACTGGCTCGGGCACCCCCTCTAGTCACCAGAATGGAGGTGAACAGACAGTGAGAGACCAATGAACAGATACTAAAAAACAACAAAAACAACAACAACAACAAAAGAATGTCCACACCTGTATCTCTGTGCTTCTGTCAGGCATCCATGGTTGCTCTGATCCTTCCCCTGCTTGGTCTCTCCCAAGATGGCAAATTCAGGAGCAGCTAAACATCTTGAGTTAGAAAGCAATGGGTTTCTTGCTTCTGTTATCAATTCCCCTAGCTGCAAGCTTTCCAATTTTCTAAATATTCCTTTATATATGGTTCAGAGTTCTGTGACCATCCCCTGAGCCTATTTGGTCCGGTATTCTGTGTTGTTGCTGACAGAGCTCCTCACTGCACTTCCACCTGATCCACCACCCTATTTGTTCTCCCCTGACTTTTCTCTTTTAATGGTAGTAAGATTCTCCCCTCCTGCTTCTGAGATGGCTCATTTAAAACCCACATTAGAGTTCCAAGTTTTTACAATCAAAATGAAATCTGTTAACAATCATAACAGAATCACGTAATTCTATCAGCATCTTCTCCCACCTTCTCTTACCTAGACCTAAGTGGGGAAAAAATGTTATTTGGTAAGCGTTACACACTATGAATAGAAGAGGCAGTAAATCACTACACTGCAACACTGTACTTCAAGATAAATCTTGAGATGCTCCTTTAACAATGAAGGCAATGTCATTCCTCTTCAATTCATTATTTCCAGCACGGGGATCATATGGTTGGTTGTCTGATTCAGTACAGTCCACTTAAGTTCACTAATGTCTAGGATATCATTTTTTATGTGTTTCATTCCATTTTTGACAAATTCTAGTTCCTAGATTCAACTTTCCTAATTCCACATTCTGATTATTTATTAATGAATGCCTGTGGCATTTTTTCTCATTTTGAATTTTGCCACACTGTAATAAATGAAGGTCCAAATGCTTTGCTCTATCCATGTCATTAAGGTTGATTTTACTTTGAAGAGGCAGCTTTATCCCAGACACATATTGAATGCTTTCCAAACTGAGGGGCTCATCTTCCTGATACCATATCAAAAAATGTTCCTCTGCTACTCATAAGGTTTTCAAGCAAACTTTTTCAGAAGTAGACCACTATATCCTTCTGTCTAGGCTGAGCCTGAAAGTTCCAAAGTAACTTCTCTACCATAGGTGACTCACTGGTATTTGAAATATCAGCAGCATGACTTGCAGCATCACAGCAAAACACAAAAACCACAATAGTATGATCAACTGAATCATCTATGTGAGTCTAAACTGATAATTGTTCATCTAGAGTATAGATGAGAACTTAAGGAATAGAAACTCTAAATTAATGATGATGACAAAATATGGGTACAGATAGCTAGAAGGGTGACACAAGGCAACATATGTAACTAATGTTATTGAACTGTTCATGTAGAAATTGTAACTGGATGTCTGTTTGGTTGTATATATTGACATAAAAAATAAATAAAATATGGGCGACTTCCTGTTATTCAGGACAGATCCTGTATAACAAAGACATGAAAGACCAAATGAAACAGATGCAGATGATGATCCTGAAACCCCGAGCTTCAGAGGAAACTATAAAGAAGTGGGCTGAACATTGACTAGAAGAAGCTGAACCGGGATGATGAGATTGGAAATAGATGGGTGAACTGTCAGCTGGCCTAATGTGGCACAGCCAATGTGAACTTTTTCAGAAGCAATGGAGCTAGATGGTGGCCTGAAAACACAGATGTACACTGATGGCTGGCAAGAAGAAATGTGCAATTCTTTCTTTCCCCCATACTTTTCTGGTGACCAAAGGTGTGGCAGACCCTAACCCTCTCTCACTTATTGTGACTGCTATGCCAGAGTCAGAGCCACGTTGTTGTGATTTGGGCACCTGGTGCACCACCCCCGAGTCTGGAGTCAAATGAATTCTGCCTCTTCAGACAAGCAGAATGAATAGAGCACTGGACAAGCAGGAACTCTCAGAACCGGCTAACCTATCCCCAGCTTCCCTCTGGGCCTAAAGTGGTTCTTTTTGGAAATAAAGACCCTGACTCCAGCAGACATAAAGAAGGAGGTTGGCAGAAGAATGATGAAGGTAAGGGAAAACACGGGGAGGGATGTTAGAGTTACAGGCAGCAGAGATAAATATTACTAGCTACACAATCCTGCAATGCTGGTGATCTATGTAATCTACAGATAGATACATGGATAGACATGCAGGGTAGTTGTGTGTGGGAGAAAAAGTGGAAGTTTACCTACAAATATTGAGAGGTTTGGCTGCACACATATGAATGTAGTAGAGCATCCAGGGAATAAAGTTACAAAAACTTCTTAGACATTACCAAACACACCTTGATCCCTTTTTGGGCCTGGGGGCTCGGACATAGAATATTGGCATAGCATTGGTAACAAATACATGTTTACATCCTACTTTGGTAAGCAGTGACAAGGATATTTTTGAAAGTCCATTAAGTGACCACCTAAGATGCAAGTATTTGTCTCTCCCTGTTCTGATGAAAGAAGAGGGGTGAAAATTGGGATCAATTAGTCCAATGGACTAATGAAACACATGAACATCAGTCTCCATGACCCTGAAACAAAAAGAACCAGACAATGCCTGGCTACCACTACCAATTGCTCTGAAAGGGATCACATTGGAAGGTCCTGGGTAGAGTGGGAGGAAATATGGAACACAACTCAGGCTTGCTGATCAGACAGAGACTGATGAAATGCTGAAAGTATGGTCCCTTGGTCACCTTTCTGGTCTGTAAGTGAACTTCCTCCTTCCCGGCTCAATTCTCAGCCAAGCAACAGGTAAGTATATAGGAGAGACAACACCACTAGCAAGGTATGCACATCATAAAACAGTCAACCTTTTCAGATCAAAAGGGCAGCATTTACCCAGGATAAAATTCAGAAGAGTTGGGAATGAAGGAGGAATGGAAATAAGAAACACAAGGAGGAAGTAGGATAAATGATGTTACACTGAAAGAATTTCAGTTAGTGAGATGAAACAAAGTGTATGATTTGCTGAATGTAAAACTGATGATCTGCTCTTCACTCAATTCACAACAAAAAATTTTAAAAATAGATAATGGAAAATTAATAATAGATGATTATTAAAATAAAAAAGAAATCAGTGCACTTCCAGCACTTCCCTGACCAGGCAGCACAGGTACGCAGGCTCGGGAGAAAGTAGGGGGTGGTATCACAAATTGGGACCCCCGCCTGGTAGACAGACAGCTTTTGGGCAAACATAAAACATTAGGCTGCAACTTTATGAACTTCTTTTTTTGAAGGATCAAACTATTGAGGAGTTACGAGCATTTTGAGCTTCCACCTGCCTGATCCGGGCTCCTACCCAGGGATGGACCCGCCCACTGCAGAACTTAGCAGGGCTTGAGCAGACCCATTCAAAGGGCAGATGCTCTCAAGAGAGCTAGCGGGGACACAGGAACCAACATAGTCCATCCCATGGGGGTCCTCCATCGCCACATTAGGCATTACTGGCGTGTCTATAGGACAAATTGGGGGGCTCAAGGCACAGGGAGACAAAGAGAGGCATTTTAGACATCATCAAAAACAGTCCCCATCTGCCTGCAAGCACCAAGCCCATCCCCCACTTCTTCGGCTTAGGCCAGCCCTCTGCCTAGCCTCCTAGCCTTAGGCCTGCCCATCAAAGCATCAAGGTTTGGGCCAGCCCAAGCTGAGTAGCAGTTTAACATCAGTCACAAAGCACCCCTGCTGAGGTTTAATCCGCCAGACTGCAAAGCCTTTTGAATTGCAGGAACTATGGTTCTAGCTCAACAGCTGCTATTGGAAACCCTATACTGGGTCACTGTGGGTCATAATCCACTCCACAGCATTTCAACAAGTAGCAAAACTCAGAAGGGCTTGAAACAGAGTAAGGACATTACAGACTTACTGAAGAAGCAGGGAGAGCAGGGCTTGCTGGCGGCTAGGGTGAAGGCATAGTGAAGGTCGTCATCAAAAATAACTCAGAATTCCAGGCAAAAAAGAGGCAAGACAGAGCTCCAAAATTAGGACCCACAGAGATAGAAATAGTTTAAAGGCTTGAAGGCTTATAGCCTGTGGAATTTGGAGCAGAGGTGGGAAATTGCATACCTTTAAATCCGCTGGCCAGGCTCGGAGGCCTGAGCCCACATCCTGGGCTAGACAAAGCGGCGGGACTAAATAGGGGCCGCAGAGACACTGCAGAAACACTCCGCAGGAACATTTGGGAAAAAAGAAAAAAAGGTGCAAGGTGTGCTTTGCTGATTTTGGGTGGTTCCGATCTTATTTTTTTCTTTGGTGTCGGCAATAGGTGCACTCACGGTTTGCCCACATACATCTGGGTGAATGGAGGTGGGGGCTTAACCAAGTGGCCAAGACCCACCCCCACCACTGGCGGTTTCCTCTGCCAGGAACTCACACACTCAGATGAAGCTGAGAAGCGCATTTGGTCTGCCTTTCTTCACTGGTTTAAGAGGGAGCCCAGCGTAGTGCTATGGGTTAAGATGCTGCACTGCAAATTCTTTTGAACGACAAGGCCGGTGGGTCAGGCTCACCAGCCACTCATTGGAAACCTTATACAGGAGATGCGGATGTGTGTCCTATTTGGTCAGCTTACATTCACTGGTTTGAGAGGCGTCCCATTGTAGCACTGTGGATTAAGGTGCCACTGCAAAGCCTTTTGAACTGCAAGATTGGTGGTTCAAGCTCACAAGACACTCCTCGGAAACTCTATACAGTAAACGTGGATGTGCATCGTATTTGGTCTACTTTATTTTTCACTGGTTTGAGAAGAGTCCAACACAGCATGTGGGCTGAAGTGACGCAATGCAAAGCCTTTTGAACTGCAGGGTCAGTGGTTCATGCCCACCAGCCGCTCCTCGGAGACCCTAGACAGGGTCGCTACGGGTCGGAATTGACTAGACAGCACCTAACAGCAAGGAGAGGAGGGCAGAAGTGACTGAA
>NW_006408557.1:10122241-10124014 GCF_000296735.1 Chrysochloris asiatica | reverse complement strand
CCACCGCATAACATGGATGAACCTTGAGGACATTATGCTGAGTGAAATTAGTCAGTCACAAAAAGAGAAATACTGCATGGGACCACTACTGTAAAAGGCTAAGAAAAAGAAATTATACTAAAGGGGGGTAGGGGGAAGTTTTTTTGGTTGTTGGGAAATATGTGGTGGGTGGGGGGAAGGGCAGAGGGTGGACCACAGGGCGGGGATTGGGCTCAGGAGAGCTTGGGTGATGGTGAGGGAGGCAATATACAGGGAGGGAGAGGGAAGTGGAGAAAAGGGGCAGATGGGAAAACAATAGGGCAAGTTTAGATGGACCAAGTGGTTCAGAGATAAAGGACGATGTGTACACAGCCTTGGAGCTCCAGGGCTCTGAGATACAGGGATTGACCCATGGTCAGAATGGGCTGGGAATCATGTTAAGATACTTGACTGTTTTTTTGAATCTTGGTTTCCCTTGCATTATAATATAGAGTAGACACTGGAGGGGGAGAGAAAGGGTTAGTCAGAAACATCACACTAGAAGGCTTGTAAGTCTGTCTTCTGCCTTTAACTGATTGGAATACCTAAAACGGGGCTACAGCGTACCCTGTGAACGAGGCTTTCTGCGGAGCCTTTGCAATACATAACACTATAGGTAGAAACCAGAACCACATCCAGATCACCAGAGATGAGAAATCCCCACTTGAAGGGACGAGCTGAGCTGACAAGCCTAGAACGGTGAGAAGAACAAAAGATACGTCTCGAATGGAAGACCTACAGGAAAAACACGACACAATGGAGACAGATGGACTGCTACTATGGGAACAAACAGGTCGCTCCCCTAGGAGACACTGGGGCAGTTGGTTGGGTCCCACCAACGTAGGTCCCTCCCCCCAAAACTGAGACTCGGTGGAAATGCACACTCGGATTGGTAAACACACGCATCACCGCTGGGGAGAAATGGGGTAAAGGCAGCAATGAAGCGGTGAGCTAAGCCTCACAATACTCAGAGGGCTTCTGTGGACCCGGTTGGGGATCTGGTTGGCAAGCAGTGCAAGGAGACCCGAGGACTCATGGGCCCAGAGTCAGTGACGTGGCCACGGAGGACTCAAGTGGAGAATGGAGCTGCCGTCTGATGGGAAGAGAGGGCATGTGCACAAGAACACCCACACTTGCAGATGACACCCATGTGACCGGAACTGGATGACTGGATGCTCAGAGCTCAACCAGGAGAAGAAAGAAGGGGGGCTGGGGGGGGAAAGAAGATTGAGCTGATCCAAGCTGATGAACTTAACCTATGCATACGAATGTAGTGACACAAAAGAGGCAACAAATCCTTACAGCAAGAAACAATCCCACCCTCTCCACACACAGAGTAGACAGAGAGGGGCAACTTGGACATTGGATACCCAAATGGAGAGGGAGGGACTACAAAGGCAGGAAGTAACTGGCTTACAAGCTTTCAAGAGGGAACCTAGAGCTAGGGGGCATGGAGGAAGGCAGAATCACCAGTGAGTACTATCCACTTTGTCTAGGTGGAGCTGATGAAATGAAATACAGATGGGTTACGTGCGATACCGTAGTGAATAATGGTTATCAAGATGGATTGTGAGTGTTGGAAATGCAAGGGTAGATGTTTTGTAGCAAGGAAGAGAGCGATTATTTCTCCAGTCCAGGAGTGGAGGTCTCTGGGACCACCAACAGATAAAAGCCGAGAACGGGACCCCACCCAGAGAACCGGGGATGCCTGAGATGGAGACAGAGATGATGACATGGAGGGATGAAGCGGCTGGG
>NW_006408557.1:10107965-10120145 GCF_000296735.1 Chrysochloris asiatica | reverse complement strand
GTGCCATCGAGTTGGTTCCAACCATAGCGAACCCTGTACAGGGTTTCCAAGGTTGTAAATCTTTACGGGAGCAGAACGCCTCATCTTTCTCCCGCGGAGCAGCTGGTAGTTTCGAACTGCTAGCCTTAAGGTTCGCAGCCCGATTCGTAACCCCTACGCTACCGGAGCTGTGGACTATGCCAAATGAGACCATCGGAAGGGGGTGGCACCTAAATGATTTCCTATAACATTTTTGGTGCAGTGCTTCAGTAGAAATTTTATAAAATATTTTTATAAAAAATATGCCTATAGTTAGTTACAACAACAACAAAAAAACATTTCTCATAAGCCCAGCATACATGTACCAATATGCCCAGAAGGCTAAAACTGCGGCAAGGTAGGCAAATGCGTCAGGCTACAAAGTCATTTGAACTGCAAGGTTGGTGGTTCATGCTCACCAGCTGCTCCTTGGAAACCCTAAATAGGGTTGCTATGGGTGGGAATCGACTCAATGGCACTTAACAACAACAATGAACTCTGGCCAAGGAGGCCTGGGGGCACAGTGAGTTAAATATTGGGCTGCTTATCTCAAGGTTGACAATTCAGCCCCACCAGCCACACTGTGGGAGAAAGGTGCGGTTGTCTGCTCCCCAGATTTACACTCTTGAGACGAAATCCTAAGAAGCAGCTCTATTAGCGGTGACCTAGAGGGTTGCTATGTGTCTGAATCGGCTCAGTGAGAATGAGTTTAATGCACTATAGTCAGAACTGTCATTATTACTCAGTTACAATGATGTCCAGATGCAGATAAGTTTCTTCTGTACTCACAGCAAGCATAGGCAATTGGTATATTTATAACTGTTGAATTTGTCAAATATTTTGGTGTTTTAACTATGATATTATTTTAAGTATTGTTGTTAAGTGCCATTGAGCGTGTTCTGATTGATAGTGTTTCTGAGAAGCAGCTAGTGAGTTTGACCCGCGGATCTTGTGGTTCAAACCAACCTTTTGGCCGAGTGCATTATCCTGCCACACTATACCAGGACTCTTTGTGATAAGTAACAGTTGTGAATGTGAACCTGTATCAATAACTTTTTAGAGAAGGAAGTACTAATTGAAGGAAAAGAAGGAGAAAAATAAAAAAAGGTTTCCACTAACAAATAAGGTTGTAATTCAATGTAGAAAGATTTTACCAAACAATTTTGCTTAGTATTCATATAACTTAAATATTATATTTAAGCAATTTATAATTATATTTATCACATATTATTCATTCTGTGATTAAAATTGGTAATAAATATTTCTAAGTGTTCTATATGGTCTGGAGGGGAGAATGCCCATGGGGATGGGGGGTGGAGGGAGGGTGACACGATGAGTCACCACTGTGTTGCTCTTTCATACGCCCACTATCTCATGCCTCCTCACCCCTTCTGTAACTCTTGGCAATGAGTAATCTCTTTTTCATTTCTAAAATGCTAACATTTTTAAATGCTATACAAATGGAATCATACAGTATGTAACTATTAGGGAATAGATTTTTCCCGCCCACTCAGCTTAATTCCCTGAAGATTTATCTAAGTTGCTGCATGTATCAATAGTTCATTCCTTTCTATCATAAAGTAGTATTCCATTATTCATTAAACAAACTGTGGATGTACCAGTTTAATGATTCTCCCACTGAAGGAAATGTGGGCTGATTCTAGTTTGGAGCTATTAAGTAAATTTCTATGAACATTAGTGTACACATTTTCATTTCTCTGGATATATGCCAAGGAACACAATTCTAAGTCATATAGTATTTGTATGCTTAGTCTTTTTAAAAGTCAGAATGTTTTCTGGAGTGACTGTACCATTCTACATCTCCATCAGCAATGTATGAGGTACCCCATTTCTCTGCAATCTTGCCATAGTCTGATGGTGTCACTATTTTTAACTTAGACATTTTGAGAGGTGTGCAGTGATATTTTATTGTGAATTTTCTTTCTTAGTATTGTGAAGTGTATGGTAGTGAAGAATGTGCTGCCTACTTTGACTTTTTGAACCTCTGCCTTGATTTACACTAAGCCTCCAGAAATATTACCCATGCTGCTTTTGAACCATCAGTGTAAGTATCGATGCAGTGTAAAGGAAAGTAATTATTATTATTACAAATTTTTTATCATCTCATAGACCCCCTGGCAATTCATGTCTTGGAAACCCCCAAGGATTGGTAGACCACATTTTAAGACCCCAAAATCATACTGCTTGAAGATATAGGAAAGAAGCAGCAAAAAATGAAGGAACAAAGAGGTAAAGGCAAATCAAAACAATAAAGATTTGCTGGGGGGGAAATGTTATTTTGATTTGATAACTTCATAAACATTGTTGAAATTTGGGTAGGTTTTCAATGACTCTTTCCTGATGACTTACAAAAATTAACTAAAAGATTTATTAAAGAAACAACTAGGAATGACCCAAACACCTGTTAATAAAGTGAAACAATGAATTGTGGTATATCCAAGCCATGGGGTACTTTATGCCACAACATGAATGAATCTCACAAGCATACTGTTAACAAAAAAAAAGCCTGATATAAGAGAACATACTGTATAATTCCATTTATATAATGTTCAAAAATAGGTATAACCTATTATCTTAGACAGCAAGGTGGTATTAACCCAAGGAAAGAGGCTAAATGGGAGCATGAGGGGGCTTCTGGCAGGCTCTGGTATTAGTCTGTTTCTTGAAACAGGTGCTGGTTACACAGTATATTTAAAATAAGAACTCTTTCAAAATATTTACTAGATATTTACTAGTTAAGACTTCAATTTTTATTTTTATTTTTTTCAAAATAAAATTTAGCAAAAATAATGAAACGGTTTGCTAACCACATGCACTGCTCTGTGTCTGGTTAAATTAACTGGCATGGTCCTTAAAGCACTGTTAACAAAAGGACCGCAGCTAGCCTGACTTTTGCCATAGCACATGCATTGCTATCTTTGAAAGGGAAGCCAACATTTGCCATACAGTATCTTTCCCTACCCATCTCATCCTGGTAGACACAGCCTCCTCACCAAGAAGGTCTGACCAGACTCATCACCTTGTTGAGTCATCACATTCTGTGCTAATTCTGATACCCAGTGTTGTTGGGGTAGGTACCAGGTATCATGGATTCCTGAACTACCCTTCCCTAAAGACTGTCATATTTATCTATCCCATGACTACGGTTTATCTTGTTTTTGAACGCTTGTCTGGATCAGGCCCAAATTTCCCATCCTCCTGAAAGTAATTTAGGGTATCTAATTGAATCCTAAGGAGCTCTGGTAATGTAGTGGTTATGAGTTGGGCTGCTAACCTCAAGGTGAGCAGTTCGAAACTACCAGCCGTTCCAAGGGAAAATGGTGAAGCATCCATATAGATTTGCAGCCTCGAAAACCCTATGCAGGGTCACTTGGAACCGACTCCATGGCACATAACCTACCACCACCACCACCACCAATGGAGTCCTGCTCTTCGGAAACCCTATATGAGTTGTAATTCATTATGAGTTGTAATCAACTCAACAGAACTTAACAACAGCAAAATGGAGTCCTGGTGCAGCACTGTGGGTTAATGTGCTGGACTGCAAGATCAGTTTGAACAACAAGTTTGGAGGTTCAAGTTCACTAGTGGTTCCTCAGAAACCCAATACAGAGTCTCTATGAGTCAGAACTGACTCAATCGTACCTAATAACAACAATCAGACTCCTCGCGGCACCACCTATGAGGAAGATAGCCTCAATTCCTTAAACCTCAGTTTCCTCATTTTTGTATCCTTACATCCGTCTTCTAACCCCACCTCCACTAAGTCCTACCATGTGATTGTACAATTGAAGTGCAAGGGAGCTTTGGGGATGAGACTCCCAGGGTCACACGGTGACATTCATCAGGAAAGGACACTAGTTTTGTCCCAGCAGGTACTTACAGGGTCTCCGTGAGATGTATTATATTGGTTTAAATCGTCCAATATGTTGTTACTCAGCATGAGGGTACTAACGAGGTTTTCAACACCAGGAGTATCCAAGACAGTAGCTAATCTTATATTAATGGATCTGAGAAATGAAAGGAAACTAATTTTTAGGTTAAAGTAAATAAATCTGTATTCTTCACCAAAGTAAAGAATTGTAATATATTATACTTATATTAAATAGTACTATATAGAGTATTTTTATATAGCATTGAGATTTGATTAAAGTAAATAATACACCTCTAAAAACCTGGAAAAAAATTCCAAAAGAAGTAAAATTCACTGATAACACGGAGAAACTGGATTATATGAAGAAGAACGTGGCATCAAGATTACAGTAAGACTCATTAACAACCTGCAATATGTAGATGATACAACTTTGCTTGCTGAAATAAAAGAAGACGTAAAATACTACTGATGAAAATCAAAGACTACAACCTTCAGGATACACTACACCTCAATTTAAACAACCAAAAAAATCCTCACAACTGGATTAATAAATAGCATCATGATAAATGGAGAACAAACTGAAGATGTCAAAGACTTCATTTTGCTTGGATCCATAATCAACACTCATGGAAGTAGCAGTCACAAAAACAAGTTTTTGTTGCATTAGGAAAATTTGCCACACAAGACTCTTTATAGTGTTCAAGAGAAGATATCAGTTTGAGGTATTTTTAATTACCTCATACGCATGTGAAAGCTGGACAATGAATAAAGAAGATCCTACGAGAATCAACCATCACTCCTCTGTCAGTTTGTGTACTATGGTGGCTTGTGAGTTGCTGTGATTCTGAAAGCTATGCCACCGGTATTTTAAATACCAGCAGGGTCACACATGGTGGACAGGTTTCAGATGAGCTTCCAGATGAAGACAGACTAGGAAGAAGGAGTGATGAACTACTTCCGAATATTTAGTCACTGAAAACCTTATGAAGAGCATTGAAACACTGTCAGATATAGTGCCAGAAAATGAGCCCCTCATGTTGGAAGGCACTCAAAATGAGACTGGGGAAGAGCTGCCTCCTCTAAGTAGAGTTGACAGTGATGACATGAATGGAGTAAAACCCATGGGAGAAAAGCCCACGGGACCTTCATTTGCTGATGGGGCACAACTCAAAATGAAGTGAAACAGCTGTAAACATCCACTGAAAATCGGAACATGGAATGTATGAAGTATGAACCTGGGAGAATTGGAAGTTATAAAAAATGAAATGGAATGCAAAAACACCAATATCTTAGGCATTAGAGAGCTGAAATGGACTGGTATTGGCCATTGTGAATCTGACAACCACATAGCTTACTATGCCGGGAATGACAAATTGAAGAGGAATGGTAAAAAAAAAATAAACATACCTTGGGAGAAGCTGAGGAAAGCGAAATGGAGGGGTGTGTGTCTAACCTAATGGTCTGCAACCTGGCCCACAGTGAGAAGATGGAGAAGTTGAAGGAAAGGATCCTGGCTGATAAATTCTTGGCTACTAAAACAATCCAGGACAACAGAACTGTGTTGCATTGGGCATGCTCAGCAGGACACACAGAAATAGTTGAATTCTTGTTACAGCTTGGAGTGCCAGTGAATGATAAAGATGATGCAGGTTGGACTCCTCTTCATATTGTTGCTTCTGCTGGCTGGGATGAGACTGTAAAAGCCATTCTGGGAAAAGGTGCTCAAGTGAATGCTGTCAATCAGAGTGGCTGTACTCCCCTGTACTATGTAGCTTCCAAAAACAGGCATTGCTGTCATGTTGCTAGCAGGTGGGGCTAATCCAGATGCTAAGGACCATTTTGAGGCAACAGCAATGCACTGGGCAGTAGCCAAGGGCACCTTGAAGATGATTCATATCCTTCTGTACTACAAAGCATCCACAAAAATACCCAAGACACTGGGGGTAACACTCCTCTACACTTAACTGGTGATGAGGAGAGAGTGGAAGAAGCAAAACTGCTGGTGTCCCAAGGAGCAAGTATTTACAATGAGAATAAAAACACCCCGGCAAGTGGCCAAAGGTGGCCTGGGTTTAATATTCAAGAGAATGGTGGAAGGTTAAGCAGCTTAGATTTTTACTTTGTGTGTTCGTTCTATGGTTTTCCTCAGTGTCCTGGAAATGAACGTACTTGTACACAAGACATTATCTGTGAATGATGTTTTCTTATGTTCAAAGTCTTATAAACGTCGAATATTCTTCCTACTGAGGTACTTGTTTTAAGCTTACAACAGATTTCCGGACCTAGACTCACACTGTTAAAATGGTTCTACTATTAAATACTCTGTATTGGGTTGTGGTTAATTTTGAGTGCGTGATACTCTGGCTGTTGTGAGTCTCTAGCTCCTTTTCATGCACCCTCTCTCACTTCCTAAGGCACAACACCACCAGTAGCACCAGGTCATTTATTCTGCCAAATGTTTCTAGATGGATTCTAGAATGTTCCTCCATATGTTGAAACACATCCTAACTTGTTTTTCCAAGCTCACTCAGGCCTATGTCAAAATTTTGTTTTTGTAACTGTAAAGATTAATTTATTTTTGTTATAGGAGGAACCTGTATATATTTTTGTGAACCAAATTTTAAGTTGGAGGACATGTTACCCAAATTTTGCATTCATAAACACTAAAACAAAAACAGAGAGAACAACAACAAAAATAACATATCCAAATCAGTCATAAGGTACAACGCTGTCTGTGATAGGATAATATTCATGCCCCTACAAGGAAGACCAGTTAATATCACTATTATTCAAATTTATGCACCAACCACTAAAGCCAGTAAGGATGAAATAGAAGAATTCTACCAACTTCTTCAATTTGAAATTGATCAAACATGCAATCTAGATGTATTGATCATTACTGGTGAATGGAATACAAAGGTTGGGAAGAAAGAGGAAGGATCAGTAGTTGGAAAACATGGCCTTGGTGATAGAAATGTTGCTGGACATTGCATGATAGAATTATGCAAAATCAATGATTTGTTCATTTCAAATTTAAAATACTTCAAACTGATATCTTTGCTCTTGAACACTTTAAAGAGATCTTGTGCAGCAAATTTTCCTAATGCAACAAAAATTTGTTTTCATGACTGCTACTTCCATAAGTGTTGCTTATGGATTCAAGCAAAATGAAGTCTTTGACATCTTCAATTTGTTCCCCCCAAGGAAATGAAATGACACAATGGCAGCAGGAATGATTGTGATGATGGCACAGGATTGGTTAGTGTTTCATTTTATTGTGCATAGGGTTGATATGAGTCAGAATCAACTTGACAGCACCTAACAACAACAATACAAAGTTACACTTTAAAAGCATTTAAAATGTTCAGCAACATGCTTGATTTCATTTCTTTCATACCTAGAGCAAAATTTTCCCCAAATAAATGGAAACTGAATAACACTCTGCTGAAAAGCAACTGGGTAAAAGAAGAAATTAAATGTGAATTCACAAAGATCCTACAATCAAATGAGAATGAAAACACAACATATCAAAATCTTTGGGACACTGTGAAAGCGGTGCTGAGAGGACAATTTATTGTGCTAAATGCACACATCCAAAAAGAAGAAAGAACCAAAATTAATACATTTAACATAGCATCTCCAACAACTAGAAACTGACCGACAGAGGGAACCTACAGTCACCAAAAGAAAAGAAATAATAAACATAAGAGCAGAAATCAATGAGATGGAAAACAAAAAAAAAAAAACTATAGAAAGAATCAACAGGATAAGAAGCTGGTTCTTTGAAAGGATTAATAAAATTGACAAACCATTGGCAAACCTAACCAAAGAAAAGAGGGAGAAGACACAAATAACTCGCATTAGAAACCACACGGGTGATGTCACAATGGAACCAAATGAAATCAAAAGGATAATGACAGAATACTATGAAGAGTTGTACTCCAAAAAATTCAAAAACTTAGAAGAGATGGATGCATTTTTAGAAAAACACGACCTATCAAAACTTACATAGAGAGAAGTAGAAAACTTGAACCATAACAAAAGAATAAATTGATCAGGTCATCAAAAAACTCCCAACCAAAAGAAGTCCAGGCCCAGACGGCTTCACTGGTGAGTTCTATCAAACATCCAGGGAAGAGCTGTCACCAATTCTACTCAAATTATCCCAGAATATAGAAGAGAATGGAAAACTTTCTAATACTTTTTATCAAACAAGCATAATCCTCATACAAAAACCAGGGAAGGATATCACTAAGAAAGAACACTACAGACCAATATCCCTCATGAACATAGACGTAAAAATTCTCAACAAAATCCTAGCCAACAGAATCCAGCAACACAGCAAAAAAAAAATCACAGAGTTTAACTATCAAACCAGCATTGGCGTTAAAAAAAAAAAAAAACTATATCATGACCAAGTGAGTTTCATAAAAGGGATGCAAGGATGGTTCAACATTAGAAAAACAATCAATGTAATCCACCACATAAATAAAAAAAGGAAAAGAACCACATGATCATATCGATTGATACAGAAAAGGCATTTGAAAAAATCCAACATCCATTCCTGATAGAAACACTCAACAAAGTAGGAATTGAAGGGAAATTCTTCAACATAATCAAGAGTATATAGACAAAACCAACATCCTACATCACTCTCAATGGAGAGAAACTGAAAGCCTTTCCTCAGCGAACGGGAACCAGACAAGGATGCCCTGTGTCACCACTCCTTTTCAATACTGTTTTGGAAGGATGAGCCAGAGCTATATGGCAAGTTAGGGAAATTAAAGGCAATCAAACAAGCAAAGAGGAAATAAAACTCTATTTGCAGACGATATTATCCTGTACATAGAATATCCCAAAGACTCAGTAAAAAGCTACTAGACATTACTGGAAGATTCGGCAAAGTGGTAGGGTAGAAGATCAACATACAAAAATCAGTTGGATTCCTCTATAGCAAGAATGACAGTGCTGAAAAAGACTTCAGGAAAGAAATAACATTTATAAAGCTGCCCAAAGGATGAAATATTTAGGAATAAATGAAACCCCAGAAACACAGGACCTATACAAAGAGAATTAGAAAACCTGCTACAAGAAACCAAAAGAGACTTACAAAAGTGGAAGAAACTATCATGTTCCTGGATAGGAAGACTCAACATCATGAAAATGTCAATACTATCCACAGCAATATACACATATAATGCAATTCCAATCCAGATTCCAGCAACGTTCTTCAAAAAGATGGAAAAGACCATTACAAACTTTATATGGAACGGAAGGAGACCCAGGATAAGCAAAGCACTGCTCAAAAACAAGAACAAGGTTGGAAGCCTCTCACTCCCTGATTTCAAAATCTACTACGTGGCTACAGTGGTCGAAACAGCCTGGTACTGGTGCAATGAAAGAAACATTGATCAGTGGAACAGAATCGAGAATCCAGAAATTAACCCATCCACATACAGCCAACTGATTTTTGACAAAGTACTTGGGTAGGTTACATGGGGAGGAGATAGTCTTTTTAACAGATGGTGCTGACTGAACTAGAAAGCAATATACAAACGACTGAAACAAGACCTTTACCTTGCGCCCTATACAAACACCAACTCAGCAGGGATTAAAGACCTAAATGTGAATCTCAAAATTATGAAAGTCATAAATGAAAAAATAGGGACAAATGTCAGGGTTCTAATACAGGGAATACACAGACTACCAAACATTTTGAAAATTACACAAATAAAAGTAAACAAAATAGATGATTGGGCCATACTAAAACTTCAGAATTTAAGTGCATCAAAAGACTTCACCAAAAGAGTAAAAAGGGAAATCACAGAACAGGAAAAATTTTTTTTGCAATGACACATCAGATAAGGGATTCGTTTCTAAAATATATAGGAAACCATAACACCTCTACAAGAAAAAGACAAATAACCCAATTTAAAAATGGGCCCAGGACATGAACAGGCACTTCACCAAGGAAGAGATCCAGGCAGCCAACAAACGTATGAAGAAATGTTCACTATCACTAGCCATCAGAGAGATGCAAATCAAAACAACAATGAGAGATCATCTCACACCAGAAATAACAGCAAAGATCAAAAAAGTAGAGGACAATAAGTGCTGGCGAGTATGCGGAGAGACTGGGACACTGCAGCATTGTTGGTGGGACTGCAAAATGGTCCAACCTCTCTGGAAAGCAATATGGCGCTTCCTCAGAAGGTTGGAAATAGAAATACCTTATGATCCAGCAATTCCTCTACTTGGTATTTACCCACAAGAAACACAAGCCATAATAACACGAGTAGATATATGCACACCAATGTTCATAGAAGCACTATTTACAATAGTAAAAAGATGGAGACAGCCTAAATACCCATCAATTGAAGAATAGATAAACAAACTGTGGTACATACACACAGTGGAATACTATGCTACGTTGAAGAACAACAAGGAAGCTGCAAGCCACCGCATACCGTGGATGAACCTTGAGAACATTATGCTGAGTGAAATTAGTCACAAGAGGTGAAATACTGCATAGGACTATTACTGTAAAAGAGTAAGAAAAAGAACCCACATTAAAAGGGGAAAAAATTATATAAATATTTTCTGATAACCAGGATGTATGGGACGAGAGGAGGGGAGGGAGGAAAGGGAAGATAGAGCACAGGGTAAGGAATAGACACAGGATAGCTTGGGAGAGGGCGTGGAGGGAGGCAATACACAAGAAGTGGGAGGGAAATGGAAGAACAAGGCTGATGGGAGAACAGTTAGGCAGGTACGCATGGGCTAAGTGGGACAGAGGTAAATGATGATGTATGCACAATCTTGGAACAACAGGGATCGGGGATACAGGGATTGAGGCATGGTTTGAAGGCATAACAGAGGGGAATAGTCTTAAGATGCTTGGCTGTCTTTTGAATCTTGGTTTCCCTTGCCTACTATTGCAAAATAGACACTTGAGGTGGGGAAAAGGAATAGCGAGAATCATCACTACAGAAAGCTTGTAAGTCCGTCTTCAGCCTACAACTGATTGGAATACCTTAAAGGGGGCTAGAAGTTGCCCAGTAAAAGAGGCTTCCTGTGGAGCCTTTACATTGCAGAAGACCACAGGTAGAATCCAGAACCCCATCCAGAACCATCTGAGGTAGGAAATTTCCACTGGAAAGGATGAGTAGACCAGCCTGGAGTGGCTAGAAGAACAGAAGATACTGCATGAAAGACCGGCAGGAAAAATCCAAAACAATAACAGCAGTCTGACTGATTACTACAAGAACAAGTAAGCTGTTTGTTCGGGAGCCATCAAGGCAAGTGGTCGGGATCCCTCAGAGCAAACCCCCTTCCAAGACTGAGACTCAAGGGGAATACATGAGCAGGCATGTGGTCTGGCTGGTGACTACACTGGTCACTGATAAGGGAAGAGTGGGAAAAAACAGCAATGAAATTGTGAGCTGAGCCCGACCACATTCAATAGACCCCTGTGAACCTGGGGGGAGACCTGGATGGGGACTCCTGGGCCCAGAGGCAATGACATGGCCAGAGGACTATAGTGGAGAGTGAAGCATCCAGCTAATATGAAGTGAGGGGAGATACACAAGAATACCCATACTTGTAGATAGTACCCATTTGACCTGGCTTTGATGGCTGGATGATCAGAACTTGACTAGAAAAAGAAAGTGGAGGGGGAGGGTAACCTGCTACAATTTGATGAACTTTACCTATACTTATGGGTGTAGTTGCTCAAAAAAGGGAACAAATCTTTACAGCGAGGATCACTCCCACCCCCTCGGTACACAGGGTTGACAGGGATGGGCAACACAGACATTGGGTACGAAAAATGGCGGGGGGGTGGGGGCGATAAAGGCAAGAAGTGACAGGCTTACAAGCTTTCAAGAGGGAACCTAGTTTCAGACAGGGTGAGGGAAGGGAGGATCACCACTGAATGATTTCCAATCCGTTGGGATCAGGCTGGCAAAAGGAAATGGGGATAAGACTCTTTTGGTACAACAGTGAATAACTGCCATCAGGACTGACTGTGAGGGTAGGGAATATAGAGGTAGATGGTTTTTGACAAGAGGAGGGGAGTGATTGATTTTGCAGCCTTGGAGCGGAGGTCCCTGTGACCATCTAGTGAGAAGAATGGAGAGCGGGACCCTACCCAGAGAGGCAGTGACGCCAGGGATGGAGACAGAAACGATGATGTGGACAGATGGAGCAGCTGGGGACACTGGACTCAGGGAGGGAGAGGGGCTGTGTGCTGGAAGCTGGGGGGGTGG
>NW_006408557.1:10099049-10102925 GCF_000296735.1 Chrysochloris asiatica | reverse complement strand
CATCAACTAAGAAGAGAAGGACTAAGAACTGGTGGCCAGGAGCAGACTTGCAGAATGTGCCCTTTAGAGACGTAAATTATTATATATGCCTGAGTAGGTTTTTTTGTTTGTGTGTTTTTTAGAAAGCTAAAGTGGATAGAGAGAAATACTTTTAACTGATGGTATATGGAGAGGATTATAATCAATATAATGAAACAAGTTATATGAATTGTTGAATATGAAACTGATGATGTGCCTTGTAAACTTTCACTCAATCCACAATAGAAACCATTTCTTTTTGGGAAAAAAAAAAAAAAAAAGCCAGAGTGAAGGTTAGGAATGGGAGGTAAGGAAAAGAAACAAATTCTTTTTCACCATATACTAACCCCATATTAAGTTTGGAAACATCTGAGAGATTACTAAATGAGGTTAAAAGGACTAAAAAGAAAGTGTTTTTCAAATGACTTTACACATTTACAGCAAAAATTAACATAAACATTAAGAAACACTTTCTCAAAGACACTAAAAGGACATTGTATGTAACAATAGGAAACTTCATAGGAAATCTGTTGACAGAGGGGAAAAACACTGCCACCGGTTGTATGAGTTACTGTTCCCGTGCTCACCAGCATAGCCAGAGGGCAGATGACAGACACAAATATAATTTCCCAAGAGGAGAGGAACAAAATTGGATGGGATACCAAAACATGAAGTCAAGAAATTTAAAGCAATCAAACTTAAGAACAATAACAATCCATCCCAAATGTCAAGAGCAGTGAAGCAAAAAATGGAAAACATGATATATCTGAAAACTATGGAATAAGAAGTATTCAGGGCGGTAGATACCCTCTGCCTAGAAGCTTCTGACTCCAGGTAGCACAAGTTCCTTCCCCCATCTCCTTTAGGTCTTGACTCAATGATGCCTTCCCTATGAGGCTTTCCCTATGAGAACACTGTTTAGAGTTGCACACTCCTTGCTCACTTATCCCCTCACTGCTTTGCTCTTTGCATTTGCCTTCACCACCTACATTGGTTATCTTTTTATCTTATTGCTTATCTGTTTATCTGATTGATGTCTTTCTCTTCTAACTAGAACACAGGCCCCATGAGGACCTTCATCTGTTTTAGTCACTTCTGTCTCCCCAGCACCTATAATCAGGCTAATACACGGGATGTAGTCAACAACATTTAATAACTGACTGATTGGACAGGTGACTGAAGGTGGCCACTAAGTCTTCTGGGAGACAAAGCTCACCTCAGACAACACCCTCTTCCCTTTGCAATGATGGCTGATGGCACTGTGTTGGGCAGAGTCCAGCAGCCATGCTGTTATAAAGTGATGGATGCCAATTTCAGGATAAAGTGAACACCAGGGAAGGTAGAGTGGAAACAAAGAAAGAGACCAGGCCCCTGAAGATACAAACTCTAAAGGCCTGCCTCCATGTAGACCTCCTAGTTGTATGAGCCAACAGTCTCATGGGGGAAAGCTGCTATTCTCCTTAGCCCATTTGTTTCTCTCTGAAATGGTGTACGGAAGAAGCAAAACTTCTCTCTAGCTTGAGCCATTGTGTTTTGGGAACTCTCTTTTTAAAAAGTTTTGCCTAAATATTAACAGACACATGGATACTTGGAAAAAAAAATCAAATTTAAGTACACTGTACACATAGGAAGAGAAACAGTATGTGAGGTGGTTATGGGTTGACTTTGGAAGTTAATTGTCTATGTTCTAATTTCAGCTCTAATTTCAGATGACATTGTTACTTAGCTTCCTTGAGTTCCAATTTCTTTACCTGTAAAATGTAAATGGTAATAACAGAATCACACTAATAAGGTTACTGGAAAATGATCTGCAGCGCTTGGCAAACTATGTTGTTGTTGTTAAGTGTCATCAAGTCAGTTCTGGCCCACAGCAACCCTGTATAGTGTTTCTTTGGAGCAACTGGTGAGCTTGAAGCACCAAACTTGCAATTCAAACCAACTTTGCAGTCCAGCACATTAACATGCAGTGCCACGCCAGGACTCCTGGCACACTATAAGCCATCAAAATATGTAGCCAGCATTAATACACTTTTTTTCCCTCACTATCCTATCTTTCCACATAGGATTCAGAGATTGGTATTTTTCTCCCTCAAAAGTTGCATAGTGATGTACTGAATGAATGCGCCAAAATTTGTGTTATTAACTTCAGTCTAGTCAGTTCTGACTCATAGAGACCCTGTGTAGTTTCCAAGAAGGAGCTCATGAGTTTGAGGCCCCAACTTGTGGTTAGTAGTCTAATGTTTCTCCTACACACTACACCAAGACTCCAAAATTCATTTTAACAATCTCCATTGGAATCCTAGTATGGTGCTGTGGGCTAATGTGCTGGATTGCAAAGTCGGTTTGAACCGCAAGGTCAGCAGTTCAAGCTCACCAGCCGCCTCTTCAGAAACCCTATAAAAGATCTCTATGGGTTGAAACGGACTCAACAACACTTAACAACAACAACAATGGAGTTCTAGCATGGCACTGCCCTGGACTGCAAGATCAGTCTGACCTGTAAGGTTGGTAGTTCATATTCACCAGTCAAAATCAGCTCAATGGCACTTAACTACAACATCATAAATACCGCCACTCAAACTGTGGTGACTTGTGTGCTGCTATGATGCTAGAAGCTAAACCACTTATGTTTTAAATACCAGTTGGGTCACCCATGGTGGACAGGTTTCAGTGAAGCTTCCAGACTAAGACAGACTAGGAAGAAGAAAGGTGGACCTCTTCTGAGTGGTTAGCCACTAAAAACCATATAAATAGCAGTGGAATATTGTCAGATACAGTGTGGCGATGTTGGATAAGCGCCGGACCACAAGGTCAGTTTGAACCACAAGGTTGGTAATTCAAACTCACCAGCCACTCCTTGGAAACCCTATACAGCATCTTTATGGATAGGAATTGGCTCAACAGCACTTAATAATAATAACAACAACAACAGTATGGTAGCAGTGAAACACTGTGTGATAGAAATAGTGTTGGAAGATGATCCCCTGAGATTGGAAGGCACTCAAAATATGACTGGGGAGGAGCTGCCTCCTCAAAATAGAGTTGACAATAATGGCATGAATGGAGCAAAGCTTTCAGGATCTCCATTTGCTAATGTGGCAAAATATACTATAAGAATAAAAAACTGTAAACATTTAAATCCATTAAAATTCAAAATGAATAATATGCGAAGTATGAATCTGGGAAAATTGGAAGTTGGCCCAAATAAAATGGAACACATAAAAATACATATCCTAGGCATTAAGGAGCCATAATGGGCTAGTACTGGCCATTCTAAATCAGATAATAATATGGTTGACTATGCTGGGAAGGTCAAACTGAAGAGAAATTGTATTACATTCATCACCAAAATTAACATTTCAAAACACATGATCGAATTCTGGAAAATCAATGATTTGTTCATTTCAAATATCTTCTTTAGACTGCATAAGAGAAGACTATACACATGGACCTCACCAGATGGAATACATAGAAATCAAACTGACTACATCTGTGGAAAGAGATGATGGAAAAGCTCTATATCATCAGTGAAAACACGGCCAGGAGCAGACTGTGGAACAGACCATCAATTACTCACATGCAAATTCAAACTGAAGCCGAAGAAAATGAAAACAAGTCCACAAGAGCCAAAATATGACTTTGAATATATACCACCTGAATTTAGAGATCATCTGAAAAACAGATTTAATATATTAAACACTAAAGACCGAAGACCAGAAGAGTTGTGGGATGACAGCAAGAACATCATGCACAAAGAAAGCAAAAAGTCTTTGAGAAGACAAGAAAGAAGGAAAAGGTCAAAATGGATGTCAGAAGAGACACTGAAACTTGCTCTCCAGTGTAGAGATGCTAAAGCAA
>NW_006408557.1:10095711-10098233 GCF_000296735.1 Chrysochloris asiatica | reverse complement strand
TGGGGGGGGGGGGGGAGGCGGGTCTGTGTGGTGTACCCTTTGGGGTTATTTGATGATTCATAGAGGGGGCTGTAATCATTGCAATGAAACGATATACAATAGGATGAGTGTAAAGCTGATGGTCTCCCATGTAAACATCACAATAAAAACTAAAAAAATTATAGGGGTCTTTAATGTTATCATTATTTCTATTTAAAAGAGATTCAAGCAAATCTGAAGAGTTATAATTCCTATTATCATATTCTTGGCTTAAGCAAACTCTGCAATAAAGAAACAGTTCATCTTTAAAAAAAAAAAAAGACAATGCCCATTTTAACGTTTTCTTATGAGGACTAGGTCCAAGAGGATAGTAGATTATGGCAGGTTCACTGGATAGTATTCAATGTAGCCCTACATAAACCTGCTTTTATGTTCCACAAGTTCCTAAATGAGAGGTTTCTGATTTTCATTAAACTGCTTTGGTGGACCCCCACCCCTTCTGTCCCATGAAATATAAACAAGGAGGAGAACTTGCCCACTTTCTATACCTGTTCTGCATATAACCTTGCCCAGTCTTCCCAGAAGCAAATGCACACTCTAGAGACCTCCATGATTTAGCCATTCTAAAGGAGCTCTGGTAGCATAGTGGTTACGAATTGGGCTACGAACTTGAAGGTCAGCAGTTTGAACTACCAGCTGTTCTGTGGGAGAAAGAAGAGGCTTTCTGGTCCCGTAAAGATTTGCAGCCTCGGAAATCCTGTACAGGGTCACTATGAGTTGGAACTGGCTCCACAGCACATAACCACCACCACCATCCTTAAGGAGGAGTTCTGGTGTGGCGCTGTGGGCAAATATGTCAGACTGCAAAGTCAATTTAAATAGCAAGGTCAGTGGTTCAAGCTCACCAGCTAATCCCTGGAAATCCTATACAGGGTCGCTATGGGTCAGAATCGACTCAATGGCACTTAAGAAATTAATTGTGATTCTAAAGTCACCTGGAATCAGAGAGGGACTTCAGCAGTGATGTTCCTTATCTCACTAAGGACTTCCTCCTCCCACAGAACAAGCAAAGTCTACTGAGGGGAGCCCCCTGGGATTCTCTTGCTTCCCAGCTCCTCACAGCAGTCCATATATTCCCACACTACCTCTCTCGCCCTTCCTCTCTCTGATGTGGCTGAATACTCATGATGTCTCAAGGAAAGTCACCTCTCCATGAAGAAACAATGAAGCCCTTTCCCACTGTCCGCTTCTTAAGTCCTCAAGTCACACACTTACATCACATCCTTTGAGTCACACCTTTCATCTTACAAGAGAGAAGAGGAGAGAAAAGTGAGCAAAGAGGAGAGGGCTATCACTATTATCAAGAATGAATATATGGGAGCAGAACACACAGTTCAAACCTAGGGTCCCTATGTTTAGAATCCTCTTTACTCAGGAGAAAATTGATACCATGACACATGGAAATCTCCAAGGTTCACCAGGACTACAGATGTTGAAAGGAGACAAGGACCTTCCCCCAGAGCTAACAGAGAGACAAAGCCTTCCCTAGAGTTCACACCCTGAATCCAAACTTCTCATCTCCTAACCTGTGAGAGAACAAACTGGTGTTTGCTAAAGACATCTACTTGGGGTATTTTGGCAATAGCAGCCCTAGAGAACTAAGGCACTACCTAAGGGCATTTTTATTTACCAAGCAAAGTTGATGGTTGTATGATTTAACTTAGCAGTAAATGCTTATTCATGCAAGATCATTTCTATCCCAATAAATATTGGCTGAATAAGTCTGAAATATATTCCCCGAAACTGAAAAAGGCTAATATCAGAAAAGCATCTTTTGGAAGGATGTGGAGATGGTATGGTGGTAGGGTCACCCAAGTGTGACTCTGCTAATGCATAAACAATTAAAAAGAAAAGCCAGAGAACAAACAAGATGGTGGATTGGGTGGAAGTGCAGTAAGGAGCTCCGCCAGCAACAACACAGAATACCCGACCAAGCAGGCTCAGGGGATGGTCCCAGAGCGCTGAACCACATATAAAGGAATATTTAGAGGCTTGGAAGACTTACAGCTGGGGGAATTTGTGGCAGAAGCAAAAAATCTATTGCTTTTTAGTCCGGGATGCTCAGCTACTCCAGGAGCCGCAATCTTGGGTGAGACCACACGGGGGAAGGATCAGAGTGGCAACAGATGCCTGGCAGAACCGCTGACATAAAGGTGTGGACATTATTTTCTTTTGGTATCTGTTCATTGGTCCTTTGCTATCTGCGCACCTCCATTCTGGTGACTATAAGGGTGCCTGAGCTAGTGGGCACCCCAGCGCCACCTTCAGAGGGTTCTACTACGCATGCCCACAGTTTCCAATTAAAACCAAATGGCCACAGCCGGCCATGACCCTTTTCCAACTAGAAAAAAGGCCTGAATGGGGATTGTGGAGCGGGACGAGCAGACAAAAGAGGAAATAGGCTGAAAATTAAATCCTAAGTTACATCAAAACGACCAACAGTGGTATCTTGAAACTTCTCAGGAAGAAGAGTGAAAAGGGAA
>NW_006408557.1:10076407-10087325 GCF_000296735.1 Chrysochloris asiatica | reverse complement strand
AATATTGAAAGTGCCATGGGCTGCCAAAAGAACCAATAGATCTGTTTTGGAAGAAGTGCAGCCAGAGTGCTCCTTGGAGGCCAAGATGGCCAAATTTCATCTCTCATACTTTAGCCATATTGTCAGGAGGGACCAGTCACTGGAGAAGGATATCATGTTTAATAAGGCAGATGGTCAGCGAAAAAGAGGAAGTCCCCCAACGAGATGGATTGGCCAAGTGGCAGCATCGATGGACTCAAGTGTGGCAACAGTAGTGAAGTTGGCCCAGGACCGGGCAGTGTTTCGCTCTGCTGGACATAAGAGGTTGCTGTGAGTTAGTACCAACTCTATGGCATCTAACAACAACAGCAATATAATATGAAAGTTGGGAACAAGGAGAAAGGATCCATTAGTTGGAAATATGGCCTTGGTAACAGAAATGGTGTTGGTAATCACATGATAGAATTTTACAAGACCGATGACTTCTTCATGGTAAATACCTTTTTTTTAAATCAGCATAAAAGGCAGATATACACAGAAACTTCACCAATGGAATACAAAGGAATCAAATTCACTGCATTTGTGGAAAGAGATGGTGGAAAAGCTTCATATCATCAGCCAAAACAAGGCCAAGGCCAGACTGCAGCACAGACCATCCATTGCTCATATACAAGTTCAGGCTGAAGCAAGTTTACAAGAATCAAAGTATAACTTTCAGTATATTCCACTTGAATTTAGAGAGGACCTCAAAAACAGATTGAATGTATATTATACACTAATGATCAAAGACCAGAAGAGCTGTGGGATGACAGGAAGAAAGCAAAGGTCATTAAAAGGGCAAGAAAGAAAGAAAAGACCAAATGGATGTCAGAAGAGACTCTGAAACTTGATCATGGGTATAGAGAAGCTAAAAACAAGTGGAAGAAATGAGGTAGTAAAAGAACTGAACTGAAAATTTCAAAGGGCAGTTGGAGAAGACAAAGTCAAGTACCATCATGAAATGTGCAAAAACCTGGAGTTAGAAAACCAAAAGGGAAGAACATTTTCAGCATTTCTCAAGTTGAAGGAACTGAAGAGAAAATTCAAGCCTTGATTTGCAGTATTAATGGATTCCCCGGGCAAAATACTGTTTGATGCAGAAAGCATCAAAAAAGATGGAAGGAATACAGAGTCACTTTAACAAAAAGAAATGGTCAATGTTCAACCATTTCAAGAGGTAGCATATGATCAAAAACTGATGGTACTAAAGAAAGAAGTCCAAAGTACAATGAAAGCATTGGAAAAGAACACGGTTCCAGGAAGTGATGGAATACAAATTGAAATCTTTCAAAAACTGATAAAGCACTGTAAGTGCTCGCTTATATATGCCAAGAAGTTTTTCAGACAGGTACCTGGCCAACCTCTTCCAAATATGGAAGAGGTCCATACTTCTTCCTGTTCCAAAGAAGGGTGACCCAATAGGATGCAGAAATCATTGAACAATAACATATGCAAGTAAAATATTGCTGAAGGGAACTACCAGAAATTAAATCTGGATTGATATGAAGTGGATATGGAATTCAGGATATCACTGCTGCTGTCACACAGAAGATTTACTTTTTGCTTTATTGACTAAGCAAAGACTTTCAACTGTTTGGATCATGACAAACTATGGGTAACACTGAGAAAACAGGGTATCCCAATACACATTACTGTGCTCCTGAGGAACGTGTAAGTAGACCAAGAGGCAGTCATTCGAATAGAACAAGGGGACATTGAATGGGTTAAAATCAGGAAAGGTGTATGCGAGGACTGTATTCTTTCAACGTACTTATTCAATCTGCATGCTGAGCAAATAATCTGAGAAACTAGAGTGGATGAAAAAGAATGTGATATCAAAACTGGAGGAAAATAAGAACCGGTGATATGCAGATGCTACAATCTTGCTTGCTGAAAGTAAAAAGGACTTATTTACTGATGAGAGAACAAACAAGATGGTGAATTGGGTAGAAGTGCAGTGAGGAACTCTGTCTGCAACAACACAGAATACTGGAGCAAGAAGGGGATGGTCCCAGAACTCTGAACCACATATAAAGGAATATTTAGAAGATTGGAAGGCTTACAGTTAGGGGAATTTGTAGCAGAAACAAGTTTTGTAACAAAAACAGGTTAATCTTACAGTCCAGAAACAGAGGACCCTAGGACCATCAAAGGAGAAGAATATAATCAGAATGCAGGACCTTATCCAGAGAAACAATGATGCCACAGACGGAGACAAAGATGGGTACATGGAAAGGGGAAGCAGCTGAGGACTCTAGATTCGTGGGAAGAGAGGTATTAAGAGCTGGCGGCCAGTAGGCTGGCTTGCAGAATATGTCCTTTGGTGGTGGTGGTGTAATTATACATGCCTGAGTGTTTTTTCTTGTTGTTTTTTTTTTAAGTGCTAAAATGAATAGTGAGAAATCCTGTTAACTGATGGTATATGGAGGGGAATAAAATCATTGTAATGAAACATGGTATATGATTTGTTGAATGTGAAACGGATGATCTGTCATGTAAACTTAATCCACAATAATAACCTTAAAAAAAGAAAGAAAAACTTACTGATGAAGATCAAAGACTATAGACTTCAGTATGGATTTCACCTTAACAAAACTGGGGAAAAACATCTTCACCATTGGATTTCACCTTAACATAACAGGGGAAAAAATCTTCACCACTGGACCAAGAACATCATAATAAACGCAGAAAAGATTGTCAGACTTCATTTTGCTTGTATCTCAATCAACGTTCATGGAAGCACTAGTATTGCATTAAGGAAATCTGCTGCAAAAGGCCTCTTTAACGTGTTCAAGAACAAAGAAATCAGTTTAAGGACTAAGGTGCCCTGAACCAGGCCATGGCATTTTCAATCGCCTCATATAAATGCGAAAGCTGGACAATGAATCAATGCATCTGAATTATGTTTTGGGAGAAGAATATTAAAAGTACCATGGACTGTCAGAAGAACATAAAAATCTGTCTTGGAAGAAGTGTAGCGAGAATCTTCCTTAAGAAGGATGGTGAGACTTTATATCTCATACTTTGGACATGTATCAGGAGGGACCAGTCCCTGGAAAAGAATATCATGTTTGGTAAAGTTGGTGGTGAGAGACAAAGGGGAAGACCCCCAATGAGATGTACTGACAGAATGTCAGCAACAATGGCTCAAACATAACAGTTGTGAGGATATGCAGGACTGAGCAAGGTTTCCTTCTGTTGTGCATAGGGTTTCTGTAAGTCAGAATGGACTTGACAGCTTCCAAGAACAACAACAATTATAAAATGTACATTTAGAATGCTTTTCATTTCAAAGTCTCACTTTGAAAATTAATTTATGAACTGTCTTAGTTATATATGTGCTGCTATGACAGAAATACCTCAAACAAATGGCTTTAGTAGACAGAAATTCATTCTCACAGTTTTGATGTTACTAAGTACCACTGAGTTGGTTCTGACCCATAGCGATCCTGTCTAGGGTTCCCAAGGAGTGGCTGGTGGGTATGAACCACCAACCTCATGGTTCAAATAGACCTTACAGTCCAGTGCATTATCCTGCAGCGCCACACCAGGACTCCTCACATTTTGCTGCTGTTGTTAAGTGCTGTTGAGTCATCCCAAATCCTAGCAACCCTGTACATGGTTTCCAAGGAGGGACTGGTGAGCTTGAACCATCAAGCTTGCAGTTCAAACAACCTTGCAGTCCAGAGCATTAACCCACAGTGCCACACCAGGACTCTCCTCACAGTTTAGGAGGGTGGAAATCGAAATTCAGAGTGTTGGTTATTGGGAAAGGCTTTCTCTCTTTTTCAGCTCTGGGGAAAGGTCCTTGCCTCCTTTCTGCATTTGTACACCCACCATTCCTTGGAGATTTTCTTGTATCTTGGCATTAATCTTCTCCTGGATTTAGGAACTTAAAAGTGCAGGGATCAGAGGTCCAAAGGATTCTACTCTTGGCTCTTCTCTCTTCCCTCTTTGCTTACTTCTCTCTTTCCTATTATCTTTGTGAGAGAAAAGATGTTGTAGGTCCACGCCTCTGGGAAACTCCCTTAAATCAGATGAGAAGTATGGTGGAATTAAGGGTTATTGCAACATACCCTTAATTTTCTTATTTTCATGGGGAATCATCACATAACTGCCACACTGTATCATTACATAACTGCCAAATCACTGAGACTCATGATCCAGCCATGTTGACACATATTTGAGGGAACACAATTCAATCTGTAACACCAATTATACAGAAAGCTCTTAAGAGGCTATCCCACCAAACCCTTCTGCATTGAGGACTACTTTATATACAATAAAATACACCCATTTTAAATACACATATTGATGTGCCTTATAACACTCCATAAGAATAATGCTGTGTGTATAAGAGAGCTTCAAAAGACCAAAATATAGACAATGAAAAGCATTGGTATTATTTTTGTAAGATACATTCCTTACACTGCTTATTTTCTATTGAACTACAGAAGACTGCCCTAAAGCAGAGCTGCAGGGAGCTGCTTAACTGCCCATTTCTCTATCAAGGCCCCCAGGTTTGAGTCTAGTCATGAGTCCCTCTCCTTCCCTACTCCTAGGTTGGGGGAACATACCTAAGCTGCAACAATTGCAGCCCTTGATAAGATGACTGGTTCACAGTCAACATTTTTCTATCAGAGTCAGTGATACAAAACGACATCTGTGTTGGAGCTTTGAGAAGCATGCCCACCACTCTTTTCCTGCAGGACTTGAACATGGGTGATATAAGAGCTAAAGCTGCCTGACCCACATGTGACCACTGGGCAAGCACCAGTCTGAGATGGGTTAAGATGGAAAATGAAGATCAAACAAGGCTGACTTCTTGATCAAACATGTGTGGAGTCAGCATTATCTTTGGATTCTGTCCTTTACTGTGTGCACTAATGTGATGTGCTTCCACGTCTTGTCAGCTCAGGCTTAGTGTAGAAAAATTCCAAAATTTAGAGGCAATATAAATTAAAAAATTGAGAATCATCAGTGATGTTTCTATTACCACATGGACAGAAGCACTGGACATCTCTAGAGTTTCAGGTTGGGTTCGCAGGCAGCCTCAGAGGGAAAGTGTTATGCCAGAAGTTGATTAGGGTGGGGGGTCCAACCTTAGTTATGGAGTGCTGTTATAACAAAAATATCACGAATGGTGGCATTAATGAACAGAGCTTTCATTTCTCACAGTTCAGGAGGTTAAAAGTTCATATTCAGTGCACTGGTTATAGGGGATTCTGTCCCTGAAAACTTTGGAAAAATGTACTTATTTATGACTTCCAGCTTCTTTAGCCCAGGCGTTTCTAGGTTCCTTGGTGATCTTCATGTGGAATCTATCTTCCCATGTTTGTGCTTGCTTCTATATATAAGATGCTCTTTTCATAACTCAAAAGACACTCACTGTAGTATCCAATCTGTCTGGGCAGAACTGATGAAAGGAGATAGTACTCTTGTGGTACAATACTGAATAATTGCTATCAGGACTGACTGTGAGGGTTGGAAATGTAAAGGTAGACATTTTGTAGCAAAAGGAAGGAAGTGGTTGACTTTGCAGGCAGGAGCGGAGACCTCTGGGACCATCAAGGGAGAAGAGCGGAGTGCAGGACCCTACCCAGAGAAACAGTGACTCCAGAGATGGAGGCAAAGACGATAATGTGGAGAGATGGAGCGGATGGAAACTCTAGACCCAGAAAGGCAGAAGGGTTGTATGCGGGTGTACCCTTTGATTGGTTGATGATGCATGGAGAGGATTGTAACCATGGCAATGTAACGATATACAATAGGATGAATGTAAAGCTATTGTTCTCCCATGTAAACTATCACATAATTCATAATAAAACATTGAAAAAAAAGATACTCACTACAATGACAGGACCTTGTTAACATAAGAAAGAAAATTCAATTCTCAAACATCTACAGGTACATGGACCAAGAGTCCAACACATATTTTCAGGTGGATACAAGTTT
Organism: Chrysochloris asiatica; assembly: GCF_000296735.1. NCBI lineage: Eukaryota > Metazoa > Chordata > Mammalia > Afrosoricida > Chrysochloridae > Chrysochloris > Chrysochloris asiatica. The sequence goes on along the minus strand of NW_006408557.1, from coordinate 10,081,352 downwards.
AGTCCGAGTGATGGATTTACGGCAAAGCGGGAGATATACATGGGATGTCTGATCCTGGAAGGCCCTGCCCAGTTACTCCACCTGCAGTTGGCCCTTTCTGGAGTCCCCACCTCCCCACCCCACCCACACACAGCAACTAATCACTGTATGCAGGTTGCTCTTGGGGAAGGCACAGGGGTCTGGATCTGTCCAGTGCCATTACTCAAGCAGGAGACCCAGCTTCTAGCTGTTGGTGCTGGCAACCTCAGCAGTTAGGAAATGAGTTATTCAGTCCTGAACAGCAGGGGTCAAGGTGGCACATTTTCGAATCCACACATAAATCACACATCATTTTTCCACAGTTTCAGTTTTCTTTCTTTAAAAAATTGGAATGTATTTGAATACAGATTTGTATGTTGACTTTTTTTTAGTCTAGCATTACAGTCTGAGCATTTTTCAATCACTGATTGTTCTTTAACTAATTCTTTAAATCAATATTAATTAATTCCTTCTTACAGGCACTACAAAGTACTTAAATATCTGCTAACTACTGGACATTTACAGTATTTCTACTACTATTTTGTAAGCCTCATACATAAATTTTTGTTTGCATATTTTATAATATTGGGATAGATCCTATCAATGGAATTAAAATGGCCAAAGGTATAAAGTACTTAAATGTTTTTGCCAAACTGCCCTTTGAAATTTCATGTTGATTAACATTCTGACTAGTGTTGGTCTCATTAGAATTGAATACTGTTGTTGTTGTTGTTGTTAAGTGCAGTCAAGTTGGTTCAGATTCATTGTAACCCTGCTTATGGCTTCTGAGGAGCAGCTGGTGGGTTTGAACTGCCGACCTTGTGGTTTGCAGTCCAGTGCTGATCCTACAGTGCCACTCCAGGAGTCCACAATTGAATACTACTATATATTAACACCCCACACATTTGTCAGTTTGTAGTACTGTGGAGGCTTACATGTTACTGTGATGCTGGACGCTATTTCACTGAGGATTCAAATGCCAGCAGGGTAACCCATAGAGGACAGGTTTCAGCAGAGCTGTCACACTAAGAACAGATGATTATTATCATTGTTAAGGGCTATTGAGTCAGATCCAACTCATGCCGACCCTGTCTAGGGTTTCCAAGGAATGGATGGTGGATCTGAATGGGCGATCTTATACTTAGTAGTCCAGTGCCATGACTGGAACAATAGGTTAGGAAGGAGTAGGTGGTCCACTTCTGAGGGAGTAACTCCTGAAAACCTTATGAATAACAGTGAAATACTGTCTGATACAGCACTGAAAAATGATCCTCTCAGGTTGGAAGGAATTCAAAATATGACTGAGGAAGAGCTGCCTTCTCAAAATAGGTGGTGGTGGTTATGTGCTGTGGAGTCAGTTGTGACTCATAGCAACCCTGTAATATGGTTTTCAAAGCTGTAAATGTTTACAGGCGCAGAAACCCTCATCTTTTTCCTGCAGACCAGCTGGTAGTTTCGAACTGTTGACCTTAAGGTTAGCAGCCTAATTGCTACCAGAGTTCCTTCCTCAAAATAGAATTAACCTTAATGATATAAATAGAACAAAGCTTTCAGGACTTTCATTTTCTGGTGAAGCATGATTCAAAATGATAAAAAACAGATGTAAATATCCACTGATAATCAGAGCGTGGGATGTACAAAGTAAGAATCTAGAAAAACTGGAAGTTGTCAAAAACGAAATGGAACACATAAAGATATATATATTCTAGACATTTGTGATAAGTATTGGCCGTTGTGAATCTGACAATTACATGATTTGCTATGCCGGTCATGATAAAGTAATGTCAAAATGGTGTTATGTTCATCATCAAAAATAGCATTTCAAGTTTTATCTAGAAATACAATCTTGTCTGTGATAGGATAATATTAAGTTTGGTTCCAAATCAGGGAGACACAATGATTTGGAACCGACTCAATGGCACTTAACAATAACAACAACAAGGAAAACCAGCTAATGCAGATGGTATTCAAATTTACCTACCAACCACCAAAGCCAATGAGGAGCAATGAAATATTGTCTGACACAGTGCAGGAAGATGAGTCCTTCAGGTTGGAAGGTACCGAAAAAAACAACTGGAAAAGAGCTATCTCTTCAAAATAGAGTTGACCTTAATGATGTGGATAAATAAAGCTTTCAGGAAATTTATTTGCTGATGGGACATGATTCAAAATGAGAAGAAACAGCGGCAAACATGGATAATCAGAACATGTATGATAATCAGAAATATGATAATCATGTAATCAGAAATATAAATCTATAAAAACTGGAACTTGTCAAAAATGGAATGGAAATATAAAGATGGATTCTAGGCAATAGTAAGCTAAAACAAATAAGTATTGGTCATTTAAAATATGACAATAATATGGTTTATTATGCCAGGAATGACAAAGTAATGACAAAATGGTGTTACATTCACAGTCAAAAAGAACTTTTCAAGTTTTATCTAGAAATACAGTCTGTCTGTGATAGGATAAAATCAAATACACCTACAAGGAAGACCAAGGAGCATGGTGGATCTGTGGGATAAGCACTGAATTCCAAATGTTCCACAGAGATGTGGAGGAAAATAAGGAAGAAGTCAGGAAAGTGCTACAGGAGCCATCAAACAAGATAGATATAGCATTGAAAACAATTCAAAACCTGAAAAAAGAGGTCCAGATGATTAATAATAAAATGTCAAAAATGGACAATACATTGAAAGGGCAAAGTAGTAGAATGGAAGAGATGGAAGCCAGACCCAGCTAACTAGGAGACAAATCTCTCAATACTGCTAATATAGAACAGCAAGCAAAAAAAACGGATAAAAAAAATCTGAAGAGAGTCTAAGTATCATACTGGATAACATGAAAAAGAATAACTTAAGAATTATTGGCATCCTGGAACAGGAAGAATCACAAAAGTCTACATAGGAGATCTTGAGAAACTACTGGGAGAAAATTTCCCTAACATCTTGAAGGATGAAAAGGTAAGAATCCAAGAAGCTGAACAAACTATAAGAAGGATAGACCCTAAAAGAAAATCACCAAGAAATATCATAATCAAGCTCTCCAAAATCAAAGACAAGAAGAGAATCCTAAAAAAGCGGCCAGGGAAAAGAGAAGTGTTACCTACTAAGGTAAGGACCAATTAAGCTACAACTTCTCAGAAGAAACCAAGCAGGTAAGAAGGCAATGGGAAGACATATACAAAACCCTAAAAGAAAAAAAAAAAAAAAACTGTCAACCAACAATAATCTGTCCAGCTAAATTGTCAACCAAATATGATGGTGCAACCAAAACATTCCAGGATAAACAGGAGCTAATAGCTTTTGTCAAAGCCAATCCAGCACTCAAAACATCCTGAAGGGAGTTCTTTGGAATGAAAGAATGAAAACCAACAAGAACAGAAAACAACCAGAGATTGACAGACGTGGCAACACCACCCAGAACCCAGTCAACAGATAACAGAATTCATTCAGAACAGAATAAAATTACAAAAACAATTCAGAAGACCTGTGAGGCCAATCAAAGATCAAAATATTAACAATGTCAAAGAAGGGAAAAATATAGGACTAGAAATCCAGGTGATGAGGAGGTCAGATACATTGCAGGATACAAAATAATGTCTTAAATGCAGAGCAAACTTAATAGACTATAGGGTAACTCCAAAGAAAATTAATACTTCAAAACTTACCATGAAAATGAAGATCTAAGCAGAAGAAGCAAACACTAAAAATAAGAAGAAACTGACAAGAATTAGCGCAAAAAACATAAACTCAGCACAAGAAGGCATGGTGAGCAAAGGTATGACCAGCACCACACAAAAATTAACATAATGAAAGCAATTAATATATACCAACAGAATCCAGCAGCACATCAAAAACAATAATACATTATGACCAAGTGGGATTCATATCAGGGTTGCAAGGATGGTTCAACATTAGAAACACAATCAGTGTAATCCACCCTATAAATAAGAAGAAAGAAAAGAACCACATGATCATATCGATTGATGCAGAAAAGGTATGTAGCAAAATCCAACATCCATTCCTGATAAAAACACTCAACAAAATAGGAATTGAAGGGAAATTCCTCAACATAATTAAGAGCATATATACAAAACAACAGCCTACATTACTCTCAATGGAGAGAAACAATGCACCAGTGAAGACACACAGAGTGGCAGACTGGATAAGAAAATCTTCCAAATGGCAAGGATGTTAAGTACATTTCAAGATAAAACATACTGTTTTAAACTGGGGAAGCAGTCAATAAATTACAGGGTAACTTCAAAGAAAATTAATACATCTTCACACCATATCAACAAAAGAGAAAACTGTAGACTTTTAAACATTAAAACAACAGCAGCGAAGAAATTGACAAGAAAATGTACAAGTAAAAAGAACTCAGCAGAGCCAATATGTGGAACAAAGGAAACAGCAGCATCACACAAAACACACACACACACATACAGCAAAATGACTGTAATCAATTCATACCTAACAATAATTACACTGAGCAGCAATTAAATGCAGCAGTCAAGAGTCAGAAAGCAGTAAAATGAACAAGAAAACAATATCCTTCAATATGCTGTCTACTAGAGACACACCTTACACACAAAGACAAAAACAAAAATCAAAGAATGGAAAAATATATATCAAAAGCTAATGTCAATAAAACAAACCTAGTAGGAGTGGCAATATTGTTTCTTGTTGCAGACTGTGTAAGACTAGTCAGAGGTTCAAGGCCCTCTAGGGCCGAGTGTAACAAATGAGGCCACTGGCAGTTAATGGCAAATTGCTTCCATATTAATATTCAGGTATATATATTAAATTAATACACGGAGCCTTTGACAATCCACAGATAAATGTGATATTTTCCTAAAGCCGAGACTAAAGGTTGAAAGGTTAAGCCTTTCTCCAAAGGATTAACTAAAAATATCTTAGCT
>NW_006408557.1:10073410-10075952 GCF_000296735.1 Chrysochloris asiatica | reverse complement strand
CTGGAAGGCATGCGGTAAAGATGGCAGGGCAGTGAGTTGCTGCCTGCAGAGGCCATGATGCCTGTACTCCCAGGCCTGCCCACCAGTGATGTATCCACCCTGGCTTTGGGGTGCCTCATTTTCTCTCTGTCTCCTTATGTGTATTCTTGATATATATGACTCGCCGTCAGGTATCCTCTCCTCGTGAACCGAACCCCTACGTCGAGACGGGTCCCCGACAGTTTCTAATAAAATAGACTTTAGGGGAAAAACCAGCATAAGAGACAGAGAAGAACATTTTCTCCTGATTAAAAGCTGAATTGAACAAGAGAACATAACAATAATAAAAATCTATGCTACCAATGAAAGAGCCTCACAATACAGAAGTCAGACTCCAATAGAATTGAAGAAAGAAATTGACAACTCTACAACAATAGATTTTAATACACTACTCTTGATAAAGGGCAGAACAACTAGAAAGAAACTCAACAAAGACACAGAAAAACTAAACAACATAATCAATCAACTTGAGCTCATAATACAGAGCACTCAACCCAACAGCAGCAAAATACACATTCTTTTCCAGTACACATGGAACATTCTCCAGAATACACTGTATGTTAGGCCACAAAGTAAGCCTCAATACATTTTAAAACATTAAAATAATACAAAACATCTTTTCAGATCACAATGCTATAGAATTAGAAAACAACAAGAAGATCAAGGAAACAAAATCACGTACATGGAAACTGAATGACACCCTGCTAAAAAGCTACTGGGTAATAGTACAAATAAAACATGAAATTAAAAAATTTCATTGACTCAAATAAGAATAAATACAATATGTCAAAACCTTTGGGACACAGTAAAATCAGTACCCAGAGGGTAGTTTTAGTAATAAATGCACACATCCAAAACGAAGAAAGGACCCAAATTAACACTGTAGCACATCCCCAACAATTAGAAAAAGACCAGCAAAGTAAGCCCAGAGTCATCAGAATAAGAGAAATAATAAAGACTACAGCAGAAATAAATTAATTTGAAACCAGAAAAACAACAGAATCAACATGACAAAAAGTAGGTTCTGTCTTTTCAATATTTAGATTTAACACTTCACTCAAAATAGGAATTTATTTTATGGTAGAGTATGGATAAAGTTTCTACTTTTACTTTTGTCCCACTATTTGTAGAGCAATCCTTCCATTTTTCACTGTTAGGACGCAAACTTTGTATACACATACATACACACAAAATTCTTAAGGTATTGGGGGGTCTATCAATGGACTCTATTGCAATACATTGTTCTACCTATAGATTCTGTCAACATGACATTATTTGACTACTGTGGAGTTATGTTTTAGTATCTTACAGCACAAATCCCTTCATAGTATTACTCTTTCTCTAAATGAATTAGCTAAAATATCTTGATGAAGCTCGTTACCAATAAGTGACAATTTTGAAATAATTAATAAAAATAGTAGGAACCAGTATTGTTACTCCTTTCTCTACTTTTAACTTCATAGGTCATCTTTTGGCAACACATGATGATACTTACTTGAGAAGTCCAGCCCTATGGAAGACATAGAGATCCTGTTCAAGGACACAGTTGTTGAAAGGGACCATCCTCACGAAGTTCTGGATGAGGACAAACTCAGGGGTGAGGTGGGGCAGAGAAATTACACAAAAGTTCTTGTCCTAAAATGATTGAAAACCAGAACACATAGAGAGAGAATCAAGTCACTTTTCACATAAGCATTATACATCAGTTCTTGCTATACAAAATTAAGGAAAATAGCAATCATATATGTTCAATAGGGGAAGGAAATTAAAATCAAATTTTACTGTAACTTAGAAATTAATTGTATAAAAAATGGAGAAATAAGTAACTGCAAGAACATGGAGAAAATATCTGTATGTCTGGTTGAAACTTGAATAAATTAGTGCTATGATGACACAGTGGCTACAAAAATGGGCAACTAACAACAAAAATGGGACCCATTCAATATAGTTCTTATGAAAAAGCAGATTTTTAAATTAAGAACATTTGCACTTCATAGTTAATTCACAAATATGTGAGTGAGGCAGCACGGAGTTCTAGGTAGGTCTTTTGCTTACTAAGTTATCTTAAACCAGCCCAGTTCTTCTTTGTGAACTGAGGGAAAATCTCTCCAGGCTTTTTTGGCTCTAAAATCCCGTGACTATAAAGAAAGAGATTGAATCAAACATCCATTCCTGATAAAAACACTCAACAAAATAGGAATTGAAGGAAAATTCCTCAACAGAATAAAGAACACATATACAAAACCAACAGCCTATATTACTCTCAATGGAAAGAAATTGAAAGCCTTCCCTCTGCTAACAGGAACCAGACAAGGATGCCTTCTGTCACCAGTTCTATTCAATATTGTGCTGGAAGTCTTAGCAAGAGCTATACGGTAAGACAGGGAAATTAAAGGCATCCAAATTGGCAAAGGGGAAGTAAAACTCTCCCTATTTGCAGACGATATGATCCTATATGTAGAAAACCCCAAAGACTCAGTAAAAAAGCTACTAGACCTCATTG
>NW_006408557.1:10012233-10065015 GCF_000296735.1 Chrysochloris asiatica | reverse complement strand
TTGAATTTTTTTCTTCAGTTCCCTCAGCTTGAGAAATGCTGAGCGTGTTCTTCCTTTTTGGTTTTCTGATTCCAGATCTTTGCACATTTTGTTGTAATATCTGGCTTTATCTTCTCGAGCCGATCTTTGAAATTTTCTGTTCAGATCTTGGACCTCCTCATTTCTTCCATTTCTTCTGGTCTTCGGTCTTTAGTGTTTAATGTATCAAATCTGTTCTTCAGATGATCTCTAAATTAAGGTAGGATATATTCAACATCATATTTTGGCTCTCTCGGACTTGTTTTCGTTTTCTTCAACTTCAGTTTGAATTTGTATATGAGTAATTGATGGTTTGTTCCACAGTCTGCCCCTGGCCTTGTTTTCACTGATGATATAGAGCTTTTCCATCATCTCTTTCCACAGATGTAGTCAATTTGATTTCTATGTATTCTATCTGGTGAGGTCCATGTGTATAGTCATCTCCTATGCTGTCTAAAGAAGGTGTTTGAAATGAACAAATCATTAGTTTTGCAGAATTCTATCACTCATTCTCCAGCATCATTTCTATCACCAAGGCCATATTTTCCAACTACTGATCCTTCCTCTTTGTTCCCAACCTTTGCTTTCCAACCACCAGTAATAATCAATACATCTTTATTGCTTTTTTAATCAAATGCGGATTGAAGAAGTTGGTAAAATTCTTCTATTTCAGCCTCACTGGCTTTAGTGGTTGATTTGTAAATTTGAATAATAGTGGTATTAACTGAGCTTCCCTGTAGGTGCATGAATATTATCCTATCACAGACAGTGTTGTAACTCATAACTGATCTGGATATGTTCTTTTTGACAATGAATGCAACACCATTCCTCTTCAATTTGTCATTGCAGGCATAGTAAACCATGTGGTCGTCAGATTAAAAATGGACAATACCAGTCCATTTCAGCTCACTAATGCCAATGCCTAAGATATCGATGTTTATGTGTTCCATTTCATTTTTGACAACTGCCAGTTTTCCCAGATTTATACTTCATGCATTCATGTTCTGATTTTCAATGGATGTTTACAGCTGTTTCTCTTCATTTTGAGTTGTGCCCCATCTGCAAACGAAGTTCTCACGGGCTTTTCTCCCATGGGCTTTACTCTTCACGTCAACTCTACTTTGAGGAGGCAGCTCTTCCACAGTCGCATTTTGAGTGTCTTCAAACCTGATGGGCTCATTTTCTAGCACTATATCTGACAGTGTTTCTCTGCAATTCATCAGGTTTTCAGTGACTAAGTATTTGGAAGTAGTTCGTCACTCTTTCTCTCTAGTCTGTCTTCATCTGGAAGCTCATCTGAAACCTGTCCACTATGGGTGACCCTGCAGGTATTTAAAATACTAGTGGAATAGCTTTCAGAATCACAGCAACTCACAAGCCACCACAGTACGACAAATTGACAGGACAATAAATGCTGGCAAGGATGTGAAGAGACTAGGACGCTCCTGCATTGCTGGTGGGATTGCAAAATGGTGCAGCCTCTCTGGAAAGCAATATGGTGCTTCCTCAGAAGGTTGGAAATAGAAATACCTTATGATCCAGCAATTCCTCTACTTGGTATTTACCAACAAGAAACATGAGCCATAACACAAGTAGATGTATGCACACCAATGTTCATAGCAGCACTATTTACTATAGCAAAAAGATGGAATTAGCCTAAGTGCCCATCAAATGAAGAATGCATAAACAAACTGTGGTACATAAACACGATGGAATATTGTGTTAACTTGAAGAATAACAAGGAAGCTGCAAGCCACCGCAGAACATGGATGAACCTTGAGTACATTATGCTGAGTGCAATTGTCAGTCACAAAAGGAGAAATACTGCATAGGACCACTACTGTAAAAGACTAAGAAACGGTACCCATACTAAAGGGGAGGGTATTCTTTGCAGGTTACTGGTATGTGGGGGCTGGGGGGAGGGAAGGGAGGGGAAGGTGGAGCACAGGGTAGGAAATAGACACAGCATAGTTTGGGTGCTAGGGAGGGGGGCAATACACAAGAATTGGGAGGGGAGTGGAAGAACAAAGCGGATGGGAAAACAATTAGGCAGGTTTGCATGGGCTAAGTGGGACAGAGGTAAATAATGATGTATGCACACCCTTGGAAAAACAGGGCTCTGGGATATAGGGATTGAGACATGGTTAGAACGGGGAAAAGTGGGGAAATAATGTTAAGATGCCTGGCTGTCTTTTGAATCTTTGTTTCCCTGGCATACCATTATAAAATAGACATTTGAAGGGAAGAGAAAGGAATAGCCAGAAATGTCACCCTAGAAAGTTTGTAAGTCTGTCTTCTGCCTATAACTGATTAGAATACCAAAAATGGGGCTACAATGTGCCCAGTGAAGGAGGCTTCCTGCGGGACCTCTGCATTACATAAGACCATAGGTAGAATCCTGAACTGCATCCAGAATCTTCTGAGGTGGGAAATTTCCACTGGAAAGGACAAGGAGACCAGCCTGGAGCAGCTAGAAGAACAGAAGATACATCTTGAAAGAAAGACCGACAGAAAAATTACAAAATATAGGCAGTCCGACTGATCAGTACAAGAACAAGCAAGTTGCTCGTCCAGGAGACATCAAGTCAAGTGTTTGGGTACCCTCAGGGCAAACCCTCTTCCAAGACTCTAAGACTCAATGGGAATACATGCTCTGATTGGTGACCACATTCGTCACCGATAAGGTGTGTGCTGACGATCGCGGTGCAGGCTTTGGTTGGTTGATGATGTATGGAAGGGAATGTAACCATGGCAATGAAATGATATACGATAGACTGAACGTAAAACTAATGTTCTCCCATGTAAACTATCACATAATTCATAATAAAACATTAAGAAAAAAAAAGCTAATGAGCAACCATCTAGGATGCAACTATCAGGCTATCCAAGTAGAGTGATGAGAATTGAAGATGCTTAGAAGCAATTTGTTCAATGGATTAATGGAGCAGTGAATGTTAGTCTCCATGATTCTGAGACTAGAACAACTAGGTGGTGCCTGACTACTATTGCCCACTCTTCTGAAAGGGATCACATTAGAAGGTCCTAGAGTAGGAAACACTGTGGAACAAAACTCAAAATTATAAAAAGTCCGGGCTTACTGGTCAGAAAGAGACTGAAGGAACCCAAGACTAAGACCCTCACCACCATTCAGGTCTGGACCAGAACTCACCCTCATGGCCAATTTTCAGCCAAGTGGTGCTAGGTTTATAGGGAGACAACAACACTTGTGAGGTTTGCTTACCATGGAATGGTCACCATTCAAGATCAAAGGGGCAATATTCACCTGGGGACAAGGTAAAGTCAGATTGCTTGGGAAGGAGTGCTGAATGGAAATTAGAACCATAGGAAGGAAGTGGGATAACTGCTATTACAAGGAAGGGATTGCAGTAACTGAGATGAAACAAAGTGTGTGATTTGTATGATCTACAACTGATGATCTGCTCTGCAAACCTTCACTCAATTCACAATAAAAAAGTTTCAAAAATATAAAAAAATAAATTTCATCAGTTTCTCTTTTCATGTGTTGTTATATCTCCTAGAACATGTGGAGTCATTCCTGAGGCTGTGTTTCTAATGGATTAATGATGGTGTCGCTCTAGGCCAGCTGTGTGACCAAAGCCTGCCTGATCTTCTGTCAGGTCCCTGAAGAAGCAGCCGGCTCCTCCCAGAGCTAATTTGTCCCTCTGGGATCTCGCCTCCTCCTGAACTCTGTAAAGGCATTACTTTTTTTAATCCAAATTCCCAGGACATTTGTGCAACCCAAAGGAGAACTTTCGGGGAACTCTGGAGTCAAGTTGCTGAATGACAAGGGTTGGTGCCAAGTCACGGCAGGCTTTCTCTGGGAGGGCGGAGACTAAACATAATGAGCTGCCTAGACTTAGATTTGGAGGATTAAGGATGAAGTAATGAAGGTATTTTGTTCCTACCTCTCCCTATACTCTGAAGTGAAATAGAATTAAAATGTAAATAGGTCTTTTACCTTTTTAAAGTTAGCATTACAGCTTTCTAAAGTTGTAATGATAACTTTAAAAAAAGGTAAAAGATTTGCCTTTCCATGGACTTCAAAACAGGAATAAAATAAGCTTAATGCAACTTTGGTGGAATTTTCTTGAGAGAAATGAGTTTTATACATCCTATGCTCAGAGCACGCTGTATTGTTTTAAGAGCTTTGAAAATGCCTTAAAACTAATTCAATAAAATCACAATGAGGTACATTACTACAAGACTTCATTATATTATATTAACAAAATGAGGAAATATTATTTTGTTATATTAACAAAATGAGGAAAGATAATCTATGATCTCATAGTTTTAGGCAATATAATTAAACCATATTTACTTTTTGCTACATTATAAAAAGAATTGAGGTGCCCTGGTAGCATAGTGGATTATGAGCTGGGCTGATAGCAGCAAGGTTAGTAGTTTGAATCTATAGGTTGCTCCACGGGAAAAAGATGAGGCCTTCTGCTCCTATAAAGATTTACAGACTCTGAAACTCTATCTGGGGTTGCCATGAGTTGACATAGACACAATGGTGTCTATGTCAGGAGACATCAAGTCAAGTGTTCGGGTACCTTGATTCTCTTTGTGGTAATGGAATGGCACCATAGGATAAGCACTCGACCTCAAGATGAGTTTGAACTGCAAGACAGACAGTTCAAACTCACCAGCCGCTCAATAAAAAAACCCTATATAGGGTGACTATGAGTCAGAACTGACTCCATGGTACTTAACAACAACAACATTGGCAAAATATTAAATGATGCAGAATACACAGTAGTTAGTGCTTAGCTGCTAACCAAAAGGTCAGCGGTTGGAACCTACAAGTCTCTCTTGTATCTAGCTGAGCGTTCATCAGCTGAGCGATCTTGGGGATCAGCAGGTGGGTTTAAACTGATGTCCTTGCAGTTAACAGCCCAGTGATTATCCTATTGTGCCAGAAATTACAGCCTAGAAAACATTATGGGGTATTATGACTGTTACATAGAGTATGTTATGAGTTGGAATGGACTCAATGCCAAACAACAACAAAGCTATGCATACATTTCTTTTAATGTATGCATTGATAGGAAAATGTTAAAATAGCAAGACTGAAACTGTTTTCTGTGTTTAAGAGTTCATTCATAACACGCCATTTGACATATTCTCAGAGTGCAAAAGCAGTTCAAACCACACAATTATAGCATTTTAAATGTTTTTGTTGTTGTTGTTGTTATGTGCTGTCCAGTTAGTTCCGACCCATAGTGACCCTGTTTTGGGTTTCCGAGGAGCAGCTGGTGAGCTTGAACCGCCGATCTTGCAGTTCAAACAACTTTTCAGTCTGACGCATTAACCCATAGCACCAATGAATATGACATTTCACTATTCTAAAACTTCTCTAGCTTACAAACCAGTAATATTACTCAAAATTCAGCATGTACTTACAGGAAACAGATGGAAAACAAAATCCATAAAGTCCAGCGACCTATAACAAGAGAGTCATATTGTTACTGACCTGCTGTAGAAGCATATTTTTTCAAGAAATCTATGGCTCCTTTCCCCTCCGGTGGCGATTAGCTAACCACTAGCCAGAATTTGTGTCTAGCTGAGCATTTTATCCGCTGCAGAGGTCACAAGCTTCATATTTTAGTAATAACGTATTTTTTATTACTATTACAGCATTATTGCAATTAATCATCTCTGTATGTTCGAATAACCAATACAGAAAACTTTCATTATGGGGTTACAATCCTTGCCTTCCTTTCCGGAAGAACTGGGAGGAAATGTGAGCATATGATCTTTTCCTTTTTTAAATGCAATGCTGCAGATGGATATTCACAGACAAACCATAATAAGTCATGGGAGTTCTGTTTGAAAATTCAAAAGCTAAATTCTAAGCACAAGCTTATCTAAATGCACAGGGAAAAATAAATATAAAACAAGAAATTTAGAATGGCTTCCCAAGCTTTTTAGATATCTACAATGTCATTTTCCTGTGTCCTGGTGTTATGCTGTAGGATAAGCACTAGACTGCTAACACTGCAAGGTCGGCAGTTCAAGCTCACCAGCCACTCCTTGGGAACCCTATCAAGGGTCACTGTAAGTCAGATGGATCCTGGATATAAGTAGAGAATACCAGAAAGATGTTTACCTGTGCTTTACTGACTACGCAAAGGCTTTCGATTGTGTGGATCATGAGAAACTATGGACAACACCATGAAGTATGAGTATTCCCGAACACTTAATTGTACTTACGAGGAACCTGTACATGGACAAGAGGCAGTTGTTCTAAGAGAACATGGGAACACTGATTGGTTTAAAATTAGGAAAGGTGTACGACAGGGTTGTATTCTTTTACCATACTTATTCAACCTGTATGCTGAGCAGATAATCTGAGAAGCTAGGTTATAGGAAGAAAAATGTGGCATCAGGATTGGAGAAAGACTCATTCACAAACTGCAATATGTACATGATACAACCTTGCTTGCTGAAAGTCAAGAGGACTTAAAATACTTACTGATGAAGATCAAAGAGCACAGCCTTCGGTATGGATTGCATCTCAAAGTAAAGAAAACAAAAATCCTCACCAATGGACCAATAAACAACATTCTTATCAATGGAGAAAAGACTGAAATTGTCAAGGACTTCATTCTTCTTTGATCAACTATTAACACACTGAAGCAGCCGTCAAGAAATCAAACAACGTATTGCATTAGGCAAATCTGCTGCACAAGACCTTTTTAAAGTGTTGAAGAGCAAAGATGTCAGCTTGAGGACTAAGGTACACCTAACCCAAGCTATGGTATTTTCAATAACCTCACATGCATGCGAAAGCTGGACAGTGAATAAGAAGACCACAGAAGAATTGATGCTTTTGAGTTATGGTGTTAGAGAAGAATATTGGGCTGCCAATAGAACCAACAGTTCTGTGTTGGAAGAAGTGCAGCCAGAGTGCTCCTTGGAGGCCAGAATGGCCACACTTGTCTCTCATACTTCGGACATATTGTCAAGAGGGACCAATCACTGGAGAAGGATATCATGTTAGGTAAGGTGGAGGGTCAAAGAAAAAGAGGAAGACTTCCAGCAAGATGGATTGGCAAAGTGACAGCATAAATGGGCTCAAACATGGCAACAATTATGAGGTTGGCCCAGGACTGTGCAGTGTTTCATTCTGTTGTACACAGGGGTGCTATGAGTCGGTACCAACTCGATGGCACCTAACAACAACAATAACAACAACAACATGTGTATACAAAGTTTACATCACAACAGTGAGGAATGGAAAGATTGCTCTACAAATAGTGGGACAAAACTCGATGGAACCTAACAACAACAAATGAATCAGAATCGACTCAATGATACTTAATAACACAACAACAACATCATTAGGAAAAATGTTTTGAATTTCCTTTCAACCTTCAAAATCTCCAAAGAAGACTAAACTTGTAAGGGAAGAAAAGTACAAGTAATACAAGGTGAGAGAGAGTGTATTTAACTACATCCTCCAAATATGGCACTATTGATCATAAATATCACCAAACGATCACTATCAGTAGTGCTCTTAATCAACTAAAGAATCATCAGTTTTTAGCATTCAGATACTCTAGAACTTTCCAGCTTATAAAAACTTATCAATCTTTTTTTCTTTTCAATATTGTTCTGTTGGAAAATGTGGTGGAGTAGGTAGGGGTCCTAAATTAGATGTGGAATCTAGACCCCAGGGGCAGTAGCCACATCCAAACTGTCTGGGGTCATGAGCACAGACCTGAACCAACACAAAGTAGGGTGACTGGCGTGGTGGACACTGGAGGGTTGCTGACCAGTATCCATGGCGCTTCTTTCCAGCAGCTTCTATGGTTGGTTGCTTGGTCTCCTATCATTCCTCTTTCCAAATCATATGTTTGGGAAAACTCCAACCCCAGGTCTAGGGTGGACATGAGGCATACCTGAATGAGCCAACAAACACATGGCACTGTCTGACCCCAGCCACTGGCTCAGGAACACGTACACAGCACCAATCAGTCGAATGTCATTCTGGAGTAAGTAGGTCCCAAAGCAAAAGAACCGTCCTCAGGCTGGGGAAGAGGAGTGTGGGGTGTAAAGTCTAGGAACTGTCCTGGCCACAGGAGGAGGGACACTATTTGGAAAATGTGACCAACAGCAGGAAGGCAGAGCTGAGTGATGGACAGAGAAACTGATGTGGCCATATAAGACCTAGATCGATTCATATTTAAAATCAGTCTCATTACTGGATTTCTCCCCAGTTATGGAAAGCATGACTTCACATTTTAAAAACTGGTTTGGTTTCAGATGGTACCCATTTGACCTAGTTTCAATGGCTGGATGATCAGAACTTGACTAGAGGCAGATAAAAAAAAAATTTTTTTTTGATAAAGAAAACAAGTATAAATTGCTACAATTTTATGAACTTGACCTATACTTATGAATGTAATAGCTTAAAATATCAACCAAGAGGGAAGGAATCTTCACAGCAAGGATCATTCCCATCCCCTCTGTACACAGGGTTGATAGAGATGGGCAACTTAGACATTGGGTATGTAAAATAGTAGGGCTATAAAGGCGTGGCATGACTGGCTTACAAGTTTTCAAGAGGAAGTTTAGTTTCAGAGTGTGCGGGGGAAGGTAGAATCTCCGCTGAGTGGTTTTCATCCTGTCTAGATGGGGATGGTGAAAGGAGATGGGGATAAGACTCTTATGATTCAGTACTGAGTAATTGTCATGACTAATTAAAATTGTCACAACTATAAAGGTAAAAGTTTTGTAGCAAAAAGTGGGTAGTAGTTGATCTTACAGTCCAGGAGTAGAGGACTTTGGGACCATCAAATCAAGGGAAAAGAGAAGGAGCAGAGTGTGGGACCCTATCCAGAGAAGTAGCAACGCCAGAGATGGAGGCAGAAATGATGACGTGGAGAGATGAAGCAGCTGAGGACTCTAACTCATGGAGAGAGAGGGGATGTGTGCTTGCAGCTGGGGGACCAAGCTTTCAGGGTATGCCCTTGGGTTGCTTGAATGATTGTATATTCCCGAGTGTTTTGGTGTATATATATACATATATAAAACAACAACAACAACAGAGGGAATAGAAGCACATACTGTTGAATGAAGATGCATCGAGGGGATTGTAATCATTGCAGTGAAACGATATAGGATGAGCGTAAAACTGATGTACCCTATCACTCAATTCAAATAAAAACTTAAAAAAAAAAAAAGAAGCTAGTTTGGGTTGAATTGTCTGCCACTGGGAACCAAAAGACTAAAGAAGCAGCAACCCAAATCCAAAGTCCCACAAAATGATAATTTTATAGGGTAGGGAGCAGCATTTGACTTTGTGAGAGATAATTTTCCAGATCTTCAGTTGCTGCATAGGTGAGTCACACCCTGGCACCTCTATTACCAAGTTGGGTGCTTTACCAGTCCAGACTCTTTCGGGATGGGGCCCAGGAATTAGGGTTTAAAAAAAACACTTTCCCAGGAGATAATGACATATAGCCAGCTTTGGAAACTGCTGGCTTTACAAAATAAAAATATCAGGCCACTACTCTCATAAGGAAGTTATAACACAATCAAAAACCTGGTCAGAACTTGCCTTGCTTCATGCTTCTCATCAATACAAAACAGCTGAATACAAAAAGCAGTTGATGCTCCCTTGTAGCTGGGACGGAAATTGTTTATCTCCTTGAGCAGTAAGATGGATGCTGAACTCTCGCTGCTGACTTCATATTCTACCTCCTCAACAATGGAAACTTCACTGAGCTTTTCAATGTCCTAGAGCAAGGAGAGATGAAGAACTAAATGGAAATCCTATTCATTTTCTAGGGAAAGACGCACCATCCCTACCTTGTACCAGGGCAGGTGTGAATGCCTCACCAGGAACAAGTCATCCTAAACCAGGCCTAATTTTTAGGCAATGTTCTTAATGAAAGATCAAAAATTTACAAGATGATTAAAACAAGTTGTTACAAAATGGCCAGAAAATGAATTATTTCAGTTGTCTTTTGTTAAAGAATCCATATTTTAACCACATCAGTGGATAGAAATTAGAGCTGTGACACTCTGGGATAAGCACTGGACCACAAGGTCAGTTAGAACAGCAAGGTCAGCGGTTAAAATTCAGAAACCCTAGACAAGGTCTCTATGAGTCAGATCCGAATCAACAGCACATAACACCAGCAGCAGTGATATTTGTATTTGTATTAATTGTATGAGCAAAGTTACTTCTTTACCAAAGAGTTTTCATTGTGCTTTTGTGATTCGAGAATTTGGGGTTCTTGAGACTGCCTGCTGGTTCCAGGACTAAACTTGGTGGTGAGGTGGAGACCAGGAAGGGTTCAGTTGCCACGGCCACCTAAAGTTCACATTGAGTCTAGACTTTGCTCATCTCAGCGGCACCTAAAAAGATGCTATGATTAAGTTAGAGGAAAAGGATTCATTTTGACATACAGACCCTTAGTACAAAACTGTACCAGGAGGAAGCAGTGCCTGGACAAATGTATATGAATGATACTGAAAGAGCATATGGGAGTCCTGGTGTGGCACTGTGCGTTAATGCGCATCTAAAGGTCAGTGTGAGCCACAGACTGGTAGTTCAAGCATGTCAGTCGCTCCTCGGAAACCCTATACAGGGTCGCTATGAGTCGGAACTGACTTGATGGCACTTACCAACAACAACATGAGCATACGAGGGTACATAGGACACACATAATTAGAGAAATTTACATGCTTTTTTTCTGCTCCAAAACCAAAAGAAAAAAATTGTACCTAATAAATTTGTTACAAATAATTGATGCTGAAAATACAACTTTAGTTCTAAATTGTGTAGTAGGGCCTATCGGATAAAGGACTGATCACATAGGTATACAAGTTAATCAGAGGGAGCTTTGGAGAGAAATTCCTAAAGAGGGCAGTAGAAATAAACTGGCAGAGGCACGAACAGTCTAAACCATGTGAGGTCAACTAGTAGTATGCATGGGCCCAGTTCAACCCTGACCTCAATGTCACTGCCGTATTCACTTTGAACTGTTGATAGAGATTGCTCAGTCACAGCTTCATCACCAAGTTTTTCCTGCAATGACAAGAGCAAGACAGAAGAATTCATCAACACCACAGCAGTTTCAGCCTAGACTCTGATGCCTGGGCTTAAATCCTGACCCAAGTGTGTGACATGGGAGAAATTATGTAGCCTCAGTTTTCTTATTGTCCAAAGGAATAATAACAATTTTTACCCTGTAACATTGTTATGGAGTCCTCATGTGTCACTGTAGGATAAGTGCTGAACTGCTAACTGCAAGGTTGATTGTTCAAACCCACCAACCACTCCTTGAAAACCCTATTTGGGGTCACTATGAGTCATTACTTACTTGATGGTACTTAACTACAACAAGCTTGTTATGGTGGGAATGCAGTGGCTCTGTAGGACCGCAAACCACAAGGTCAGTTATTTGAGTCCATCAGCTGCTACACAGGAAAAAGATGAGGCCTTCTGCTTCCAAAAAGATTTATAGCCTTGGAAACCCTATATAAGGTTGCTATGAGTTGAAATCAACTCCACATCACTTAACAACAACAAAGTTGGAATAAGGAAAATAATAAAGATATATATGCTTAGCACAGGGCCAACAGATACATTACTAACTAATATGATTATTAGATATTATTAGTAATTATTCTAGCTCTTTTGTGTAACTTGTACACTAAGTTTTTTAAAATAGTTTTATTGAGGTGTAACTGATATACAATAAAGAACATATATTTAAAGAGTACATTTTTAAAAAGTTTTGACTTCTATAGGCACCCATGAAAATATTACAATTTAGAAAATGAACTCCCAAAAGTTTGTATGTTTATACATATTCCTTTCTGCTTTTTGTCACTATAAAATAGTTTGTATTTTCTGGGATTTTATATAAATGTCATCATATAGTATGTACTCGTTTTTTGTATGGCTTCTTTCACTTGTCATAATTACTTTGAAATTCATCCTCTTGTGGCATGTATCAATAGTTCTTTCCTTGTTGCTGTCATCCTTGGGAACCCCTATACAGATTTCCATGAGTCAGAACCAACTCAACAGCACTTAACGATGACAACAAGAACAGTGACTAATGAGTTTGAGCATCGTTTCATATTATATAACTTCTTTTAGAAAGTGTTCAAATCTTTTGACCATTTTTTAATCAGGTTATTTAGCATTTCTTATTATTGTGTTTTGAAAAATTGTATATTCTAAAAAAATTCCCTCATCACATATATGGCTTTCAAATATTTTTTTTTCTAGAAATTGTAGTCTTCGTTTTACATTTAGGTCTATATGAAAATGGCATGGAAAACCACATGTGACCTCACTCTACAAGTGGGAAGGAGAATCAAACTCAACATCAGACCAGGGTGGATTCCTATGAGGGGAGATAGATATATCTCCATCCTCCGATGTCAAACTTCTTTACAAGTTTGACACCAAGCATCCTTCCCCAAGACACTCTCTATTTCTCTGCTGGGTTCAATAATTCATTGCAATGGCCACACAAAACTCAGACAGCACTCACAATTAGCCTCTTCTTAGCCATGTCCACAGGCCCACCTCTCTCTAGTCTTCAGTCTCTTTGCTATGTGGCTCCTTGGCCTTTGTCCTGCTCCGACAATGTTACAAAGATCTTTTAGCACTGCTGATAAATGCCCAAGGGCACTCCACAATGCCTTAAGTAACCATGAGTTCCAAGATGATCAACGCTAGCTTCATGGGGTAGCAAACCTACCCTGCCCTTCCCTACTTCACCCCTCTAACTCAGTGCCAAGAAGCCCCCGACTCCAAAAGTAATCCACCTGCCCGAAGGCACTTAGCTTTACTTGGTCAGTGGTTTGGGAAGCCCTCAGCTCTGCCTCCTGTTCTTGGTTCTGTGGCTCTGCCACTTCTTTGCCACTCCCTTAACATCACAGCTCTCAGACTCATGGGTCAAAGAGGTTCAACACACCGAGATCTTTAAGTTCAAAGGACGTTCTCCACTTCTTACTCTTCTTTCTTGATGGTAGTGGGATTCCCATGATAGCTACTGAGATGACTCATTTTAAACCCAGAAGGATGAACAAAACTGACCAATACCCACAGTGAAGTTCCATACACCCTATTTGCATGGTCCCACCCAGTCACTTAGTGGGAGTTACGAAGACTAGAAGAACCATATCAAATAATTCACTGCATCACAATCTATGATCCATTTGGAGTTCATTTACGTATATGGTATGAAGTATGGATTGAGCTCTTTTTTATTTTTGCATACGGATATATACAATTATTTAAGCACCGTTTGCTGTGAACCTTTATCAAAAATTAGTTGTCTATATGAACATACGTTAAATCCTCTGGATCGTCTGTTCTGTTCTACTAATCTGTTGTTTGGCTTTGACATCAACACTATACTATCTTAATTACTAGAACTTTTATATAAAGTTTTTAAATCAATTAATGTTTGTCCTCTGACTATTCTTTTCAAAGTTGTTTTAGCTACTGTACACCCTTTCCATTTTCATATGAATTTTGGAATCAATTTATATATTTTTATAAAAGTTCCTTTCATTAGAGTTGGAGTAAATCTACAAATCAATCTAAAAAGAATTGACATCTCAACAATATTGGATCTTCTAACCTATGAACACAGAGAGCTAGGGTAGCGTAGTGGTTATGAATCAGGCTGCGAACCGCAAGGTCAGCAGTTCAAAACTACCAGCTGTTCCACAGGAGAAAGATGAGGCTTTCTGCTCCAGTAAAGATTTACAGCCTAAGAAACCCTGTACAGGGTCGCTATGAGTCGGAGCTGACTCCACGGCACATCACAACAACAACAACCCATGAACACAGTGTTACTTTCCAATATTGTTGAGATGTCAATTCTTCTTAGATTGATTTGTAGATTTACTCCAACTCTAATGAAAACTCCTACAGGAACTTTTTGGATTTCTCACAGTAATGTTTTGTAGTTTTTTATTACACAGATCTTCAACCTGCTTTTGTCAGATTTATCTCTATTTCATGTATCTGTAATATTGCAATAGTATTTACTTCACTTTCTAATTGCTGTTCACTGATATTATACAATTTATTTTTGTATAATAATTTTGTATGCGTTCAGTAACCTTGCTAAATTATCTTACTAGTTACTGAAGCTTTTTAATAGATTCTGTCAGATTTTCTCCAAAGAAAATTAAGTTATCTAGGAGTAAAAGATGGTTTTCATTCTTTCTTTCCAATCTGAGTATCTTTTAAAACTTCTTTTCTTTGCTATTTTGAGAAGCCTCAAACTACCAGTACAATTCTGAATAGAAGTGGTGAAAGCAGATATCGTTTTCTTATTCTAACCTTGGGGAAAAAACATGCACCTCTTTATTGTTAAGTATGACGTTGTCATTAGATGCTACAAAATCTGTTCTGACTCACAGCGACCAAATGCACAACAGAAAGAAACATTCCTGCGCCATCATCAAAATTGTTTTTATGTTTGAGTACATTGTTGCTGCCGATGTGGATGTATCAATCCATCTCATTGGGGTTCTTCCCTTTTTCATTAATCTTCCACCTTATTAAGAATGTCTTTCTACAAGACTGGTATCTCCTGACAATGTATCCAAAATACAAGCGATGAAGTCTTACCATACTTGCTTCTAAGGAGTATTCAGACTTTTAAGATAGATGTATTAGTTCTTCTGGCAATATTCTTATTCTTCTCCAACACCATAATTCAAATGCATCAATTTTCCTATGGTCTTCTGTATTCATTGTACAACTTTTACATGCATATGAGAAAATTAAAAATACCATGGCTTGGGCCAGGAGCCCCTTTCTCCTCAAACTGACATCTTTAACACTTTAAAGACTTCTTTTGAAGCAGATTTTTCCAATGAAATACTTCATTTGATTTCTTTTTTATTCTGGGGGGTGAGTGGGTAGGTAAGGGTATATAGGAGTAAGGAGTTAGGGTTATATCTATGACTAAGTCTAGGCAAAGCCCAGGACTTTACTAAGTGTTAGGCTTATGGTTACAACTAGGGTTAATTTAATGGTAGGAGTTGGGCTATGGCTAAGAGCAAGGCTTGGTTGGTCTACTTTAAGTGCTACAGTTAGGTATATATATATATATATATATATTTTTTTTTTTTCTTGAAATCAACCATTTCTTTTTGGTACAGTGATTCTGTATTCCTATTTTCTTTTGATGCTTTCTGCATCATTCAATAATTTGCACATAGAATCCTTCAATACCACAAGTCATTCTTGAATTTTTTCTTCAGTTCCCTCAGCTTGAGAAACGCTGAGTGTGTTCTTCCCTTTTGATTATCTAACTCCAGGCTTTTGCACATTTCATTGTAATATTTGACTTTGTCTTCTCGAGCCGACCTTTGGAATTTTCTGTGTAGTTTTTGTACTTCTTCACTTCTTGTGTATGCTTTAGCATCTCTAAATGGTGAGCAAGTTTCAGAGTCTCTTCTGACATCTATTTTGGTCTTCTTTCTTGTCTTCTTAATGACCTTTTGCTTTCTTCCTGTATGATGTTCTTGATGTCATCCCACAACTCTTCTGGTCTTTAGTGTCTAATGCATCAAATCTGCTCTTCAGATGATCTCTAAATTCAGGTGAGATGTGATTTAATGTAATATTTTGGCTCTCATGAAATTATTTTAATTTTCTTCAGCTTCAACCTCAATCTGCATATGAGCAATTTATGGTCTGTTCCACAGTCTGCCCCTGCCTTGCTTTGGCTGATGATATAGAGCTTTTTCACCGCTGCTTTGCACAGATGTAGTCAATTTGATTTCTGTGTATTCCATCTGGTGAGGTCTATGTGTATAGTTATATTTTACATTGTTTAAAAAGGTATTTTCAGTTAAGTCACTGGTCTTGCAAAATCCTACCACGTACTATATTTTCCAATTACTGGTCCTTCCCCTTTGTTTCCAACCTTTGTGTTCCTATCACCAGTAATTATCAATACGTCTTGATTGCATGTTTGATCAATTTCAGACTGAGGAAATTGGTAGAATTCTTAAATATCATCATCACTAGCTTTAGTGGTTGATACGTAAGACCAATGATGATGAACTGGTCTTCCTTGTAGGCGTATGGATATTATCCTGTCACAGACAGCACTGTACTTCATGACTGATCTTGTTATGCTTGTGGGTTTTTTGGTTTTTTTTGTTTTTTTTTTTTGAGGATGCATACAATGTCATTGCTCTTCAATTTGTCATCACTGGCATAGTAAATAATGTGATTTTCAAATTCAAAATGGCCAATATCAGTCCATATCAGCTCACTAATGCTTAGCTTATCGATGTTTATGTACTCCATTTCATTCCATTTTCCCCAGATTCCTACTTTGTACATTCCATGTTCCGATCGTTATTGGATACTTACAAGCCTTTTCTCTTCATTTTGAGATGTGTCCCATCAGCAAGTGATAGCCCAAGGGCTTTACTTCATTCACATCATCACAGTCAACTCGACTTTGAGGAGGCAGCTCTTCCCCAGTCGCATTTTGAGTGTCTTTCAACCTGAGGGGCTCATCTTTGGGCACTATATCTGACAATATTCTGGTGCTCTTCATCATGTTTCAATATTCAATAATCCGATGCTGACAGTGTTCCACTGCTATTCATAAGGTTTTCAGTGACTAGATATTAAGAAGTAGTCGGTCTCCCCTTCATCCTAGTCTGTGTTCTTCAAGAAGCTCGGCTGAAACCTGTCTCCTGTGATGACACTGCTGGTATTTAAAATAGCCATCGTATGGCTTCCAGAAACAGCAACACACAAGACACTGCAGTAGGACAAACTGACAGACAAGTGATGGCTATTATCAGTCAATTATAATTAACTCATACAGCTCATGCTGTTGTTTTCACTGTGCTGATGTTTTCACATTCGCTGATTTTGTGAGATTTTCTAGCTACAACATTGCAGTAAATAGTATTTGTGAACCTGTATCAATAGCTATTTTGAGAATGAAGTATTAAGAAACTAAAGGAAAAGGAGAAAAAATTTTAAAGGCTACTGCTCTGTCACTAATAATGTTGTAACTAATAATGGTGTAATTCAATATAAAAGATTTTGCACAATAATATTGTTGTTGTTTTTGTGAGATGCCATCGAGTTGGTTATGAAACACTACCCAATCCTGCGCCATCCTCACATTTGTTTTCATGTTTGAGTCTGTTGTTGCTGCCACTATGTCAATCCACCTTCCTCTTTTATGCTGACTCTCTACTTTCCCAAGCATGATATCCTTCAGAGGCTGGTCCCTCCTGATAGTATTCATCGAATCTAAGAAACATTATATTTCAGAAACTTAACAATTATACTTGTCACATAGCCTATGCATAAAATTGATAATGAATGTTACTAAGATTTCTGTATGGTCTGGAATAGGAGGACGTCCATGGAGGATGAGGGGGTGACCCCAACCCTAATGACACCACAATTTCACCTCTCTGATCTCTCCTCCAACCTATAAATGTCAGTGGCTTTATTTTCCCAGGACTTAGAGATCTGATGTCTCGACTTGGGGGCTTTACTGAGTTCCCACTTGTTTCCCCTCCCTGTGTCTGGAAACGCTCAAGCATGTCTGTCCATTGTAGCCTGGTGATCCATGTCTTGAAAACTCATCTCATATATGCCTTAGTTTTCTAGTGCTGCTACAGCAGAAATACCACATGTGGATGGCTTTAACAACCAGAAATATCTTCTCTCATAGTTTAGGAGGCCAGAAGTCCACATTCTGAATGCTAGCTCTTGGAGAAGACTTTCTCTTTGCCAGCTCAGTGGAAAGGTGCTTGTCTCCTTGCAGCATCAGCAAGCCCAGTATTCCCTGGAGATCTCTATACACCTTGGCATCAATCTTCCCCTGGTTCTAGGAGCTTCACAGTACAAGGTACCAGGTCCAAAGGATGTACTCTATTACCGGCTCTTCTCTCTTGGTGGTAGTAGATTCCTTCTTTGTTCAAATCTCTCTCCTTTAATCTCTTGTAAAATAAAATATGTTGTCTGCCACACCCTTGGGAACCTCCCTCAGATTCAGGTGGTGATGAGATTCTACCCTGGGAGTCCTGGTGTGGCTCTGTAGACTAAGCACTGAACTGCTAACCATGAGGTCAGTGGTTCAAACCCACCAGCTGCTCCTTGGAAACTCTATATAGGATCACTATGAATTGGGACTGACTCACCAGCATTAACAACAACAGCAACATTCTCACCCTTAATCCTCTTATTGGTTTATCACATCAGATCACATAATAGGGAGAAGCTACATCTCAACAACCACACCACTGATAATCCTGACCTAGTTTAGATGACATAAAAGCTTAACTATCACAATATATTTTGCTACTTTTTGATCATTTCTGGCAGGAGGACAATCCTAGGCTCTGTTACATCATCTTAATCAGAAGTGGAAGATCCTTCACTAATCTTTTTTTTTTAATTAATTATACTCATCAACTTCATTTTCCTCAATCTAATCCATGCCATACAACCTGCTTTGAAAAGACCAGGTGTCCCCCATCTCAGTTCCCAACTTTGAAATATTTCCACTCTCCTTTCCATGTACTGGTACCCTGGGGACATAATGCATTGTATTGGGCTACTAACCGCAAAGTTAGGAGTGTGAACCCACCAGCAGCTCACTAGGAAAAAGAATCACTATACTGTCTGCTCCCATAAAGACTGATAGCCTCAGAAACTCTATGGGGCAGTTCAACTCTGTCCTATAGGTTCACTAAAAGTCAGAATGAACTTGACAGCACTAGGTTTAGTTTCGGGTTTTTTTTTGTTTTTGTTTTCCCATGTACCAAATTGGGGCCTCTCCTCTTACTCATAAATGCTGTAACCTTCCTTAAGGACAGGACTATGTATGGGTCTCCTGGGTACCCTTGCAGAGTGCCTGACCTTGTGAGTACCCAATCTCCTTACAGAGAATAAGGAGCATTTGAAATGTGATTCCTACCAGCTACAGGTTGGATTCTTTTGTGGTTCTGGGGATTAGAATTCAGAGATGATGTGAAAGTAAGTATGGACAATTCAGTTGCCCAGAGTTAAGACTCAGTCCCTACGTCTTCCTCCGCTTATTAAGATTTTCTTTGGATGAGTTGATAGACAAAAACAAAATTTTTGTAGTTAGTTTATTTTGTTTTGTTTTTTTTTGCCAAGGTGAAAATTAGAACAATAGTCCTGGAAGGAACAGCACTGTACCTGCCCCATCCTGCACTAAGGAATGGATTCTGAACCCAGTTAGTTGGAGGAATTACAGGTTTAGAACCTGAAGCAGCTATGTGGTGGGACATGTCTTGAAAGTAGGGTTGATTTAGGACCAAGCTAGCCAAACTACCCTGGAAGGAAGTCTGTTCTCATCACTCTTGCACCACCTCTTTGTTGAAGACTGAAGGGAAGACCAGTCTGGGGGGTCCTGCTCCTAAGAACACAGGGACACATTCTGAGGCCCTATGGATCCAGTCAATGTGTGCATTTGCATCACTGGGAACCTGTTAGTGGTCAGAGGTTAGAATGATGCACAGATAGAGTGATGCTCAGATTCTTGGCTCAGCTGCCAAATCCTATTGCACTTGTAATGTGGCTGATGTGAGATCCCTTCAGGGTGGCAGTAAAGCACATCTCGTTGAAGTAGGAGGGGGCAGGGTTTCAGCTGAGGTTGGACAGAGACAAGGAGGCACAGCAGGCCTCCAAGGAGCTGTGGTCTAAGCTTCTTTAGTTTTCAGGGGTTATCCAGGGCAAAAAGGCAAACATGACCTCATTTGAGTATGTGGACAGTATATCTGTCTTTTCAGAAAGTAGGGACTTCCTAAGTCGCTTTATGATGAACAGCTTTCTCTGTCCATGCCTCCTGGAACCCAGGAAAGTGTGGGGAGGAAAGTAAAGAAGACACAGACTTCTGTACTGACCTGAATCTTGACCATACTAGTGAGGCTTTAGTTTGTCTAATGTAAACTCCTGGGCCCACTGGACTTCCCAACCTTACAGCCTGTGAGGCATTTTCCACACCCGATGTTAGAATGTCTCTGTAAAGTCCTCAGCACCAAAGGCACGCACCACACAGGTCATCCTCAGCCCACAACCACATCCCAAGTATGGGGGAATGATTCTGCTACCTGGATGCTTTCCAAGACATCAAAGGAGGCAGATTCCCGGTGATCCTCAATGGTTTTCTGGGAACCCAGGCTGCTACTCCGGAGCTCAGCATCTTTGAAAGAAAGATGGAATAAGGACAGAGAATGGATGGTAAGTACCTCCAATGAGAAGGAATTGGAAACAGCATGAATGTGTGCTTTGAGACCACAGTATACGTGAGGACTCTATTTCAGTGTGTCATACAGGAGGTGGGAGGAGCAGAGTCTTTGCAGCCCACCCTAATCTGACCCTGACATGAGATGAGCACAACTGGATGCCTCTCAGTGTTCCAGTTGCCTTGTTTACATGTTGTTGTTGTTATGTGCCGTGGAGTCGGTTCTGACTCACAGTGACCCTGTACAGGGTTTCCAAGGCTGTAAATGTTTATGGGATCAGAAAGCCTCATCTTTCTCCCGCAGAACAGCTGGTAGTTTCGAAATGCTGACCCTGAGGTTATCAGCCTGATTCGTAACCACTACGCTACCAGAGTTCCTTACATAGCAAAGATAAAACTCTCCTGCCTCCTAGAGGAGTGTGGGGATAAAATGATGTGTTCAGGACGAACGTGAGTTGGTACCAAGGAGGTCCTTGGCAGTTACTATGCAATGTAGGCATTTCATAGCAGACCCTTTGGAGCTCATAAACAGTTGATCACAAACTTTCTGGATGCAACTTTGAAAAGGTTTTTACAAAAGAGTGTGGAAAAAGACCCCAGTATACTATGCCAGTGTTATCTGAATGCCAAGGATTTGCACAAGGGCTCCTTTCTCTTTGTTTGAATATTGTGAGCAGACAACAGTCACTATTGTTATTTTTCTAAGCAGAAGAACTAGAGCTGAGCATTATTTTCATACTGTATTATGTTCTGAAGAGTCAATAACCAGGATTATCTTGGAGTACTTCAACCTTCACCACAAATTATTTCGAGTAGAACAACAATATTTCCATTTTGCCTAAAAAGCCCTTGGCCCGCTCCTCTTCCTTCTGATTTTATATTTTTATTTACCCAGAACAATCATGCCTATAGAGGGTGATTTAGAAGAGGATGTCCCTCACTGCAGGAAGGCCTTTGCTTCTTCCTTCTTTTTGGCTCACCCAATGCCTGCTCTGCTTGAAAAGGTTTCTAAGCCATGACATCTGTTCTCAGCCTTTGGGCCTCAGCTCAGAGCAACCCTAAGACGCTCAGCCCAGCAGCTGTCCTTCCTTACATGGCTGCCACAAAGGTCGGCGAAAGTAGGGCCTGCTCAAGGCTCCCAAGCCATTGCTGCCAGCATGGGCACGCTGCTCTGTCTTCTTACTTTAATCATCTCATTGCCAGGGCAGCTGGCATCCTTTCTGCTTCCTCCTCTCCCACTGTGATTCTCTCGTGTTTGTTTTGGCAGCAACCCCTGCAGGCACCTCTTCACCCCTAGTCACCAGGTTACTAGCGCCCTAGTCCTGCTTCTGGAAAAAACATAGGCGATGAAATAGAATGACACTGTACAAGAAAATTTAGATGCCTAGGGAGGTGAGCAGGACATAGACAAAGAGATACAGAATGTTGAAAGAACAGTGAGAATCTCAAGAGAAGAGAGGACATAGGACTTAGAATCCCTCTTCTGACACGCTTTGGGGCAATAAAATATATCACATCTAAAGCTTCTGAATATGTCCTTCACCTGTATAAACGTCCAGCTAATGTCCAGATAATCTTTGCAGGACTTCTAGTGTAGTTGATGATGAGAGCAGCTTGCATTTCAGGTGGATTTATTTTATTATACAGTCTTTGGGTGGTTATTACATAGGCATTGGACACTGAGGCTTAACCCACAGTCAAGGCTGTATTCTTTGTAGTGCAACTAGTTAACGCTTGGCTGCTAATAGAAAAGTTGGAGGTATGAGTTCACCCAATGGTGCACTGGAAGAAAGGTCTGGCAATCTACTTTCAAACACTCACTTATTGAAAAGAATATGGAGCACAGTTCTACTTTGACACACACAGGGTAGACAAGAGAGTAGGAACTGACTTAATGATAACTGATTGTGTTTTTGGTTTTATTTTGCTAATGAGATACAACACACATGCACTAATATGCACAGCTTGTTGTTGTTGTTGTTGTTAAATGCCTTCGAGTCGGAGCCGACCCATAGCGACCCTGTACAGGGTTTCCGAGGGTGTAAATCCTTACGGGAGTAGAAAGCCTCATCTTTCTCCTGCGGAGCGGCTGGTAGTTTTGAACCACTGACCTTAAGGTTCGCAGCCCGATTCGTAACCACTACGCTACCAGAGCTAGTGACTTCAAACCTATGTCTATACCCAAGTAGTAATTACCATCTTGATGAATATTGAAAACATTTCCACCACACAAAAAGCTCAGTCAATATCCCCCTAAAAGAGCTGTCTGACTTTTAGTTTCATCACTTTCAATGGTGAGAAGCTACAGTTATTGCCCTTGTGAAGAGGAACCAGACAAGGATGCCTTTTATCACTTTTCTTCAATATTGTGTTGGAAGTCTTAGCCAGAGCTATAAGGTAAAAGAAAGGGAAATTAAAATTAAATTATAGGCAAATTGGCAAAGAAAAAGTAAAACTCTCTCTATTTAAAGATAATAAGATCCTATACTTACAAAATCCCAAAGACTCTGCAAGAAAATTATTGGAACTCATTGATAGATTTGGCAAAGTGCCAGGGTACAAGATCAACATAAAAATTCTGCTGGATTCCATTAAACTATTAAAAAGAGCTCTGAGAAGGAAATTAAGAAAGCAATAACATTGACAATAGCCACCCAGAAGATGAGATACTTGGGAATAAATTTAACCAGAGAAAACAAAAGACCTATACAAAGAAAATTACAAAACACTACTACGAGAAACCAAAAAAGACCTGTAGAAATGGAGGAATACACCCTACTCATGGGTAAGAAGAGATAACATTGTTAAAATGTCAACACTATATACAGATATAATGCAATCTCAATCCAGAGTACAACATCACTCTTTAAAGAGATAGAAAAACTAATCACTGACTTTATATAGAAAGGAAAGAGATCCCAGATAATCAAAGCATTATTTTTAAAAAGAACAACAAAATAGAAGGCTTCTTACTTCCCGATCTCAAAACCTACTACACAACCACAGTAGTCAAAACACTCAGATACTGATACAATGAAAAACATAGATCACTGGAACAGAACTGAGAACCAAGAAGTAAACAGTCAGGTCAGTTGATTGTTGACAAAGGGCCAAAATGTATTATATTGTTATTGTCATTGTTAGATGCCATCAAGTCAGCACCAACTCATAGTGACCCTATGCACAATAGAACAAAACACTGCCTGATCCCATACCAATCTCACAATCGTTGCTAAACCTGAGCCCGTTGCTGCTGCCACTGTGCCAATCCATCTCGTTGGGGGTCTTCCTCTTTTTCTCTGAGCCTCCACCTTACCAAACATGATATCCTTCTCCAATGAATGGTCCCTCCTGACAATATGTCCTAAGTATGAGAGATGAAGTTTGGCCACCCTGGCTTCCAAGGAGCATTCTGGCTATACCAGAGATTGGTTTGTTCTTCTGGCACTCCATGGTGTTTTTAGTATTCTACTCCAACACCATAACTCAAATACATCAATTCTTCTACGGTCTTCCTTATTCACTACCCAACTTCACACGCAAAAGAGGTTACTGAAAATACCATGGCTTAGATCAGGCATCCTTTACTCTTCAAACTGACAACTCTTCAACACTTTAAAGAGGTTTTAAATAGCAGATTTGCCTAATGTAATACATTGTTTTATTTCTTGACTGCTGCTTCCATGAGTGTTGATGGTTGATCTGAACAAAATGAAGTTTCTGACAACTTCAATCTTTTCTCTATTTATATGTATTATATGGAAAGAGATAGTCTCTTCAACAAATGGTGTTGGCAAAAATATAAATTCATTTGCATAAAAATGAAACAAGATCCTTATCTCACACCATGTACAAAAATGAACTCAACAGAGATTAAAGACCTAAATATAAAGTCTAGAACTATAGAGATCATCAATGAAAAAAAAAACAAGGATAAACTTAGGGTCTCTGTTATACAGTAAAAACACACAATCTAACAATATTGGAAACACACAAATAGAAGACAAAATGGAAGATAGGGATTGCTAAAAAAAAATAGACACTTATGTGTACCAAAGGATTTCATTAAAAGAGTAAAATAAGAAGACAAAGACTGAGGGAAAAATATTTGGCAACAAAATATGAAAGGACTACTCTAAAATTTTTAGAACACTTAAAACACCTCAATAAAAGACAAATGATCCAATTCAAAAGTGGGCAGAGGACATGGACAGACACTTCACCAAAGAAGACATTCAGGAGACCAACAAACATATGAAGAAATGTTTATAATTATTAGTCAATGTTGTTGCTGTTGTTAAGTGCCATCAAGTCAGTTCTTATTCATAGCAATCCTGTATAGGGTTTCCAAGGAGTGGCTGATGTGTTTGAAGCACCAATCTTGTGGTTCAAACCGACCTTGTGACCCAGTGCTTGAACCCACAGCACCACATCAGGATTTCATTAAAGAGATGCAAATCCAAACAACAATGAGACACCATCTTACTCCAGCATTAACAGCATAGTTAATCATAATAAACAGAAAACAACACATGCTGGGCTAGGGTGTGGAGAGATTGGGACCCTCCTACACTGTAGGACTATAAAATAGTGTAACCACTATAAAAGATAGCAAGGCACTTTATCAAAAATGTGGAAACAGAAATACATATGATCCAGTAATCCCTTTACTTGGTATATACACTCAAGAAATAAGAGCTATGATACAACTAGATATATGCACACTCATGTTCACTGCAGCATGTTCACAATAGAAAAAGATGGAGGCAGCTTAAAAGAATGGATAACTAAACTTTGGTACACAGAGATACACAGTGAAATATTACGCAACATTGAAGAATAATGATAAATCTGGAAAACACTTCACAACATGAATGAAACTGGAGGACATTATGCTGAGTAAAATTAATCAATCACAAAAGGACAGTGTATGAGACCACTGTTGTAGAAGTTAAGAGAATATTTTCTTGCCAAATGAAATATTCTATGGTAGTTAATGCAGAGTTGGGGGTGGGAGAGAGGGAATTATTCACAGGCTAGAGTGTAGACACACGTTAGCATGGGATATGGGCAGGAAATATACAAGAGGTAAACTGGCAGAGGAAAGATGAAGGTGGCAGAAGACAAGGAAGAAGTACAAGAGTTAAAGGAAACACAAATGATGATGCATGGAGGAGACTGTAATCATTGCAATGAAACAGTGAGTGTAAAACTAATGTTCTCCCATGTAAACTATTACTCAATTCATAATTTAAAAAAAAGTTTAAAAGAAATAGAGGCAAATAATGTTACATGGAGAGGATTACAATCATTATAATGAAGCAAAGTATATGATTTGCTGAATGTAAAATTCATGATCTGCTCTGTAAATCTTCACTCAATTCACAATAAAAAGTTTTTTTTTTTTAAATGAATGAATTAATAAAAAGGAAAGAAAAAAAAAAAAAAAAGACCAAAATGGATGTAAAAAGAGCCTCTGGAACTTTCTCTCTAACGAAGAGAAACTAAAGCGAATGGCAGAAATGTGATAGTCAAACAGCTGAACAGAAAATGTCAAAAGGCAGCCCAAGAAGACAGAGTTAACTATTATAATGAAATGTGCAAAGACCTAGGGTTAGAAAATCAAAAGTGAAGAATACTATCAGCATTTCTCAAGCTGAAAGAACTGATGAAAAAATTCAAGCCTAGATTTGTAATACTGAAGGACCCAATGGGCAAAATGTAGAATGGTGCATAATGCATCAAAAGAAGATAGAAGGTATACACACAGTTGCTGTACAAAAAAGAAATAGTTAAAGTTCAACTATTTTTAAAGGTAGCATATGATCAAGAAACAATGATGAAGAAATCAAGCAGATTTCACTATAAAACATAAGTGGTGGGGGGGATTAATAAATTACAGAGTGAGTTTAAAGAAAATTAATGCACCTTCACATCAAAGTGAAATGGGCAAAGATCTGGAGTCAGCAAACCAAAAAGGACGAACACACTCAGCATTTCTTAAGGTGAAAGAACTAAGTGAAAAAGTTAAGCCTCAACTTGAAATAGTGACAGATTCCATGGCAAAATATTGAAGGATGCAGAAAGCATCAAAAGAAGTTGAAAGGAATATACAGAATCACTGTACCAAAAAGAAATGGTCAATGTTCAGCCATGTCAAGAGGTAGCATAAGATCAAGACCCAATGGTACTAAAAGAAAATGTCTGAGCTGTACTGAAGGCATTGTTACAGAGCAAAGCTCCAGGAATTGATGAAATACAAATGGAAATCTTTCAACAAACAGGCAGCGCTAGAGGCACTCACTGTATCATGCCAAAAAATTTGGAAGACAGCTACTTGGCCAACTGATTGGAAGAGATCCATATTTTTGCCCATTCCAAAGAGAGGTGAGCCAACAGAATGCAGGAATCATACGACAATATCATTAATATCAAATGCAAGTAAACTTTTGGTAAAGACAATTTAAAAATTAATGCAACTGCACAGTAACAAGGAACTGCCAGAGGCTCAAGCAGTATTCAAACAAGGATGTGAAATGACAGACAACACTGCTTATGTCAGATGGATCTTAGCT
The DNA here is from genome assembly GCF_000296735.1 of Chrysochloris asiatica. NCBI lineage: Eukaryota > Metazoa > Chordata > Mammalia > Afrosoricida > Chrysochloridae > Chrysochloris > Chrysochloris asiatica. Next base: position 10,038,146 of record NW_006408557.1, on the reverse strand, counting down.
GAAAGCAGAGAATACCAGAAAGATTTTTACCAGTACTTTATTGACTATGCAAAGGCTTTCAACTGTACAGACCATGACAAGCTATGGACCACACTGTGGAGAAAGAGTATCAGGAACACATAATTGTGTTCATGAAGAATGTGTACACTGACCAAGAAGCAGTGGTTCTCACAGAATAAGTGGACACTGAATGATTTAAAATCAGCAAAGGTGTGTGCCAGGGTTGTATTCCTTCACCATACTTATTCAATCTGTATGCTGAGCAAATTATCCAAGACACTAGATTATATGAAGACGAACATAGCATCAGGACTGGAGAAAGATTCGTTAATAACCTGTGAAACAAAGATGATAGATACAACCATGCTTGCTGAAAATGAGGAGGACTTAAAATACTTACTGATGAAGATCATAAACAGACTACAGCCTTTGGTATGCATTGCACCTCAATATAAAGAAAACAAAAGTCCTCAGCACTGGGTCATTAAACAACATCCATATAAATGAAGAAAAGATTGGCATTGACAAAGATTTCATTTTGCTTGGATCCACCGTCAACACTTACAGAAATAGCACTCAAGAAATCAAACGATGCATTACATTTAAAAAATCTGCTGCATGAAACCTCTTTAAAGTGTTGAAGAGCAAAGATGTCAGTTTCAGGGCTAAAGTGTGCCTGACCCAAGTCGTGATATTTTCAATAACCTCTAATGTATGTGAAAGTTGGATACTGAATAAGGATGACCACAGAATAATTGATGCCTTTCAGTAATCGTGTGATGAAGAATATTAAAAGTATCATTGACTGATAGATTAACAAATAAATCTGCATTGGAAGAAATACAACCAGAATGCTCCTCGGAAGCCAAGATGGTGAGATTTCGTTTCATACTTCAGACATATTGTCAGGAGGAGCCAATCCCTGGATAAGGACATCATGCTAGGTAAAGTGGAGGGTCAACGAAAAAGAGAAAGACCCCTAATCATATGGATTGGCACAGTTGTAGCAGCAATAGACTCACAATGACTGTGGGAATAGCATAGGACTAGGAAATGTTTTGTTCTGTTGTGCATAGTATCTCTAATGTCTTGAAATTGACTCGACGGCACCTAACAACAACATTACATCAAAGTAAAAAAGACGAACATCAGACAGATGTAGTAAACATTAACAAAATAGAAATGAAAATGGAAAGAAAACCCACAAACAAATTGAACTTGTTGCAGAAAATTATGTCGAACAAAGAAACCAGAAGCACCACAAAAAACACACATGGCAAGATGATAGCTCAACTTACGTTGCTGTTGTTGTTAGGTGCCATGGAGTCAGTACCGACTCATAGCGACCCTATACACAACACAATTAAACACTGCCGGATCCTGGGCCAAACTCACAATTGCTGCCACTTTGCCAATCCATCTCGCTGAGGGGTTTCCTCTTCTTCTCCGACCCTCCAACTTACCAAACATGTTATCCTTCTCCAGTGACTGGTACCTCCTGACAATATGTCTGAAGTGTGAGAGACAAAGTTTGGCCATCCTTGCCTCCAAGAAGCACTCTGGCTGCACTTCTTACAACAAAGACCTGTGGGTTCTATGGGCTGCCCATGGCACTTTCAATATTCTCCTCCAACACCATAACTCAAAAGTATCAATTCTTCTGCTGTCTTCCTTATTCACTGTCTAGCTTTCGCATGCATATGAGGTTATTGACAATACCACGGCTTGTGTACATTCCCCTAGCACGCAAAAATAAAAATACACACACAAAAACAACAACAACAACAAAAAAAAAAAACCCGAGGAAATAGAAGCAAATACTGATGAATGATGATGCTGGGAGGAGATTGTACTCATTGCAATGAAACGATAAATGTAAAACTGATGTTTCCCCATGTAAACAATCACTCAATTCCCAATAAAAACTTTTTTAAAATTATCATTCAATTCACAATTAAAACTTAAGAGAAAAGAATTGATGCTTTTGAGTTATGATGTTGGAGAAGAATACTGAGTATACTGTGGACTGCCAGAAGAACAAACAAATCTGTACTGGATGAAGTACAGCCAGAATGCTCCGTAGAAACAAGATGGTAAGACTTTGTCTCTCATATTTCTGACATCTTATCAGGAGGGACCAGCCCCTAAATAAGGACACCATGCTTTGTAAAGTGGAGGGTCAGTGAAAAAGAGGGAGACTCCAATGAGATGGATTGGCACAGTAGTAGCAAAAACAGGTTCGAGCAAAGCAGAAATTAAGAGGATGGCACAGGACCGGATCTGTTTCGTCCTGTTGTACATAGGGTCGCTATGGTTGGAAGCAACTTGATAGCACCTAACAACAACAACATAGGAAATTATTTCCATGAAATAACGAATATTTTTTAACCCACCAAAGAAAAACAGTAAAAACATCAGCAATCAGTTCAATCCAATGAAACTGAGCCAAGGAAAAAAGTTAGGTTGTTATCAAGACCCCAGTACTATGCTACAGTTAGGACCCATTGCTAAAATTGTTTTCCTAAAATTTTTGCATGTTCCTATGATGATAAATCTTCATGAGAACACACATATAGAAAGAGATACAATTATTGAAACATAAAATATACTGGTAGAGAAAATTTTCTGGGGCACATGGCCTCTTATTATTCTATTTGCCCTTGGTATATCCCTGGAAATAAAACTTTACCTAGGCTACATCCCTTGCCCTCTGGACTTACGCATGAATGGCAATTAGATTTTATCCAACTCCCATCTTCAAACAGTTATAAATATACGTTACTGCCAATGCTACTTTAACAGTAATTATGTAATTCATTTTACTGGACAAGTTATTCAAGAATGATGCAGAATCTTTCCCATGTACCAGAGACTGAATTGCCATTCATCCCTTACCATCTTAAATCCTCTGGACTAGTAGAAAAAACAAATGATGTAATAAAACCCAACTTGCTAAGGTTCCTGAATCCTTAGATTGTCTTGGACTAAAGTTCTCCCTTTAGTTCTTTTAAATTTAAGAAGCATTCCCTTTGGACTTCATGAACTTATTTCTCATGAAATAATGATTGTAAGGCCTATGGTAAGTCCATACATTGCTTCTACTGGCCCTAACTTAGTACAACTTAAATCACTGAATTATCGTCACTCTTTAAGGTAATATCTTAAGAAATATCTTCACAAAGTACAGGATTTGAGAAGCTAAAACGTGGTTCTCCTTTTTTATTTAATATTATCCCAGGAGATTATACTTATTGGAAAGGACATCAACTAAAAGACTCCTTAGAACTTTGCTAAAAGGGGTCCTATCTAGTTATCTTAGCCTTTATGCAGCAAAATCAAGAGGAGTTAACCCTTGGATTCATTTATCACAGCTAAAGAAAAAGTACCTATCTGGACTTTTCAGCCAAATGGAGATTTGAAATTCAGATTGAAAAGTCCAAGCAATCAGTAAAAGATGCATGGTAGCTCCATATTGATAAGCACAGGACTGCAAACCACAAGGCCCACAGTTCAAGTCCACCAGCCACTCAGCGGGAGAAGATGATACTGTCTACTCCCTCGAAGATTTAAAGCCTCAGAAATCCTATACAGGGTTGCTATGAGTCAGAATCGACTAGAGGGTATTAACAACAACAACAGCAAATGCAAGCAGGGGATTTTAAGAAACATAGAACAAGATTACATGTCAGAAATGTTTGGACTCTGTTTCCTAACTGTTGTTATTTTAACTGTTTTGGCTGTCTTTACACAGCCAAAGGAATTTTATCCTAACTCGATTCATTAAACCTTTTATTCTTTATGTTAGAAATGGAAATTGTTGAACTCTGCTTACTACTTATAGTTTCAAAATTAGATTTATTTTACCAAGTTGAGTTCATAGCCTGCTAAGTAACTAAAGCAAGAATGTGTTTTTATATACATTGTTTTTCTTTTTATTACTTTAGTTAACCTTTCCCTATTATGAAATTTTTAATAATTCTTCTTCTTGTATCATAACCAAAACTGATGCTTGGAATGAAATATTTTTTATCAAATCAGCTCAATTACTACCCAGCACCAGTAACCTGACTAACTGCTGGATATGTTACCACAGTCCACAAGACGATGGCCATATTGACCTCCTTGGTGTACCAATTTTAGCATACTTAACGTAACTATTGATTTGGAAAAACAGACCATTGATGTTAAATTACGGGACCTTCAGAATTATTCATCTACCCTTCTGCTCCCTGTTTCAATTTTACTCGTGCCTAGGTGGTTCTGGATAGATGTTCTATTCCTCACACAGGATGTTATTTTTTTGTAACATTAACTATTGTCCTTCATTAATGATTAGCTGTCATGTAACTAATCACCAAAATTCCCTAGTTTGTGCTGGATTCCAAAATCACCTAAGATTTGGATAATTAACCATCTGTGATGATTCACTACCAGCAGACTGGATCAAAAAAGGCTATGAGTCCATTACATTTTCTAGTATCTTAACTAAGGCAGATATGTTATGTGTCCCATTGAGATATGTCTTTTTGTGCAGAGGATTAGCTTGTTTATTAGACAGAAAGTCTGATGACTCACCCTATACCAGGTGACTCTACTGTCAGTCAGTTCTGACTTAAAAAGTGACCCTTTATAGGGTTTCTGAGAAACAGTTGGTGGTTTGGACCACTGGCCTTGTTGTATATATAGAGCCACACTTGGGTCTGCTGTTGTTGTTGTTAAGTGCAATCAACTCGGTACTGACTCATAGTGACCCTTTATAGGGTTTCTGAGGAGCGGCTGGTAGGTTGAACCACCGATCCTGTGGTTTGCAGACCAGTACTGATCCTACAGTACAATGCTTAAATGGTTGGGATACAAAGGGATTTTTAAAGGATTCCATCATCTTTTAATTCCATTTTTTTTTCTATGAACATTTTGAAGGCCCTGTGTATGTGGGGTGAATGCACACTAAGTACTCTTGTAGTTCAAATAATTCCAATGAGTATTCATTCATACAATAACAACTTATTGTGAAAAAGTGACTTGAAATTATCTCTATAAACACCTCTGGAGTAGCATAAGACATTACCAAAATACACCAAAAGACCTCCTGGTTACATACTGCTGCCACCCCCAATGACCATACTTTTCTTTGATCATTTTAGGAGGTTAGTTCAAAATACCAGATCTGGAATATGCTCCTTTCTACTATCCTGCCTATTCCTTTTAATTACTAATTGGTATTATGTTGTTGTTGTTGTTATGTACTGTGGAGTCAGTTCCGACTCACAGTGACCCTGTACAGGGTTTCCGAGGCTGTAAATCTTGACGGGAGCAGAAAGCCTCATCTTTAGATGAGGTAGTTTAGAACTGCTGACCCTGCGGTTCACAGCCCGATTCGTAACCACTACGCTACCAGCTATTGTAGGTCTTATAAACTGTGCTTCTTATTACCATAGCCAACCCTTGGAGCATCTAGCCAGGCAACAAATCATGTATTTAGTATTTAGAAGTGTGGCGCTAGGGGATAAAACACTGGACTGCAAGGTCATTTTAAACCACAAGATTGGCAGTTCAAACTCATCAGCCACACCTTAGAGGACCTATACAGGGTCACTATAAGTCAAAACTGACTCGATGGCACTTAACAACAGCAACAATTTTACTACAGATGGGACATGTCAAGATGTACTTTGAAGTACAAAGCTGTCTGTGATATGATAGTATCCAAATGCCAACAAGGAAGACCAGTTTAGACCACTATTATTCAAATTCACAAACAACCACTAAAGTCAGTGATGGTGATATTGAAAAATTCTACCAACTTATTCAGTCAGAAATTGATCAAATATACAATCAAAATATATTGTTACTTACTTGGGATTGAATGTGAAAGTTGGAAGCAAAGAGGAAGGATCCGTAGTTGGAAAATATAGCCTTGTGATAGAAACGATACCATAGATTTGTGTGACTGAATTTTGTAAGACCAACAACTTACTCATTGCAAATATCTTTTTCAACAATAAAAAAAGTGGCTTATACATATGGACCTTACCAGATATAGAACACACAGGAATTAAACTGACTATATCTGTGGGAAGAAACAATGGAGAAGCTCAATATCATCAGCTAAAACAAGGGCAGAGGCTGACAAAAAAACAGACCATCAGTCACTCATATGCAAGTTCAGGATATAGCTCAAGAAAATTCAGTCCACAGAGCCAAAATATGACCTTGAAAATATTCTACCTGAAACATCTCAAGAACAGAATTGATGCATTAGACACTAATAACCAAAGACCAAAAAGGAGCTCTGGTAGCGTAGTGGTTACAAATTGGGCTGCTAACCACAAGGTTGGCAGTTCAAAACTACCAGCTGTTCTGTGGGAGAAAGATAAGGTTTTCTGCTCCCGTAAAGATTTGCAGCCTTGGAAACCCTGTGCAGGGTCACTATGAGTCAGAACCGACTCCATGGCACTTAACAACAACAACCAAAGACCAGAAGAGTTGTGGGATGACATCAAAAACAACACACAAGAAGAAAGCCAAAGGTCATTAAAAAGACAGGAAAGAAAGAAAAGACAAAGTGGAAGTCAGAAGAGACTCTGAAACTTTGCTCTTGAACATAAAGAACCTAAAGTAAATGGAAAAAAAACAAGGAAGTGAAAGAACTGAACAGAATATTTCAAAGGCCAACTCAAGAAGACAAAGTCAAATATTACAATGAAATGTGCAAGGACCTGGAGTTAGAACACCTAAAGGGAAGAACACACTCAGCATTTCTCAAGTTGAAAGAATTGAAGAAAAATGTCAAGCCTGCAGTTGCAATATTGAAGGATTCCATAGGCAAAATATTGAATGAAGCTGAAAACATTAAAAGATGATGGAAGGAATACAAAGTCACTATACCAAAAACTAGTCAATGTTCACTAATTTCAGGAGGTACCACATGATCAAGAACAAATGGCATTGAAAGAAGAAATCCAAGCAGTACTGAAGACATTGATAAAAAACAAGGCTCCAGGAATTGATGAACTACAAACTGAAATGTTTCAACAAACTGATGCAGCACCAGAGACGTTCATTAGTTTATGTCAAGAAATTCGAAAGACAACTACCTGGCCAACTGATTGGAAGAGATGCATATTTGTGCCCATTCTAAAAGGTGACCCAACAAAATGCAGATATCATTAATATTACAAGCAAGTAAAATCTTACTGAAAATAATACAAAAAAGATTGTAGCAGGACATCAACAGGGAGCTGCCTTAAATGGTATTTTTATGCTGCTGCAAATCCCTTCACAAAGGATTTCAGAGGACATTATGCAAGAATATCTTGCTGATATCAGATGGATCTTGGCTGAAAGAAGATACCAGAAAGATGCTTACTTGTGCTTTATTAACTATACAAAGGCATTCAAATGTGTGGTTCATAACAAACTATGGATAAATTTGCAAGGAATAGTTATTCCAGAACACTTAATTTTGTTCATGAGGAAACTTAACATCAACCAAGAGGCAATCATTAGAATAGATCAAGGGGATATTGAATGGTTTAAAATAATAAAAGTGTGTGAAAGGGTTATATCCTTTCACCATACTTATTCGAACTATATGGTGAGTAAATAACCCAAAAAATTAGATTATATGTAGAAGAATGTGGCATCAAGATTGCAGAAAAAATCATTTGCAACCAGAGATACACAGATGATACAACCTTGCTTGCTGGAAACAAAGAGGGACTTGAAATACTTACTAATGAATATTAAAGATTACATGGACTTCAGCATGGACTGCAGCTCAATATAAAGAAGACAAAAATCCTCACAACTGGACCAGTACATAGCATCATGATAAATGGAAGAGAAACTGAAATTGTCAAAGACTTTGCTAGGATCCACAATCAATGCCAATGCAAACAGCAGTCAAGAAATCAAATGATATATTGCATTAGGCAAATCTACTGCAAAAGACCTCTTTAAAGTGTTAAAGAGCAAGATACCCCTTTGAGGACTAAAGTGCACCAGACCCAAGTCATGGAATTTTCAATTGCCTCATATGCGTGTGAAGATTGGAAAATGAATAAGAAAGATTGTAGAAGAATCAATGCATTTGAATTATGGTGCTGCAAAAGAATACTGAAAGTCCCATGAAACAAACGCATCTACCCTGGCAGTATAGCCAGAATGCTCCTCCGAAGCGAGGATGATGTGACTGTGTCTTTCATACTTTGGACATATTATATCAGGAGTTACCTGTCCCTGGAGAAGACCATCATACTTGGAACAGTGGAGGGTCAACGAAAAAAGGAAGACCCCCAACAAGATGAAATGACACAGCGGCAGCAACAATGGGTTCAAACATTACAACTGTGAGGCTAGCACAGGACCAAGCGGCATTTCATTCTGTTGTGCACAAGATCGCAGAGTCAGAAATGACTTGATGACACCTAACAACAACAGCAACAACTTTACTAAAGAATGAAGTTTAGTTCTGGGATTAGACCTTTTGGAATGCCAAACTGCTCCTTTAATGTGACCGTGTGATCTAGTTGGAAACACCTTCTCAATGAAGCCCATGCTAACACCAGATAGTTTTGCTGCCATTGTTAAGTGATGTCAGGTTAGTTCCAACTCCTAGTGGCCCAGCATAAGGTTTCCAAAGAACAACTGGTGGGTTTGAACCACTGACCTTAGGGTTAGCAGCTCAGTACTTATCCTACAGTACCATACCATACCACCTCTAATAACAGAACTGGAGTCTGGGGTCTTAAACATTCAAGTAAAGCAGGCACCCTGGAAATGCAAATCCTTGAAGATGATGGGTAATTCCTTTGGTAGGTGGCTTGACAAAAAGGGGAGAATGTATAAGTGAACCCTCAAACTGAGGCATTAGGCATTACTAGCATGGTTGCCCCAGATCTATATCAAACTCTGTTTTGAATCAAACCACAGCTTGGTCTACAATCTCTGCTTCAACGCTGAAGAGAGAATTTGGCTTCTTGTAAACATTTTACTCTTTGTAACCCAAAAGGAACAAGACTCAAAATTTTAGCTTGTGTGAGGAATTGTTTTTAATACACAGATATTTGTTAAGAGTGTCTATGCAGCTTGATACAAAAAGAATGCCTTGGTCAACATGTCCTAGGAAGTTAGGAAATAAAAATGCTAATGTTAAGAAAGATTGTAGTTTAACAATCCCCTTAAAACTTTTTGTCATGTACCTTTGTGCCTGTTAGCACACAACATTTTGCTTATTCCAACCCAGTAATAACCTCATACATACTCTTCTTGCAATTTGGACCCAACCATGTGGTGCCATATGATAAACACTCAACCTCAAGGTCTGTTTGTAGTGCGAAACAGCAGTTCAAACTCACCAGCTGCTACTTCTTGGAAGTCCTATACAGTGTCGCTATGAGTCAGCACCAACTCCCTGGCACTTAACAACAGCAACAATATAGTAACCTACCTGGAGGATACTGTGTCTCCCAATTCATGAATCTCTTTACCTTTCTATAAAACGCTTTGCTTTCATGTCTAACAGAGTAAGACAAGTGATTTGCTATGGAAAACCTAAATGGCCACTAATAGATGAATGGATAAACATAACTTGTTATATGTGCACAATGGAATACTACTCAGTTATAAAGAGAAATAAAGCCCTGTTTCATGTCACAACATGATGGGTCTTGAAAACATCATGCTGAGTGAAATAAGTCAGTTGCAAAGGACAAATTTGTTCTCACTTACATGAACTAAGCAAATATATAGAAATAAAGGATAATTATGATAAGTATGAAAGAAGGGGAAAAGAGGAATTTTTGCTTAGGGGCCACTGATCTTATGTTAATGGTGGTGGAATAATTCACAAAAGTATCGTGCCAATGGTAACACAATATGAAGAACACAATGTCACTGAAGTTTAAATGTAGAAATTGTTAAGATGGTAGTTTTATTGTATATTTTCACCACAATTTTAAAAAAAAAAACACACACACATATACAACAAATTTATATCAGTAACTTCCTATTCATAAATAGCTTAAAAAAAAAGAGAGATCCTTATCTAAGTTTTAAATTTACAGAACTGCAGAAAACACGACTAAAAGAAAATTAGACCTTCATTGCATATGTATTCCCTTCATAATTAGTACAAAGAAACTAAAAAGTTTAAAATCTTAAAGAACGGATTTGATTTACAACAAACTAATAATCCGAGTGACTTAACTGTTTTCCCTTTCTAATGTTCACAAGACAATTACCAACTGTGATGCCTAATTGTCTTGGATAAAGTGCTGAGGGGTGTGGTACATTATTATTACGCAGCTGCCGCACTTGTCCCCAGAGATGGCTGCATTGCAGAACTGGGTGAGCTGCTGCTCTAGCTCTCATTCCAAAGTCTCGGGGGTTTTATGAGGTTTCATTAGTTAATGTTCATTGTGTGCCCTGAGGTGCTCAAATGTGAGATGCTATTCAAAAGAAATTCAAGGCAGTGGTATTAGGTAACACACAACATAAAACACAACCAAGGTGGTAAGATTTCATTGTTATTTTATTGCTCACAACAACTAAGTAGCTTGGAAGTCATGAACTAGCAGTTTATTCCACTGGGAATGAAGGTTCAATTTTCCAGGATATTCTGAGTAAGGCTGCTTATCTGAGACGAGTTTACTACAAAGCTAAAATGCTGGAGGTTCTGGCATCTCGCTAGTGCAGGTCCCTTCCAAGGTGCTGCATCTAATACTGCATTCAGAATTTTGTGCTGTAAAATTTTTCTTGAAAAAATAGTATAAGGGAGTCCTGGTGTGGCACTGAAGGATAAAGCATTGGACCGCAAGCTCAGCAGTTCAAGCTCATCAACTGCTCCTTGAGAACCCTATACAGTCAATATGCGTCAGAACCGACTTGAGAACACTTACTAACAACAACAATTTTTCTTAAAGTTGTTGTTTCTGTTGTTAGGTGCCATTTAGTTGATTCTAACTCATAGCAGCCTTAGGTACAACAGAACGAAAGAGGGAGGCCTACAGCAAGATGGATTAGCACAGTAGCAGTAACAATGGGCTCAGGAGTAGCAGCCATTGTGAGGATGGCACAGGACTAGGTGGGGTTTCATTCTGTTGTGCACATACCACTATGAGATGACACCTAACAACAGCAGCAACATTAAAATATTTCCTGGGCCAAGAAATAAAATTTCAAAAATAATGATATTAAAAATATTGTATAATAAAACTTGTGGGTCAGGTCACCAATAAGGAGAAGTAAGGAGAAAACAGCAATGAAGCTGCGAGCTAAGTCCTACAATGTTCAATAGACTCCTGTGAACCCGAGTGGAGATCTGGTTGGCCAGCAGTATGGCAAGCCCTGGGGACTCTTGGGCCCAGAGTCAGTAACATAGCCACAGACGACTAGAGTGGAGAGTGAAGTGTCCAGCTGATAAGAAGAGACGGCATATGCACAAGAACACCCAGACTTGCAGATAATACCCACTTGACCTGGATTCAACAGCTAGGTGATCAGAGCTCAACTAGAAGAAGAAAGAAGAGGAAAAAAAGAGTAATCTGATACAATTTGATGAACTTGACCTACACTTACGGATAGCTCAAGAGAGGGAACAAATCTTTACAGTGAGGATCATTCCCACCCACTCAATATACAGGGTAGACAGGGATGGGCAGCTTGGACATTGGCTACCCAAAATGGGGGCTACAAAGGCAAGAAGTGACTGGCTTACAAGCTTTCAAGAGGGAGCCTAGATCCAGAGGATGCAGAGGAAGGTAGAATCTCTACTGAGTAGTATCCAATCTTTCTGGGCGGGACTAATGAAATGAGATAGGGATAGGACTCTTGTGGTACACCTGTGAATAATTGCTATCAGGACTGACTGTGAGGGTTGGAAATGTAAAGATAGACATTTTGTAGCAAAAGGAGGAGAGTAGTTGACTTTGCAGTCCAGGAGCAGAAGTCCCTAGGACCATCAAGGGAGAAGAGCAGAGTGCAGGACCCTACCCAGAGAAACAGTGACGCCAAAGATGGAGACAGAGACGATGAAGTAGAGAGATGGAGTGGATGGGGATGTAGACCCAGAGAGGAAGAGGGGCTGTGTGCTGACAACCAAGGGGCAGGCTTGCAGGGTTGATTGATGATGCCTGGAAGGGATTATAACCATGGCAATGAAACAATGTTTGATAGGATGAATGTAATGCTAATGTTCTCCCATGTAAACTATCACATAATTCACAATAAAACTTTTTTTTTTTTAATTTGTGGGTCAAAACTAAATCTAAATATAGAAGAATATTTATAACTTCAAATACTGATATTAGAAAAAAAGACTAGCAATGAGTTAAGAATCCATCATAAGATAATAGGAAAATGAATATAAAATTAAGTCCCAAAATAAAAAAAAGAAGAAATTATAAAGAGTAAAATTTAATAAAATAGGTGTTGTTGTTGTTGTTGTTAAGTGCTGCTGAGTCAGTTTTGTCTTATAACAACCCTGTATAGAGTTTCTGAGGAGCATCTAGTGGGTTTGAACTGCCAAACTTGTGTCTCAAAGTACAGTGCTGATACTACAGCACCATACCAAGAGCAAAATAAAATAAGGAGGTTCAAACAAGCTTAAATGTAGTTCTTTGAGAAGACTGGCAAAATTGATAAACTATTAGTAAGACATTTCAATAAAAAGAGAGAGAACACAAATAATCAATGCTAGGAATTTTGAAAACAAATGCAGCATTACTACAGAGCTTTAAGTCACAAACATTACAAATATTTTTGCTAAGTGCGGTTCTGTCAGATCCAATTCACAGCAACCTCAAATAGGGTTTCTGAAGCTACAAATATTGTGGGAACAGAAAGCCTCATCTTTCTTCTGTGGTGTGGCTAATGGGCTCAAACTTCAGACCTTGTGGTTCACAGTTAAGTGCTTACCCTGCAGAGCCACCACACTCCCATTAAAAGTACCCTAAAAGAAAATTAAATTACCATTCATCTGTCAGTTTGTCATGCTATGATGGCTTGTACATTGATTGCTATGATGTTGGAAGCTATATCACTGGCATTTCACATACCAGCAACATCACCCCTGGTGGACAGATTTTAAAGGAGCTTCCAGACTGACACAGACTAGAAAGAAAGACCTGGTGATCTATTAATGAAAATTGGTCAATGGAACCTTATAGATCTGTTACATCTGTTATACACAACAGAACATAACTCAACTCATTAATTGTTTGGACACATCATCAGGAAGGATAACTTGTTAGAGTAAACATTATATTTGATTAAGTGGGCCAGTAGGAAAGAGGGAGAGACCCTCATTGAGATGGGCTGCCATAATATCCACAGCAAAGGACTCAAACATTCAGGTAATTCTGAGGATGACACAGGACTTGGTAACATTTTGCTCTGTTGTATATAATATCGCCATAAGAAATCAACTCAGTAGTAATTAACAGAAAGAATAACAACAACAACAACAACAACAAAACCTAAGCATTGTTTTAATTTTATACCAATACACTTGAAAATGTAAAGAAAATATACAAATACTTATAAAAATTACAACCTATTAAAAAAAAAAAACAACAACCAGAAAATACCAGGCTCAGATAGCTTCATTGGCAAATTCTACAAAACAGTTACGGAATAAATATTTCTAACTTTACATGAACCTGAAAAGAATAGAATGAGAAAGAATACTATTCTAGTTATTTTATGAGGATAGCACAACCTTAATTCCAAAGTCTGCAACGGACATTTCAAAAAGAGAAAATTATGGACTAATCCCACTCATGAACATAGCTTTGAAACCCCCAAGAAAACATCAGAAAACAGAACCCAGCAATGTATAGAAAAATACAAAAATCATTAGTTAATGCAAGATAGTGGATTAGGCAGATATACTATCCAGATCCTCTACAACAAAGACCCATGAAACAGATATGGTTGACAATCCTGGAACCCTGAATTTCAAAGGAAAGGATAAAGAAGTAGATTAAATACCAATTAGAAGAAGAAACTTGACGAAAAATGGTGACCCAAGAGACATACGGAGCAGCGAAGAGCCAACTGGCTTGGCATTGGCACAGTGTGGCCACTGTGAATTACTGCACACAAAGTTCTGATTGGGGCAGCAACCAGAGAACTGACTTCACTGCCCAGCTCTGCACCAATACCCATATCAATGTCAGACAACCACAGAGCTGTGGCCTTTCCCCTTACCACAGAATTTCCTGTTTACCAGAGATACAGTCCCTCAACTCCTAATTGTCAATCAAGTGCCCCTAATTGGTGTTCTTCCTAGCCAATCACCCCCACTGTGGCTTTGTCACCCACTATTACACACCCCCAGTGGCCTGAGGTGCACTCCTGTTGATCCAGTACCACCCGTCCAGTCCTCAGACATCTGTAAAATACAGCCTTGCTGGTGACACACTGCATGACCATGGCCTTCAGACTCAGTGGTGCATGCTCCCTCACAAAGCCTCCATGGTCAGCAGCATCCACCCCTGCCAGCTCCAAGAGTGGTAAGTGTGCTCCAGGAGAAGCAGCACCACACCCACACCACCTCTGCAGTTGGCAGTGCCTACCTGTCTCCTCCACAGTCATCTATGCACACGTCTGCAGAGGGGGCACTGAAGCCTGACCCCCTCTGTGCTTGGTGATGTGTGCTCCTGTGGAGCAGGTGCACACTCCTGTTGCAGCTACATTTGCCTGCACCTGTGCTATGTCACTTTTTTCCTTCTATTTATTTGTTTTTCTTCTACCCTCCCATTCTTTTTTCCTTCCTCCTCTCTTTTTTCCTCCATCAGTTGGGAGCCAGTGACACTACCAAGCTGTATCCCATAATACCTGCTGCATCATGCACTGGACAAATGTCACCATCCACTCCATCACCACAGGATCGACAACAGCTGCCCAAACAGCCCTCAGGTACTCCACAAGACCAGTGATCAGAGACTCATAACTCCACTCCCATCCACTACCAAATTTACCTGGAGACAGGTAGTAAGCACCATGTTGTTGCTGTTGTTAGGTGTCATCAAGACAGGAAACTCCTAGCAACCCTATGTACAACAGAAAAAAATATTGTCCAGTCCTGGGCCAATATCACAATCTTTGCTATGCTTGAGCCCATCACTGCTGCCACTGTGCCAATCCACTTTGTTCAGGATCTTCCTCTTTTTCTTCAACTCTCCACTTTACCAAACGTAATATCCTTTTCCAGGGGCTGGTCCCTTTTGATAATATGTCTGAAGTATGAGAGAAGAAGTCTGGTCTTCTTGGCTTCCAAGGAGCACTCTGGCTGCACTTCTTCCAACACAGATCTGTTTGTTCTTTTGGCAGCCCATGATACTTCCAATATTCTCCTCCAACACCACAACTCAAATGCAACAATTCTTCAACGGTCTTCCTGCTTTCACATGCATATAAGGTTATTGAAAATACCATGGCTTGGGTCAGGAGCACCTTAGTCCTCAAAGTGACACATTTGCTCCTGAACACTTTAAAGAGGTCTTGTGTAGCAGATTTGTTTAATGCAATACGTCATTTGATTTCTTAACTGCTGCTTCTAGAAGTGTTGATGGTTAATCCGAGCACAATGAAGTTTTTCACAACTTCAGTCTTTTCTCCTTTTAAATGAATGCTGTTTATTTTATTGGTCCAGTGGCGAGGATTTCTGTTTTCTTTACATTGAGATGGAATGCAATGTAAGCACCCTAGTGCTGCCAAGTTAGCATGCAGATAAATATATATATTTTAAAAAATACTTGTGAAGCAAACCAATATATAATCAACAAATAGATACAATAATGCCACAATGTCTCAGAGACTGCAGACAACTTTGAATCACATGCATACCAAAAGGAAACAGACAACAGCAAAAAGAACAGGAGAAGATAGCTAGCTCACAACTGACAAAAATACAATGCCAGAAATCTTCCACAGAAAGAAACAGTATTGGAACTACCTGAATTCAAAAGAATTATATTTAGTACCCTTCAAAAGATTAAAAAAGAGATCAAATAAAACATAAGTAAACAAAGACAAAACTCTAAAGACGTTTAGGGAAAAGACTACAAGAATAAACAGAAAAAAATAAATGGAAATTTTGAAAACAACCAAAAACAGCAAACAGAAATCCAGATTATAAATAATAAAATTTCAGAAATAGTTAAATAACATACTGAAAGGGCAAAGGACTAGAATTGAATATAGGGAAGGCAGAATCGGCAAAACTGAAAACAGATCACTAAATACCAATCTGTCATACAGTGACTTTGTGTATTCCTTCCATCGTCTTTTGATGCTTTCTGCATCATTCAATATTTTGCACATAGAATTCTTTAATATTACAAGTCAAGGCTTAAATGTTTTTCTTCAGCTCCCTTAGCTTGAGAAATGCTGAGTATGTTCTTTTTTTTGGTTTTCTAACTCCAATTTTTGCATATTTCATTACAACATCTAACTTTGTCTTCTCAAGCTGCCCTTTGATTTCAGTTCAACTTTTTTACCTCCTTATTTTTCCATTTGTTTTAGCATTTCTATTCTGGGCAGCAAGTTTCAGAGTCACTGGTTTTGTCTCTCAAGAGAACCCATTTGAAGACAACGACTAATGTGATCCCTTTCAGCGCAGTTGGTAGTTAGTTGTAACTGTCTACCATCTAGTTCTTCTAGTCTCAGGGTCATGGAGACTGTAATGTTGTCCTTTAGTCTGTTGTACTAATTGTTTCCAGGAATTTTCAGTTTTCATCACTCTTCTTCTATAAAACACTTTATAAATACTTTTATAAATACAGCCTTAGAAACACTATAGAGTCCTTCTATAGGGTCCCATAGAATCGCTATGAGTCTGACTTTTTTATTCCTGAAGCCAAATCAGGCATAGAAGGACTAACTTATTGAACAATCAAGAGCATCATTTCCCAAGAGACTACCACAGCAGCAAGTCCCTGCAGTGGGGAGCTGAACAGGGCATTGCCGGAATACCTAAAGGGACTAAAGAAAATCAGCAGTTTAAGGTTGCTGATTCCAAGTAACAATCAGGTTAGTGTCAATATGCTGTTGTTAATTGTCATCAAGTTGGCCCCACCTATGCCAACTCCATGAACCACAGGATTGGCTAGGCTTTTCATTGGCCTATTTTCATAAACAGCTTGCCAAGCCTTCCTTCCTTCATCCATCTTATTCTGGAAGCTCTGCTGAAATCTGTTCAGCACCACAGTTAACACAGGTCTCCACTAACAGATGGCTAGTGGCTGCAGATGACCTGTTGTTGTTAGGTGCCATCGAGTTGGTACCGACTCGTACTGACTGGGAATTAATCCCAGGTCTCCAACATTGAAGGTCGGAATTCTACAATTCATATGTTGTTGTTGTTGTGTTGATAAGTGTCCTTGAGTCAGTTCCGACTCATGGCGACTTGTATAGGGTTTCCAAGGGGTGGCTGGTGGGTTTGAACTGTGAACCTTTTGGTTAGCAGTCTAGTGTTTATCAGGCTAATAATATAGATAATGTTATAGAATAGATTTCTGCATAGATCTTTGAGATACACTAAAACATTTTCAACTTTATATCTAAAAAGTCACTTTAATTACGTGTTCAAGTGATACATCATCAGAAATCATGTAACACCAGAGAGGATTCAAACAGAAGAATCAAGAGTCCCTTCTGTTACAATCTTGACACATATGTATAATATAAATATCATCACGAGAAAGCATCTGTCAAATACAAACTAAGGTACATTCTTCAAAAGTGCCAGCCTATAATCTTGAAAAGACTCATAAGTGGTACAAAGTATTGCACTCAACTTTTAGCTTACAGGTTGGTAGTTCAAACTCACCTAGGTGTACATAGAAGGTATGCTTCGTGATCTGCTTCCAATAAGATTATAGCCAAGAAAACCCCATGGAGCAGTTCTATTTGGTAACACATGAGTGTTTGGGGTTGTATAGGAGAATGCCCTGTTTACAGGAACACATAAGTATTCAGAATGGTGGGGCATTGTGTAGGCAGCTTATTCTCAAATGTTTCAGCAAGGGAGAAAAAATGTGCCACAATTTTTCTGTACATTTTAGATGGTTTCCATATTTTAAAAAACTAAGAAGAAATAAAAAACAGTGCCTTATATGATGACCAGATCTCAATTAGAGGAAGATAAAGAAATTTAATAAAGGAACCAAGTATAAATTGCTACAATTTGATGAACTTGACCTATACTTATGGATGTAGTAGTTCAAAATACCAACCAAGAGGGAAGGAGTCTTCACATCAAGGATCAAGCCTAACTCCACAGAATACAAGGTTGATGTTGTTGTGTTGAGTGCCATCGAGTCCATTCTGACCCATAGTGACCCTGTATAGGTTTTCCGAGAAGCAGATGGTGAGCTTGAACTGCCGATCTTTCAGTTCAAATGGCTTTGCAGTCTGCTGCATTAACCCACAGTGCCACACCAGGACTCCTACAGGGTTGACAGGGACAGGCAATAAGGAAGGGCAATTTAGACATTGGCTACCAAAAATTGTGGGAGAGGGGAAACTATAAAGGCATGAAGTGACTGGCTTACAAGTTTTCAAGAGGGAGTTTAGTTTCAGAGTGTGTGTGGGGAAGTAGAATCCCCACTGAACAGTTTTCATCTTGTCTAGACTGGTCTGGTGAAAAGTGATGGGGATAAGATTCTTATGATTCAATAGTGAGTAAATGTTATCATGACTAATTGCAATTGTCACAACCATAATGGTAGAGGTTTTGTAACATAAAGGGGTAAGTAGTAATCTTACATTTCAGGAACAGAGGATCCTAGCACCATCAAGGGAAAAGAGCACGAGTGGAATGTGGGACCCTAACCAGAGAAGCTGCAACACCAGAGATGGAGTTAGAAATTATGACATGGAGAGACAGAACAGCTGAGAACTCTAGACTCATGGAAAGAGAAAGGCTGTGTGCTGGCAGCCAGGAGGCAGGCTTGCAGAATGTGTCCTTTGGTTGTTTAAATGATTATATATTCCTAAGTGTTTTTGTATACGTTAAAAAAACAACAACAATAAACAGAGGGAATGGAAGCAAATACTGTCGAATTATATAACAACAACAACAAAAAAACATTGCCTTCATGCACTTTGGTGATTTCGTCACTTTGTCATTATTATGCATACCTCCCAGTACCCTTCGTAACACAGTTTCTAGGGTAGTTTTACTATACTTCAATTCATTCTATGTTTTTTTTTTTTTTTCATCTAACATGGTATCATAGCCATTTTTCCTCATCATTTTCAACCTTTCTAAAGGCTGCCACAGATCGGTCCCATATAAGTTCACAATTTCAGTCATTCCCTCTTGTGAGGGATTTTTTGGGGGGTGCCGGATTAAATTTCAGTTCCTTGTTTATTTTAAGAATTATTATTTAGTCCAGTGAATACTTTCTATTTGGGGGAGCATTTAACTGTATATATGTATTATTAATTGAGAATACTTTCTATTTTGGGGTACATTTAACTGTATATATGTACTTACTAATTGAGACAGTAAAGCTTTGGGTAATAAGCGATATTCTACAATTTTCCTATTTCCCTTTGTAGCTTGTTGTTATTAGTTGCCACCAAACTACCCCATAATATTTTAAAGGTTGTAAAGAGCTCTGGTAGCGTAGTGGTTACGAATTGGGCTACTAATCTCACAGCAGTTTAAAACTACCAGCTGTTCCGAGGGAGAAAGATGAGGTTTTCTGCTCCCGTAAAGATTTACAGCCTCGGAAACCCTGTACTGGGTCACTATGAGTTGGAATCGATTCCACGGCACATAACGACCACCACCAACCTACTGGAAGCAGATGATTAGCTCTGGGTGGACTCAAACTGCCAAGCTTTCTGACAATACCTTAGCACATAACTGTTTGTGTCACTTTTTCATTGTAGTTAGAGGTGGCCAAGTGACTCAGTCTTTTACTCTAAACTGAGGAAGTCATCTTGCAACCCATCAATGCTGACTGTACCATAAGCCTGGTTAACTTTCCTATGGCTTATCCACTTAAGTTTGGCAGCATAGGTGGTCTGTCAGCTGGCCCAATGTAACCTAGCCATCTTGAGATGAAGCAATCTGAATTCCTAGGTGAGAAGCACAGGAAGGCAATTTCACAGAATTCCTAATAGGAGACAAAGATACAAAAGCAATTCCTGACCATCTGATCAGGTGGAAGAGAGTATCCTTAGAGTGATGGCTAGAAATCCCCCACCCGACCTTATTCTCAACAGCCCCCACTCCCTCACAGTTAGTAGGCGCCAGGTCCTGATTGTTGACTATAATCTGCAGGGAGTGTCCTGCTTCCCCTGTGCCCACGCCAGAAACTAAGGGAACACACTCTCCCCTGCCCTCCCCACCCCCAACCTCCCAGTGAACAATGATGTGCTCCCCTCCCCCATCTGAATATTCCTGCATAGATACCTTTTTACGGATTCTGAGTATTTCCTCAGATTTACCTTAGTTGAGATCAAAGAATATGAACATTTAATGTGTCTTGATAATATTTCAAATTGTATTCCAGAATAGTTGTCAGAAGTTCTGAGTAATAGGTACAATGCCCTTTGACCAATTTTAATAACAATATGTGTTTATAATTTGTTGTTGTTGATAAGTGCCATCGAGTGGGTTCCAACTCATAGTGACCTTGTAAAAGGTTTCCAAAGAGGCTGGTGGGTTTGAACTGCTGACCATGCAATTAGCAGTCCAATGCTTATCCTACAATACCATGGAGTCATTTCAGACTCATAGCAACCAAGTATAGAGTTTCTGAGGCGCACCTGGTGAGTTTGAACTGCCAACCCTGCAGTTCAAAACAACTTTCTTGAAAAGTGCTTACACTACAATGCCACACCAGAACTCCATTTACAATTTAGAAAGTAAAAAAGGAGGAAGACAAGAATTTGTGTTTTAATATATACTTCAGTTTTGTTGTTGTTGTTGTTTAGTGCTATCAAACCAGTTCCGACTCATAGTAACCTTGAGTCCAGTACTTAGCCTACAGTGCCAAGCCAGGACGCCATATCAGTTTTAGGGAAACTAAATATTTTTTCACACTTATGAATGTTATTTCCTTCGTATAGTTAGCTTTGTAATTTCCCATTTTTCACAAAATAGTTCATGTAGACTGGTATCAGTATCCAATAAAAAAATGTATTACCACACAAAGTAGACAGATAGATAGACTAACTCCTGGTGTGGCGCTGTAGGGTACGTTGTTGTTGTTGTTAGAGGCCATCGAGTAGGAGCCGACTCACAGCGATCCTATGCACAGCAGACCGAAACACTGCCTGAAGTACTGGACTGCAAACCATAAGGTGCAGCAATTCAAACTCCTATACAGGGTCACTATGAGTTGGAACCGATTCTAAGGCACTTTAACAACAACAACAACAAATAGATATACATATATGGACTCTTGATATGGTGCTACAGGATAAGCATTGAACTGTAAACAAGGTTGGCGGTTCAAATCCACCAGCTGCTCCTTGGAAACATTGTGCATGGTGGCTATGAGTCAGAATTGATGGCATTTAACAACAACATATGGGAGCATGGTGGTTCCATACAATAAGCACTGGGCTTCGAACTAGAAGGTCTGCACTTTGAGCCTGCCAGCTGCTCCGTAGTAGAAAGGTGAAGCTTTCTGGCCCCACAAAGATTTCTGTAAAGCCTCAAAAACCCTATACAGGGTCACTATATCAGTCTAAACCGACTTCAAGGCACTTAACAACTACAATATACATATATATGTCCCGTTGTGGCACTGTAGGATAAGCACTGGACTAGTAACTGTAAGGTCAGCAGTTCAGAACTACCAGCCGCTCTCAGAAGGGTCACTATGAATTAGAAACAACTCGATGGCTATATCTATATATTTATATAGATAATATAGATATAGCCATCGAGTTGTTTATATGTATATATGGTTTGAACCATGCTTTTGGCCCAGTGCTTATCCTACAGCACCATGTCAGGACTCTCTATGTGTGTGTATGCAATATAGTATAATGTTATATGTGTGTGTGTGTATAGACAGAGAGAAAAAGAGAGAGTCCTGGTGCTTCAGGTTAATGCGCTGGACTGCAAAGCTGGTTTGAACCACAAGGTCGGTAGTTCAGGCTCACCATTTGCTCCTCGGAAATCCTATACAGGTTGGCTATGGGTTGGAACTGACTCCAAGGCACTTAACAACAACAACAACACACACACACATATATACTGTGTGTGTACATATGTATATGGACTCCTAGTGTGATGCTGTAGGATAAGCAGTGGACTGCCAACCACAAGGTCAGCGGTTCAAACCCACCAGCTATTCTTGAAAACCCTATATAGGGTCACTATGAGTTGGAACCGACTCAACAGCACTTAACAACGTACATATATGTAGTGGTTACAAACCGGGTTACTAACCTCAAGGTCAGCAGTTTGAAACTACCAGCTTTTCCACAGGAGAAAATGAGGCTTTCCATTCCCATAAACATTTACGGCCTCGGAAATACTATACAGGGTCATTATGAGTTAGAGCCGACTTCACAGCACATAACCAACCAATTATACTTATATATATATATATGTTGTTGGTGTGGTGCTGTGGGTTAATGCACTGGACTGCAAAGTCATTTTGAACCATATGGTTCAAGCTCACCAGGTGCTCCTTGGAAACCCTTACACAGGGTCGCTATGAGTCAGAAATGACTCGATGGCACTTAACATCAACAACATATACATTCACACAGTATATCTGCTAACTCTGTATTTTTAATTTTTGAGAATATATACTGTATCCTCTTCTAGAAAATTTGTGTTTCCAAAAGTTGACTCAAAAGAAATCAATAACCTAGAGGGGAAATGGAAAAGTTGCCAAGGATAAACCTGAAGTTCGACCCAGCTTCCATCTACTGAGCAAGCCTATACATACTCTGAAAAACACCCAAAGCCCAGCAAAGATGCAGTGAGGAGAAGGCTTGCAACCCAGCAGCAAAATAACTGGCTTTATGTTAGGCTTTAGAATGAATTGATTATCCTTTGTTTGATACCATGTGCAAAAACTGTGATTTTTAGTAATTGCTTCCTTAGTTGCCTCCCTCATATTAAATTTGGTCCATGATATTTTAAGGTTCCTCAAAAACCACGTGTACACATGGGCAGACACAGAACTCACAGTGACTCCAATGCAATGGTGCAACCCACTAAAAGCCAATTTAATCAAGGGGGAATTCAAAGTGTTCTCTGCAAGCAATTGATTTTCAAAAGAAAAGTCAGCAGGATCAAACAGCCAGTTGCAATAAAAATCCCCTGAATCACCCCTATCACTGTGTTTTCTAGCAACTAACTCCTGACTTCTTATAGTGTAATGGCCAAATTACTGTAATTATCCTGCAACACAAGTAGTATATCAACATTATTTTAAACATGGACTTTTTGCATAATCTTTCATTATTATCACTCAGCTTCCTATTTGGAAATGGAAAACAACAACAAACTGGAATCTACCCCAAAAAGAAAGAAGGTCACCAGAAAAAAAAAAAAAAAAAAAAAAAAAATTGATGAAAGAAAAGAAAAGAAAAAAACCTCACGGCCCTGGGTTTGGCAGGGATACAATAGAAGCCCCAGCTAAAATGGGTGAAACACGTAGAACAAAACTCAAATTCATAAAAAAAAAAAAAAAAAAAAGACTATTTACATGTGAATATTCTAAGAGATTGTTTTACAGTCAAATACACTCTTGAAATTCATTAAATGCCTTCTCTCCTGCTTCATAAACAAGGGCAAAAGAGATGTCCCCTACTGAGAAAATAATCCCAGCACATAATGATCATAACGAATAGAAATAAAGTCATTTTTCTTTCAGAGACCTAAGGCCCTACAAAAAATGTTATTTGTATTTCCCCATTGTGAAAAGAATCCCACTTGTGAAGGACACGGCCCACGTACACCCTGAAGCAGTATCAACACGGCTGAAACAGTACAAATCCAGGTTCCTAGCCATCTTGCTGACTGAAAAAAGAAGAGATTCTTAAGTGATTGTCATCATTTGTTGTGCTGTTGCTCTGAATTCAAAAGGGCTTAGAAACACACGTGTGAATTAAGATGAAAAACCAGTAACAAGTTAGTTAAATAATCAAAAGAGTTACCAAAGGTCTTTGAGGTCAGTTACCCTAATAATGAGTTTTGACTTTCCTGTCTGGTGCCCATTCATCTCAATGTGTTATTAATCTAAGAATTCTATGTGAAAACCCCTCAAAAAGTATTACTCAGGTACTGTTGTTATAAACCTAAATGTACAGAGATGAACCCGAAATCACTATAACAATATAGTTATTGTGAGTAGATATAACTCAAATTAGGCACCATCAAACAGAAAATATCTGCAAGGCCCACAGAAGAGGAGATGGTGAAAGCAGGATATATAAATGGTATCCAAGCAGAGTAGTCTCCTGAAGGCTGAGGTGGATTACCCAAAATGCAAGGTTAACCAGGCTTACTTGTGCTTACTAATCTGTAGTAAACAGTTTCACATGGGTACCACAAACCCAAGTGAATCACCTTGCTTACTGGGTACTGACTCCATCCCTGCCAGAACTGAACATTTGAAAAGAGACTTTGCTTCTTCAGGAAGGTGCAATGGCATGCTGGTGTGGCGCTGTTGGTTAATGCACTGGACTACAAAGTCCACTTTAACCAGGTGGCCTGTGGTTCAGCTCACCAGGTGCTCCTCAGAAACCCTATACAGAGTCACTATGGGTTGGAAGCTGACTAGATGGCACTTAACAACAATGGTGTTGGGAGAGAGACAAATGCCAGTAGGAGCAGAATCTTCAAAAAGGTGGAAAAAATGTGAATTGTTCATCACAGATTAGTGAACAAGCACAAGTAAACCCATGCTTACTTTGCTTCTTGGGTAATCCAACACTACTGAATGGTTGTTGTAAATTCCTTTTATGTTGATTTCTAAGGAGTCAGAGGCAGAGCACCTGCAGGATTTCAGAGTCAGTCGGTTGTAAAAACACAGCTATTAAGGAAATGCCACATATCCTAAAACACAGCTTGCTGTCAGACTCTGGAATCCCTGTTTCTCAAAGTTGGCTGTTGCTGTTGGATCCAACTCATAGTGGTCCGATGTACAACAGAACAGAACATTGCCTGATCCTGCAACATATTCACAATTGTTATGCTTGTGTCCACTGTTGTTGCCACTGTGTCAATCCATCTTCTTAGGAATCTTGCTCTTTTTTCACTGATCCGCCAGTTTTTAAAACATGATGTCCTTCTTCGGGGACTGATCTCTTCTGATAACATGTACAAAGTTGTTCTTGTTGTTAGGTGCCATCGAGTCAGTACCGACTCAAAGCAACCCTATGCAAAATAGAACAAAACACTGCCCAATACTGGGCCAACCTCACAATTGTTGCCACATTTGATCCCATTGATGCTGCCACTCTGCCAATCCATCTGGCTGGGGTAATTCCTCTTTTTCTCTGATCCTCCACCTTTCCAAACATGATATCCTTTTCCAGTGACCGGTCCCTCCTGACAATATGTCTGATGTATGGGAGACGAACTTTGGCCATCCTGGCCTCCAAGGAGCACTCTGGATGCATTCTTCCAACACAGATCTGTTGATTCTATTAGGAGCCCAAGGTATTTTCAGTATTCTCCTCCAACACCATAACTCAAATGCATCAATTCTTTTATGATCTTCTTTATTCACTGTTCAACTTTTGCATGCATATGAAATTATTGAAAATATCATGGCTTGGGTCAGGTGCACCTTAGTCCTCAAGGTGACATCTTTGCTCTTTAACACTTTAAAAAGGTCTTGTGCAGCAGATTTGCCTAATGCAATACGTCGTTTGATTTCTTGACTGCTGCTTCCGTGAGTGTTGATAGTTGATCC
>NW_006408557.1:10009089-10010903 GCF_000296735.1 Chrysochloris asiatica | reverse complement strand
CTTTCTTCCTGTATGGTGTTCTTGATGTCATCCCACAACTCTTCTGGTCTTTGGTCTTTAGTGTCTAATGCATCAAATCTGTTCTCAGCTGATCTCTAAATTCAGGTCGGATATATTCAAGGTCATATTTTGGCTCTCATGGACTTGTTTTCATTTTCTTCAGTTTGTCTGAATTTGCATATGAAAAATTGATGGCCTGTTCCACAATCTGCCCCTTGCCTTGTTTTGGCTAATGATACTGAGCTTTTCCACCGTATCTTTCCACAGATGTAGTCAATTTGATTTCTATGTATTCCATCTGGTGAGGTCCATATGTATAAGTCTTCTCTTATGCTGTTTAAAAAATATATTTGAGGAAAAAGGGTGGCGCTTCCCTGACTGGGCAGCACAGGTATGGGGGCTAGGGAGAAAGTAGGGGGTGGTATCACAAATTGGGGTCCCCGTCTGGTACACAGACAGCTTTTGGGCAAACATGAAACATTCAGCTGCAACTTTATGAACTTATTTTTTTTGAAGGATCAAACTATGAGGGGTAATGAGCATTTTGAACTTCTACCCGCCTGCTACGGGCTCCTACCCGGGGACGGCCCCACCCACTGTAGAACTTAGCAGGGCTTGATCAGACCCATTCAAAGGGCTGATGCTCTCAGAGAACTAGGGGGGCCACAGGAACCAACATAGTCCATCCCAGGGGGGTCCACATTGCCACATTAGGCATTAATGGTGTGTATATAGGACAAATTCGGGGCCTCAAGGCACAGGGAGACAAAAAGAGGCATTTTAGACATCATCAAAAACAGTCCCCATCTGCCTACAAGCACCAAGCCCATCCCCCACTTCTTCGGCCTAGGCCAGCCCTCTGCCCAGCCTCCTAGCCTTAGGCCTGCCCATCAAAGCATCAAGTTTTGGGCCAGCCCAAGCTGAGTAGCAGCTTAACACCAGTAACAAAGCACCCTTGCTGTGATTTAATCCGCCAGACTGCAAAGCCTTTGAATTGCAGGAACTGTGGTTCTAGCTCAACAGATGCTATTGGAAACCCTTTAATGGGTCACTGTGGGTCATAATCCACTCCACAGAATTTCAAAAAGTAGCAAAACTCAGAAGGGCTTGAAACAGAGTAAGGACATTACACACTTACTGAAGAAGCAGGGAAGGCAGGGCTTGCTGGTGACTAGGGTGAAGGCATAGTGAAGGTCACCGTCAAAAATAACTGAGAATTCCAGGCAAAAAAGAGGCAGGACAAAGCTCCAAGATTCGGACCCACAGAGATAGGAATGGTTTGAAGACTTGAAGGCTTGTAGCCTGTGGAATTTGGAGTGGAAGCAGGAAATCGCGTACCTTTAAATCCGCCAGCCAGGCTGGGAGGCCTGAGCCCACAACCTGTGCTAGACAAAGCAGCGAGACTAAATAGGGGCCACAGAGACACCAAGGAAACACTCCTCAGGAACATTTGGGGGAGCGAGGGGTGAGAAAGGTGCACGGTGTGCTTTGCTGATTTTGGGTGCTTCCGATCTTATTTTTCTTTCTTGGTGTTGGGAATAGGAGCGCTCACGGTTTGTCCACATACATCTGGGTGAATGGAGGTGGGGGCTTAACCAAGTGGCCAAGACCCACCCCCACCACTGGCGGTTTCCTCTGCCAGTAACTCACACACTCAGACCAAGCTGAGACGCGGATTTGGTCTGCCTTTCTTCACTGGTTTGAGAGAGAGCCCAGCGTAGTGCTGTGGGTTAAGATGCTGCACTACAAATTCTTTTGAACAACAAGGCCGTTGGTTCAAGCTCACCAGCCACTCATCGGAAACCTTATACAGG
>NW_006408557.1:10006927-10008128 GCF_000296735.1 Chrysochloris asiatica | reverse complement strand
TCTGGCTGTTACATAGCCTTCCTTTTGTTTTTAGAGGACTCTTTGTCTCCCTATATTACACAAGAAGAGTCAGCAACCACTGCCAAAAAGCCAAGCTGCAATCACACCTTATAAAATACCAAAACCCAGGCAAGAACCAATACCAGCAGACATATAGCAGGGAATCAGGCAACACCTGTGAAAGTCACCCTGAGTTAAGCAATAAGAAGAGGGAAAAGAGAAGACAACATCCTGATCACATCTCCCTGGAAACAATCATAGAGCAAAAAAAGTACCAAAATATATACTCACTTAAGTATTAGGGCCACATATAAACATTAAACATGTCCAAGAAGCAAAAACAGATGACCATATCAGCACATGTCCAGAAAAAAGATAAATTATCTGAGACAAGTGACCTGGAAGTAGACCTGGAATCCATTATGGAAAGAGGGCAGGCCCTGGAAATGCCTGAGAAGAATTCAGAAAAAATGATTATGAAATGTTTCAAAACACTCTAAAATGGAGTTGAGAAAAATAAGGAAGAAGTCAGAAAAGTGCTACAAGAGCAATCAAACAAGATAGATACAGCATTAGAAACAATTCAAAACCTACAGAAAGAGGTCCAAACAATCAATAACAAAATGACAGAAATAGAAAACACTCTGGAAGGGCAGAGGAATAGAATAGATGAGACGGAAGGAAAAATCACCGAGCTGGAAGACAAGTCTTTCAATACCACTAAGATAGAAGAACAAACACAAAAAAGGATAAAAAATTCTGATGATGGTATAAGCCTCATGCTGGACAACATGAAGAGGAATAATTTAAGAATTATTGGCATTCCAGAGCAAGAAGAATCACACAAGTCCACAGAGGAAATAGTCAAAGAACTACTGGAAGAAAATATCTCCAACATCCTAAAAAGCGAAAAAATAAACTTACAAGAAGCTCAACGTACTCCAAGAAGGGCAGACACCAAAAGAAAATCACCAAGACATATCATAGTCAAGCTATCCAAACTCAAAGATAAGGAGTCGCTTCTGAAAACAGCCAGAGAAAACAGAAAGGTCACATACAAAGGCAAGCAAGTCAGATTAAGCTCAGATCTCTCAGCAGGAACCATGCAAGCGAGAAGGCAATGGGGAGACATATATAGAACCCTGCAAGAAAAAAATTGCCAAACAAGAACCCTTTATCCAGCAAAGCTATCAATCAAATA
>NW_006408557.1:9997697-9998295 GCF_000296735.1 Chrysochloris asiatica | reverse complement strand
ATTTGAAATGAACAAATCATTGGTTTTGCAGAATTCTATCACACGATCTCCAGCATCATTTCTATCACCAAGGCCATATATTCCAACTACTGATCCTTTCTCTTTGCTCCCAACCTTTGCATTCAAATCACTAGTAATGATCAATACATCTTGATTGCATGCTTGATCCATTTCAGATTGAAGAAGTTGGTAGAATTCTTCTATTTCATCCTCACTGGCTTTAGTGGTTCATGCATTATTTGAATAATTGTAGTATTAACTGGTCTTCCCTGTAGGCGCATAGATATTATCCTATCATAGACAATGCTGTACTTCATGACTGATCTGGATATGCCCCGAACAACTCAGATTACTATAAAAAAGTGGTCAACATCATGGCACTTATCATCAAGTGGTTAGTTATCACTGAGTGAGAAGATGTGAAGGGACCCATCTGGTTGGAAGGAAAAAACGGATGTCTAGCCTCCTGACAGACGAGAACTTCCAGAGGTGCAAGCCGGATTCAAAAGAGGCCGTGGAAAAAGGGATATCATTGCTGATGTCCGACGGATCTTGGCTGAAAGCAGAGAATATCAGAAAGATGTTTACCTGTGCTTTA
>NW_006408557.1:9992309-9997303 GCF_000296735.1 Chrysochloris asiatica | reverse complement strand
AAACATTTACTGATGAAGATCAAGAGCACAGCCTTCATTATGGATTATATCTCAATGTAAAAAAAAACAAAAATCCTCACCACTGGACCAATAAACAACCTTCTTATCAATGGAGAAAAGATTGAAATTGCCAATTCATTGTTGTTGGATCTATTATCAACACTAACAGAAGCAGCAGTCAAGAGATCAAATGACGTATTGCATTAGGCACAAGACCTTTTTAAAGTGTTGAAGAGCAAAGATGTCAGCTTGAGGACTAAGATGTGCCTGACCCAAGCCATGGTATTTTCAATAACCTCATATGCATGCAAAAGCTGGACAGTGAATAAGGAAGAAAGTAGAAGAATAGATACCTTTGAGTTATGGTATTGGAGGAGAATATTCAAAGTGCCATGGGCTGCCAAAAGAACCAATAGATCTGTGTTGGAAGAAGTGCAGCCAGAGTGCTCCTTGGAGGCCAAGATGGACAAACTTCATCTCTCATACTTTGGACATATTGTTAGGAGGGACCAGGAGCATCAGAGAAAAAGAGGAAGACCCCCAACAAGATGGACTGGCCAAGTGGCAACATCTATGGACTCAAGTGTGGCAACAGTAGTGAGGTTGGCCCAGGATCAGGCAGTGTTTCATTCTACTGTAAATAAGATTGCTATCGGTCAGTACTGATTCGAAGGCAGCTAACAACAACAACAACAGCAGCCTCCTGAGCAACAAGGATGTCCAAGGGACTGAATACTGAGAGCAGAGCAGAGCTCCTCTCTGTGGGGACCAACATCCACACCTGGACTGATGAGATGCCCACTCAGAAGGAAACTGGAGAGTTGGTGTGCAGACAAAGGGCTGGGTGGGTACTGCTACATCAGCCAGGGCAAGGAGCAGGTTTATGGGAGGATCAGAATACCAAACACCTACCCACAACACATAAGCCACCAATCTGGGCCTTGAACCTTAATATGTCACCAGTTAATTAACTCCAGAATGTACTGGGTGTGAAAATAAATGCTCTGAGATGTATAATGCAAAGATATGGCAGAAAGACTCCTACTATAATCATTTTATGCTCTGTAAATTAGCATTTTATTCATATTTGGAAAAGAAGACTAAAGCAAAATAGAAAAAAAAAAAAAGCATTTCCTGACAGCAAGAGTCTTTTTTTTTTTATGGCATGGCAACATTGCTATATTTTATATGGGGTTGTTACAAAAATTATACTTTAAATGTCCGTGTAAAATAAGCAGTATTTCTCTTGGATGACTTGGCGGAAAAAGCCTATACTCATTACTCTTTTGAAAACACCACAATTCTATTTTATAAAATTAAATTTCTCCCTGCCAAGGAGCACATCAAGTTCTACAGAGATTTTGTAAAGTGGCCCCAGGTGCATAATGAGATTTACAAATCCAAACAACTCAGGGGGGTTTTAAAACAGAGATTCATGCTGCCCAGGTCACCTTGGCCAACATGACAAACACAAGTTTTGCCTTATACTTGCTTTTATTTTTTATTTTCACTATGAAGCATGGTGATGCCAATACAGCTGTGGCAGCACAGGCTGTGCCCTATTTTGCCTTATGCATCATCAAGAAAATTGCCAGCTCAATTCTGATCCCAAAATCTGTATTGTGATAGTGGAGCTAACAAAAAAGCACAGCTTGATTTGCAAATGCCCAGTACTGCCAGTAGTGGGGCCAACTGAAAAAAATATATGTTGCTTTGACCACTTTGTTGTCACTGAAAAGAACATTCATCAATCACCAAACATATGGAAGCTCAACATGTAGGCACTAAGTCTTTAGAGATGGGTGACACAAATAAATGGTTTGAGCTAACTATTAACCTAAAGGTTGGTGGTCCAAACCCACCCAGGAGCACCACTGAAGTTGCGTTTGGGTTAGGTGCACCTTAGTCCTCAAAGATTGTTGTTGTTAAGTGCCGTCAGGTTGGTTCTGACCCACAGCCACACTGTATAGGGTTTCCGAGGAGAAGCTGGTGAACCTGAAATGCCAACCTTGCAGTTCAAACTACAACCCGTAAAATCTGTATTTCAAGTCTGTGAAGATTAAAGCCAAGGAAACCCTGTGGAACACAGTTCTATTCTGCAACGCTAAGGGTTCCACAAGTTAGATCCATTCTGTTGATGGCCACAGATAATAGATCTCATTCAGTGCTATCTCCCACACAAATAGAAAATCATTCTTTTGTATCTATGACTGCTTCTGTATAACTTTAAATAATATATGGGGAACTCACTACTTCTATACTATGTTCTTCAGTAAATAAATAAACCTTTACTAGTTTTTCCTTGTGGTGGTGTAGGATAAGCACTGAACTGTTAACCACAGGTTGGCCTTTCAAACCCATCAGCCTCTCCTTGGAAACCCTTTACAGCATTGCTCTGAGTCAGAACTGACTTGACAACATTTAACGGCAGTTTTTCCTTATTCTGGGTGAGTTTGTACATCCTTGTCCCCACTGGCCCCAGTTTTACCAACTAACTATATACAAAAAAAACCCTCTCTTTCTTCTTCTACATAACAGGCCTCCAGGTATTTGAAAACAATGTTCAGGCCCCCACTTGCATTCATTTAACAAATATTTATTAAGATCACACCACCAGCTAATGACAAGCCAGAGGCATCCAATTTTCTCATTTTTCCCTCCAGGAAACTGTTCTTAGATGTTCCGCAGTATTTCAATGTCCCTCAGTTGATGCTGAAGTCCTGGTAGCACAGTGAATAAAGCATTGGTCTGCTAACCAAAAAGTCTGCAGTTTGAACCCACCAGCCACTCGGCAGAGAAAGGTGAGGCAGGCTGCTTCTGTAAAGATTGCAGCCTTGGAAATCCGATGGAGCAGCTCTACTCTGTCTTACAGGGTCCCTCTGAATTGGAATCAACTTGACAGCAGTGGGGTGGGTTGGGCTTGCATAGGTGATACTCTCCAACTCAGGTCTAATTTCCCAGATTTTTATGAAATAGCTCATAGAAAGCACAAGGTAATAAGATTTAGACATTACTCCTCCCCAACATTGAGGGAATAGCTCACTATCACTTGCTTTTTATGTTGTGAATGAGGAACACTGAGTGCAGCTATTTTGAGACCAAACACCATAACTCTCTTAAATTTCTATTTCCCTAAAAGTATCAATTTACCGTGCCCGCCAAAGTTAGCCCTTCATAAAATCCACCTGCTGGCAAGCCCGACAAATCTAGCACCTCCAAAAACCACCTCCAATAAGACTGAAGCCTGTTCAGGAGCAGGCTACTGACTCTGGTCAGCAAGCCCCTCCAAGGTTTCATCTTAAATAAACCTGTCTTTGCTGTTGAGCCACACTCTTTCCGTCTCATTTCTCTCATTTAACTCTGACATTTGGTGCTGAAACCCGGGATAGGAGTTGGAAGCTGGGTCTCCCTTGCAACTCAGGAAGCAGCAGACAGCGGCAGCTAGTCTCAGGATCACTCCTGAAACCTGAGAACTACTGGCAGCCCACTCCATCCACCTCTCTTGCTCTCATTTTTTTTTTGAACAAATAATATTAGCTTTTATGTTCTATAAGATTGAAGGTCAAAGCTCTAAGGAGATCACAAATTAACAGTTAATACAGGAAGGCACATTCTCAGGTGGAATTGGGAGATCAATGCCTCTGTCTCTACTTTTTCCTCATCCTACTAAGTGAGGCTGCAATAAAAACATCTTTTGGCCTTGCTAATGTCATTTCCTGAGGCTTATCTTTTCTTTTAACACATATACATGTGTTTATTTTTTCTTTCAATTTTTATTGTGGATTAAGTGCAAGTTTACAGGGCAGATCATCAGTTTTACAGTTAACAAATCATACAACTTGTTTCATTACAATGATCACATTCCCCTCCATGTACCATCAGTTAACAGTATTTCTATTCCCTTTAACTCTTTTTTAAAAAACAAAACAAAACAAAAAACTCAGGCATATGTAATAATTTGCACCACCAAAGGGCACATGCTGCAAGTCAGCCTCATGGCCACCAACTCTTAGTGCCGCTCTTCGATGAATCCAGAGTCCTCTGCTGCTCCCTCTCTCGATGTCCATATCTCTGCCTCCATTTCTGGTGTCACTGCTTCTCTGGATAAGGTCCTGCATTCTGCTTGTGCTCTTCTTCCTAGGATCTTTTGTTTCTGGACTATAAGATTAACTGCTCACCCATTTTTGTTACAAAACTTCTACCTTTACAATGATGACAGTTGCAATTAGTCATGATAACAATTACTCACTACTAAATCATAAGAATCTTATCCCCATCTCTCTTCACCAGACTCATCTAGACAAGATAAAAACTATTCAGTGGTGACTCTATCCTGCCCCAAACACTCTTAAACTAAACTCCCTCTTGAAACCTTGTAAGCCAGTCACTTCATGCCTTTATCACCCCCTCATTTTAGGTAGCCAGTGTCTAAGTTGCCTGTCCCTCTCCACCATGTGTACAGAAAGGATAGCATTGATATTTGATGTGAAGACTCCTTCCCTATCTGTTGGTATTTAGACTTACTGACCTCCATGAGTATAGATCAGGTTCATCAAATTGTAGCAATTTACCCTTGTTTCCTTTATCAAAAACTGTTTTTTTGTTTGTTTGTTTTTTATCTTCCTCTAGACGAGTTTTGATTATCAAGCCATTGAGGCTAGGTCAAATGGGTACTATCTGCAAGTTTGGGTGTTCTTGTGCCTCTCCTCTCACTTCATATCAGCTGGATGCTTCACTCTCAGCTCTGGCCCTCTGTGGATAGCTCCTTGTCCATGGGCTCAGGTGTCCCCAGGGCTCACCACACATTAGACCAGAAGCCCTTTCTCTTCTCTCTCTAATCTCCAGGTCAACGGGAATCAATGGTCCATGGTTGAACTCAGCCCATTTCTTCACTACTGCCTTTCCCCCTCTTCCACTCAGCAGTAGACCAATGTGGTCGTCAGCAAGCTTACATGCCTGCTCATGTGTTCCCTTTGAGTTTCAGTCTTAGAGGG
>NW_006408557.1:9962882-9992209 GCF_000296735.1 Chrysochloris asiatica | reverse complement strand
GAAGGAACTTGATTGTTTGCCTTGATGGCTTTCTGGTGAACCGCTTGCTTATTCTTATAGTAGCCAGTCATACTGACATTTTTTTTTTTTTTTTAGGTTTTTCCTGATGATCTTTCTTTGAAGATGCATCTTCTGTCACTCTGCTGTTCCCGGCTGGTCTGCTTGTCCTTTCTAGTGGGAGTGTCCCACCTCACAAGATTCTGGATGGGACTCAGGATTCCACCTAATGCCCTATACTCTGCAAAGGCTCTGCAAGAGGCCTATTTCACTGGGCAAGTTCTAGAACCCCTTTTAGCCATTTCACTCAGTTATAGGCTGAAGATGGGCTTACAAGTTTTCTGTAATTATGTTTCCTGACATTTCTTTCTATCCTACTCAAGTGTCTAGTAAGCAAGGAAAACAAATATTCATAAGACAGACAAGCATCTTAGTATTATTTCCCCTCTTCAAACTATGCCTAGATCCCTGTACCACAGAGCCTTGTTGTTCCAAGCTTAAGCATGCTTCACTACTTACCTATGTCCCACTTAAACCATGCAAACCTGTTTCAGTGTTCCCCTATCTATTCTACCTTCTCTCCCTTCTTATATTGCCCTCCCCAATGCTCAAACTACTATTTGTCTGCCTTTACCCTGTGTTCTAATGTTGCTTCCCTCCACCTCCCCTGAAATCCCTACCCCTACCCCACTGTTGTGGTTACCTTCTATTCCATTAACTTTTACTTCCATTTAACAAGTCTATTTTATCCTGTAATCTACCTGACGTTCCCACCACCTAGATCTCTGTTCCTCTGTGTTTACCTTCTTTCACATTGTAATTGTTTTGATCATAGACTGACTTCCCAGATCATCTGAATTTGTTCTTATAATTTTATTGTTTTCGACTCTTCCATTTGTCAATTGACTTCCAGGTGATGCTGCCACATAGATCAATCTCTGGTTGTTGTCTGTTCTTGTTGGTTCTCTGGCCACAGAACTCCATTTAGGATGTTATTCATCGCAGGGTTGGCTTTGACAAAACCCCTTAGCTCCTGTTTATCCTGGAATGTTTTGATTACATCATCATATTTGATTGACAGCTTTGCTGGGTAGAAGATTCTTGGTCGGCAGTTTTTTTCTTTCAGGGTTTTATATATGTCTCCCCATTGCCTTCATGCCTGCATGAAGCTTAATCTGATTTGTTTGCCTTTGTATGCTATAATTCTCTTTTCCCTAGCTGCCTTCAGGATTCCATCCATACCTTTGATTTTGAAGAGCTTGATTATTATATGTCTTGGTGATTTTCTTTTAGGGTCTATCCTTCCTGGGGTTCTTTGAGGTTCTTGGATGCTTATCGCTTCACTTATCAGGATGTTATGGAAATTTTCCTCCAGAAGTTCTTCAACTATCTCCTCTGTGGACTTGTGTGATTCTTCCTGCTCTGGAATGCCAATAATTCTTAAGTTATTCCTCTTCATATTGTCCAACATTAATCTTGACCTTCTTCAGATTTTTTTATCCTTTTTTTCTTTTTGTTCTTCTATCTTAGTGGTATTCAGAGATTTATTTTCCAGCTCACTAGTTCTAGCTTCCATCTCTTCAGTTCTACTCCTTTGTCCTTTCTATGAATTGTCCATTTCTGATATTCTATTATTAATTGTTTGGACCTCTTTCTGTAAGTTTTGAATTGTTTCAAATGCTGTATCTATTTTATTTGATTACTGCTGTAGCACTTTCCTGACTTCTTCCTTATTTTTCTCAACTCCATTAGAAAGCGTTTTGATACATTTCATAATAATTTTTCTGAATTCCTTCTCAGGCATTTCCAAAGTCTGCCCTCCCCTTCCAGGATGGAGTGTAGGTCTACCTCCAGCTCATTTGTTTCAGTCACTTTATCTTGTTTCTGGACATGTGCTGATATGGTCATCAGTTTCTGGTTTGGGGGCATATTCAGGAGTTATCTGTGGCCTTAGTACTTAGATGGGTGTGTGTTTTGGTATTTTTATGTTTTCTGATTGCCTCTAGGTAACTGTGATCGGGAGATATGCTTTCCTTTTCACTCTTCTTCCTGAAAAATTTCAAGATGCCACTGTTGGTCATTATGACATAACTCAGAATTTAATTATTGGCCTATTTCCTTTTTAGTCTGCCTGTCCTGCTCCACAACCCCCGTTCAGGCCTTTTTCCTAGTGATAAACATTTCAGAGCCAGCTATGGTCGTTTTGCGCTGCCATCTGGTTTTAAGTGGACACTGTCCCTTTAAATTTTGAGGAGATCTGTGCACATGTGTAATAGAACCCTCCGGGGTTGGGGGTGGGGTGTCTGCTCACTCAGGCACCCCATCTAATCAGCAGAATGGAGGTGCGCAGACAGCAAGAGGCCAATAAACAGATACGAAGAAAAGAGTGTCCACACCTTTATCTCCATGGTTCTGTCAGATGTCTGTGGCAGCTCTGATTGTTCCCCTACTCGGTCTCACCTAAGATGGCTGCTCTGAATCTGAATACCTTGGATTAGAAAGCACTGGATTTCTTGCTTCTGCTACAAATGCCACTGGCTGTAAGCCTTCCAGTTTTCTAAATATTCCTTTATAAGTGGCTCAAAGTTCTGGGACCATTCCCTAAGCCTGCCTGGTCCAGTATTCTGTGTTGTCGCTGATGGAGCTCCTCACTGCACTCCCACCCTACCCACCATCTTGTTTGTTCTGTCTCTCACTCTCTCTTGAGTGGACTGCGAGAGATTGCAGATTCAGTTGGAAGGATTGCAAGGCTCTGACTGGGGTACTCCCAGTGGGCTCTCAAAACTCCTGAACCTAGGATCTCTTTCTCCAACTGCTCATATACGAGTAGTCGACTTTTTCCATTTCTCGCTTTCTCTCCTTCCCTATGCAATGGACTGCAAGGAATCATGGACCCATTCAAAAGGATTGCAAGGCCCAGGCCTTGTGGGTTTTCAAAACTTTTGTCCATAAAGTCTTTTTCCTGGACTGATCACTTCTGAGTAATCTGTTTTTGGGTTGTTGGTTTTGTTTTTTTCCTTCTTTCTTTCTTTTCCGTGGCTCCATCTCTTGGAGGCCTTTTTACCAGATCTTTCCTCATTCAACATTGGTCACAAATTCCTGGAACTAGGTAAGTCAGCCTTAGCACCTTCTCCTGAGGATCTTAGGGGATTCTGCCTAGTCCCCTGATCCTTGGAGGATCATTTGGACTCCTCTGGAAGAGGAGTGGGAACACTTGTAACCTCTCCAGGCTATCTGGTTCAACAGTTGGACCTCCATTCTTCTCCCTCCTCACTGTGGACACCCTGTGAGAAGGCAGACACTGCCTCCGGAAGTGACTCCTTGACCCACACAACATGGGAGCTGGGGCTTTGTAAATCCCACTCCTCCCCTCTGGGAATTACATCTGACAGAAATCAATCCAAAAATATTTATTTCATTTTGCAATATAGCCTGGCCACAATATCAACTGGACAATGATAGCCAGTGTCCACAGAACAGCACTTTCGACTTTCAAATTCTCAAAGACCTTGACAACTTCCTCCAAAGAAACTGCAAATGGCAGGAGGTTCCTTATATCCATGCCTTTTTCTTCCTTCACTCACACCACTCCTTTTGTCAATCTTGCTCAGCTCACCAAATCCCCCTTTTAAATGAAAAACCTTCTTAGAAACAATTTCCCTCTGAACCTCCTTTTGATTCTGCCGACAAACCTCACCCACCTGTTACATCAGCTGTTACTCCTCTCCCACCCATTGCACCAGCCGTTACATGCCCCCCCCCCACAACCTGTTACACCACTTCCTGTGCCAGGCCCATTTCCCCTTCCCTATCCCTTCAAAGAGTTCCTGTGGATAACCCAGTCTTTACGTTTAATTTGACATGATATTTACATTATTTTAAATGCTACCTTGACCCCAGATGAAAGGGAACTCATATGGAGAGCAGCAGAGGCCCATGCTGATGCCCTCTATGGCAGGCCCCCACCAAGCACCCTATAGTAGTGTATGCCATTCCTTGCTGAGAGCCTAATTGGAATTACCAACATGGAAGTGAAGGGACCCAACAAAGGGATCACATGATTAATTGTTTTATAGGTGGAAAGGATAAAAACGCCCATAAATCTGTCAAGTATAATAAATTATGCAAGGCCACCCAAGGTCCTGATGAAAATCCCATGTTCTTTCTTTCCTACATTTCAGAAACCATGATAAAATATACCAACATGAACCCAGAATCAAGAGAAGGCCAAACTTTCCTTCATTGGCAGTTTACTTCCCAGGCTGCACCTGACATTAGAAGAAAATTACAAAATTTGGAAGAAGGTCCTCAAAACCCCACAATGAGACCTTCTAAATGCAGCTTTCAAAGTTTTGAATAACTGAAATGAGGACCAGAGGAACCAAAAAAGAAAAACAACTCTGCATTAAGTATCAGATGCTAACATCTGCAAACTTACACTCACCCCAGACCAAACCGGGAAAGAGCACAATAGTCCCTGGAGTGTACTTTTGGTGTAGGCAGGCTGGACACTGGGCCAAAGCATGCCCTAACCCAAGGCCACCAACTAAGCCATGCCCAATACGTGGTCAATGGGACACTGGAAGATGGACACCCTCCCAGGTCAGGTTCAGTCCAATCTTTTAGCCCCCTCATCCACCCATGAAAGACCTTTCATCCATATGAGCTCTCTCCTCAGAAGACTGACGGTGCCCGGGATTTTCTACCTCACAGCAAGGGAGCCCTCAGAACCCAGGGTAGTCGGGACAGCATCCAGTAAGACCATCTCTTTCCTACTGGATAGTGGGGCGAGTCTTTCAGTTCTAACAAAACATAGCAAGCCACTCTTCCCCTCCTCCATCTCAGTAATCAGATTGAAAGGTATATCTGCTACTCCCAAAGAAACCCCACCCCTCAGTTTTTCCATTGGAGATTTATCCTTCACTCATCCTTTTTTTAGTAATGTCCCATTCCTCTTTTAGGATGTGACATCTTACAC
The DNA here is from genome assembly GCF_000296735.1 of Chrysochloris asiatica. Taxonomy (NCBI): domain Eukaryota; kingdom Metazoa; phylum Chordata; class Mammalia; order Afrosoricida; family Chrysochloridae; genus Chrysochloris; species Chrysochloris asiatica. The sequence continues at coordinate 9,987,234 of NW_006408557.1, read as the reverse complement.
ATATCAGGAGCCATAATCCATTTTGAATTTCTAAGAGACAGTCATTCCTACCTTTTACTAGCACAGACATCTGGCCCCTGTGTAAGTCCACTTGAAACATCACCAAAAATTAATCCCATAATTTGGAACACTGACATCCTTCTTATTTCCCATCACTGCACCCAAAAAAAATTTCATTAAAAGATCCTATGCGTCAAATTGCTGTCTCTCAATACCTCCTTAGTCCTGAGAGTCTCCATGACCTCCAACTCATTATTTCCAGACTCCTTGCAGTCCACATCCTCATATTACCCATTCCCCACACAACATTCCTATTCTCCCAGTATAAAAACCCAATGGGACATACAGACTCATCCAAGACCTCCATCAGATTAATCAAGCTTTGTGTCCTACTTTTCCAGTTGTCCCAAACCCCTACATCCTTCTGTCATGCATTCCTCCCTCCAACACCCATTTTTTAGTATTAGATCTTAAAAATGCTTTCTTCACAATCCCTATTGATCCATCATCCCAAAACCTTCTTGCTTTCACATGGACTGAGCCCAAAACTGGGCTATCTAAGCAATTAACCTGGACTATGTTACCATAAGAGTTTAGAGATAGCTCCCATTATTTTGGCCAGAGCCTCCAATCTGACCTTACAAAGTCAGACCTGTCCCCTAGCATCTTCCTTCAGTATACTGATGATTTTCTTTATAGCCCCTACATAGAAATGTGCTTCCAACACACCATCATTCTTCTCAATTATTTAGCTGATTGCAGATATTGAGTATCCAAAAAGAAGGCTCAATTAGTAGCTCCACAAGTTACATATAACACCTACTTTATAAACTTATAACCATCCCCTCTTCCCGCAAGCTTGCTATTCAAAGCTTACATATGCCAACCACCAAAAGAAGTCTCCTTTCCTTTCTAGGCTCAGCAGGATTTTTCCTCCTTTGGATTAGAAACTTTGCTGTTGTAGCCAAACTTCTATATGAAGCTTCTAAGGGTAATCTTTCATCCCCCTTGGAGCCTACTTCCTTAGTAGTTAAAGCTTTCAAACAATTGCAGAAAGCCTTAGCGACTGCCCCAGCCCTAGGTCTCCGGAACCCCAACAGTTCCTTCCACTTATATTTACGCAGTGCTAAGAATCAAGCATTAGGCCTGCTGGCCCAACCATCCAAAGATTCCCTGCAGCCTGTTGCTTATTTGTCAAAACAACTAGACCCAATATGCAAGGGGTAGTCATTGTGTCTAAAAATCCTTCCCACAGCTGCCCTCCTTATATTGGAAGCAAAAAAAACCTCACATTTCACTGCCTGATCCAAGTATTTTCCTCACATAACCTCCGTGACATGTTAAGCCTGAAAGTTTTACTCTTGATCTCATCCTTGCACATGCAAAATCTCCACACCACCCTCTTGCAACCTTCCATACCATTGGTGTCCCCCACCTCAACTCAGCCATCATGATTGCACAGAAATCATTGATTCTTCCCTACTTGTTTGTCACCACCTTACAGACACTCCCATACCAACAGCTCCTAACTCGTGTATCAATGGTAGCTCCACTAAAGGAGATTGCAGTTAAACTGGGTATGTGATCATCCACAGTGACCGACAGGGCACTACCAAAATAACAGAAGTGGTCAAACTACCTCCTAACACAACCTCACAACAAGCAGAACTTATAGCTCTCATCCAAGTCCTCACCCTAGTTGCCAAAACATCCATAAACATTCACACTGATTCAAAGTACATGTACAATATTTTACATTCCTATGCCCAAATTTGGACAGAGTGGGGGCTCCTCACAGCACATGGAACCCCCATAATCAATGGAAAACTCATACACAACCTCCTAGAAGCCGCTCTGCTCCCCCAAAAGGTTGCTTTAACACATTGCAAAGGATACCACACTGACTCTGGATTTATTTCTGCCACTAACTGTAAAGCTGATAAATTAGCAAAAACCATGGCTGTTGGAATCTCGACTCCCTGTTTTCTTTTCCCATTAACCAAAATGCTCATGGGCACTTATACTGATTCACAAAAACCAACACTCTTACCGAGCTCAGAGCAACCTCTGACAAACTCAAAATCAATTATACTCCCTAGCAGGAGTAGTCTTACAAAACAGAAGCAGACTTGATTTATTAACAGCAGAAAAAGGAGAACTTTGTGCATTCCTAGGAGAACATGTTGTTTCTACACTAACAAATCCAGAGTTGCCAGAGATGGAGTAAAGAAACTTCAAGTCTGAGCCCAATACTTGGTCAAGTCCAAACTCACATCTTCTGGATTTCCCCCTTTTTTTCCTGGTTAGCACCTCTCCTCACCCCATTTCTGCTTACAGCAAGCAGTCTGCCTCCTTTTCCTCCCTTGCTTGATCAACATTTCCCAATGTTTCCTTCCAGAAAGAGTAACAGCCATATCCACAGCAACGACCCAAGATCACATAACCACAGCTCTACTTCTCTAGGATCTTTGAAACAACTCCCAACATTGCCCAGACTCAGCAGGAAACAATCAGAATACGACCAACACTCCCATTGCCTATATATTTCCAGAAGGCTGGAATGAGGGCGCTGGAGTGCAGCTATTTTGAGAAAAACCACCATAACTCTCTTAAATGTGTTTTCCCCTAAAGTTTCAATTTCCCATGTCTGCTAAAGTTAGCCCCTCCTAAACTCTACCTCTGGCAAGACCTCATAAAAGCCCAAAGCCTGTGTGGGCTCTCTAAGCCCCTCCCCTTCTCCAGGGGTTCTGGTTGGAAACTGAGGATGGGAGTTTCACAGTGTGTAGGGGGATTAGAGTTGGGGTAAGGACTCCCAGCAGCTGAGGGCCTCTCTCTTCCTCTAGTGCTGTTGCTGGGGCTGGTGGTCCAGGGAGCTCTTTGGAGGCCATGTGGACCATAAGATCCACCACCCTGTTGCTATAGCTGAATTCATTGTTATACCAGGAAATGAGCCTGACAAAGTGGTTGTTGAGGGTAATGCCCCAGCCCCAGCATCAAGGTTGGTAGAGTGGGTGTCCCTGTTAAAGTCACAGGAGATAACCTGGTCTTCAGTGTAATCCAGGATGCCTTTTAGGGGTCCAACTGATGCCTGCTTCACCACCTTCTTGATGTCATCATATTTGGCAGCTTTCTCCAGGCGGGAAGTCAGGTCCACAACAGACATGTTAGGAGTGGGGACATGGAAGGCCATGCCAGTGAGTTTCCAAGTCAGTTCAGGGATGACCTTGTGCATAGCCTTGGCAGCACCGGTAGATGCAGGGATGATATTCTGGGCAGCCCCACGGCCATCACACCAGTTTCCCAGAGGGGCCATCCACAGTCTTCTGGGTGGCAGTGATGGCATGGACTGTGGTCATGAGTCCCTCCACGATGCCAAAATTGTCATGGATGACCTTGGCCAGGGGGGCCAAACAGTTGGTGGTGCAGGAGGCATTGCTGACAATCTTGAGGGAGTTGTCATACTTCTCATGGTTCACGCCCATCACAAACATGGGGGCATCAGCAGAAGGGGCAGAGATGATTACCCTTTTGGCACCACCCTTCAAGTGAGCCCAGGTTTTTCCAAGGTTTTGAAGACACTAGTGGACTCTACAACATATTCAGCACCAGCAACATCCCACTTGATGTTGGCGGGATCTCGCTCCTGGAAGATAGAGATGGGCTTCCCATTGATGATAAGTTTCCCATTCTCAGCCTTGACAGTGCCATTGAACTTGCCATAGGTGGAATCATACTGGAACATATATACCATGTAGTTGAGGTCAATGAAGGGGTCGTTAATGGCAACAACCTCTACTTTGCCAGAGTTAACAGCAGCCCTGGTGACCAGGCGCCCAATACGGCCAAATCCGTTGACTCCGACCTTCACCATCTTGTCTCAGGGATGCCTGTTGAACAGGGAGGAGCAGAGAGCCCAGGTTTGTCTTAAATAAACCTTTCATTTACTGTTGAGCCATACTCTCTCTGTCTCATTTCTCTCATTTGACTCTAACAGTAACCAAATGAGCTTTCCAATTCTTTTTCTATATCCTTTCATTCTGAATTAATCCTACTGGATTTTTGAACCTACAGACACTGAGGATCAAATCTTGAGTTGACCAAACTTAGAACCAGAAGTGACTCCATTCTCCTTGAGTTGATTTGCAGCTCTCAGTAAAAATAGGGACTCATGAGTTGCAGGGGGGTAAAAAAATGGTAAAAATTTTCCCACCAGAGTTGAGGTATCTGATCTTTAAAACTGCTATATTATCGTTAAGGTTTAGTACACAAACAACAAAACTTGCAAGTGTATCTAATAGGTTATATGTGCAAAATCTGTAGCTATGGGAAGACATCCAAAGTTTATCATATTACCCTGTAAAGGGCATAGCTCTTCAGACTGCAAAGTCTGCCTAAGACTTCTGACACAAATACTAAGAATTAATGCACAACCAGAAAGTTAGAGGTAAGAGTCCATATAAGACCACTTTCACTTCTGACACCAACTGCAAGTTTGGGGGTTTCCACAAACCATCCTCAGATTGGTAATTCAATAGAGAAATTCACAGAAGTCACTAAAACTTATTATGCTTCTTTTTGTTGTTGTTAAGCGCCATCAAGTCAGTTCCAACCCATAGTGACCTGTATAGGGCTTCTGAGGCTGTAAATCTTTACGGGAGCAGAAAACCTCATCTTTCTCCCTCAAAACCACTGGTAGTTTTGAACCGATAACCTTGAGGTTAGCTGCCTATAATCTAGCACAATGAATCATCTGAATTGTTGAAGGATAAGAATCAGGATCAGCACAAATCTGGTTCCTAGGAGGCAGAAGTTAGACATACCTCCACACTCCAACTTTTCACCATTTCTGACACCAGTCATTGCCCCTAGAACACTTTCTACTTCTCTGCTGGGCTTGGTAATTTGTTGCAATGGCTACACAAAACTCACAGACCAGACTCAATAGTTAAGGAATTTATTAGAAAAGTAACGGACAACAACTCTGGATCAGGATGATCTTGGAACTAACAGGAGCAACTTGGGATCAGAATCAGGAAGCATATTGGTGAGGTTTAGAAGGCATCCTGCAAAAAGAGAGCACACCCACTCTTTCTTCAGTGCAAAACAGATTCCAACCAGGGCAGTTCTCTCAGCTGCTCTCTGTTGCTAGCAGGACCATCTCATCCATTCAAGCAGACCAGTCTCTTGGTCCTGCACATCCACCCTTCTTTCAGCCATGAATGCAAGCCCTCCTCTTAATTGTATATGCCTGACCTTCTCTTGGCTATGTAAGCATGCCGTTCTTTCAGTCATACACAACCACCCTTCTCTCAGGATATATGCAGGCTCTTCTCTCTGCACGGCATGCCCACCTTTCCCTTGGCCATGCATGTCCCTTATCAGCTGTCCATGCGTTAGTGCCTTTGAACGCCTTGCTGTCAGTCAGTCTTTCCAGCTCTTGTAGCAGCAGCTTTCTGCTGTCACCATTAGTTCCACTGAAGGGTGCCTTCCAGGCCTGTCATGGCTACTTCTACCCAAGGGCCTCTTTGGGCGCTTTGCTGCTTGTTTCTGCTGCAAGGTCCCTTCTGGACTTCTTGCTATATTCAGTGTTACCACCGTGGGCCTATGTTACAACAACAATCAGTTATAGGCTAAAGATGGGTTTACAAGCTTTCTGTAATCATGTTTCCCGATATTCCTTTCTATTCCACTCAAATGTCTATTTTACAGTAGTAGGCAAGGTAAATCAATAATCATAAGACAGTCAATCATCTTAACATAATTATCCCCGTTTTACCCATTTCTACTATGCCTCGATCCCTATATCACAGAGCCCTGTTGTTCCAAGGTTGAGCATACATCACTATTTACCTCTGTCCCATTTAGCCCATGCAAACCGACCTCAGTGTTCCCCTATCTAAATTGTTCTTCCATTGTCTCCTTGACTGTATGGTTTCTGCTGAGAGATCCCAGCTTAATCTGATTTGCTTGCTTTTGTATGTAACATTTTTCTTTTCCCTGACTACTTTCAGGATCCTCTCCTTGTCTTTGATTTTAGAGAGCGTGATTATCATGTCTTGGTGATTTTCTTTCAGGGTCTATCCTTCCTGGGGTTCATTCAGCTTCTTAAATGCTTATCTTTTCATTTTTCAGGATGTTAGGAAAATTTTCTTCCAGAAGCTCTTCAACTATCTCCTTTGTGAACTACTGTGATTCTTCCTGTTCCAGAAAGCCAATAGTTCATTTATTCCTCTTCATGTTGTCTTACATGAATCTTAGACTTTCTTCAGATTTTTCAAATCATTTTTTTCTGCTTGCTCTTCTATCTTAGCAGTATTGAGAGATTTGTCTTCCAGCTCACTGTCTGGCTTCTATCTCTTCAATTCTACTCCTTTGACCTTTCAGTGTATCATCCATTTCTGATATTTTGTTATTAATAGTTTGGACCTCTTTTGGCGAGTTTTGAATTGTTTCCAATGCTGTAACTATCTCATTTGATTGCTCCTGTAGCACTTTCCTGACTTCTTCCTTATTTTTCTTAACTCCTCTGTGGAGCATTTGGATGCATCTCAATATTATTCTCCTGAATTCCTTCTCAGTCAGTTCCAAAGCCTGCCCTTGTTCAAATGTGGAGTTTAGGTCTACCTCTAGCTCATTTGTCTCACTCTATCTTTTTTCTGGACATGTGCCAATATGATCAGCTGTTTCTTGGGCATATTCAATAATTAGGTGTGATTTCAATAATTAGATGAATGTGTGTTGCTATATTATTATGCTTTATGATTGCCTTCAGGTAGATATGATCAGGAGATGGACTTCCCTTTTCATTTTTCTTATTACTCAACTAGAGTAACTATAGCAGGTTTTGGCTATCTTATCTGGTGTATACTGGCTGGTACTGGCTCTTGCCTGGGTGGTAGGATTTTATAGGGTGTGATTGTAGCTTGACTATACAACTGCAATTGCTGTATCTTCTTGGGTAACATAAGGAGAGAAAGTGCCCCCTGAAGGTAAAAGGGAAACCCAAAACAAAAAAGGAACAGCAAAATAAAACATACTGGATACTATAGTCCATAATCACAGAAAAGAAAAAGAAAAAGAATCTGTAGCAAAATATGATAACGATTTTAATGCCCCTCTCTACACTTCTTGCCTTCAAGGCCACCTGAGAAATTTTAAGTTGTTACTGTTACTCCTTATGACATAACTCAGGATTTAATTTTTGGTCTGTTTCCTTTTTAGTCTGGGTAGCGTAGTGGTTATGAATCGGGCTGCAAACCACAAGGTCAGCAGTTCGAAACTACCAGCTGTTCCGCAGAAGAAAGATGAGGCTTTCTGCTTCCGTAAGATTTACAGCCTCAGAAAGCCTGCACATGGTGGCTATGAGTCGGAACCGACTCCACGGCACATAACCACCACCACCACCGCCTCTCCCATTCCACAACCCCCATTCAGGACTTTTTCCTCGTGATGAACAGATCAGGGCTGGCTGTAGAGACAGTTCAGTTTTAAGCAGTGTCTTCCCCCTTCTTAGTGGTTTTTGCTGAGCAGATCCATGCGCATGCATAGTAGAATCCTCCAAGGGTTGAGGTGGTGCCCACTTGCTCAGGCACCCCCTCTAGTCACTAGAGTGGAGGTGTGCAGACAGCAAGAGACCAATGAACAGAGAAAAAAAGAATTCCCACACCTTTATCTCTGATGATCAGTCAGACCTTTGCAGTGGGGGTGCTCTTGTGATCCTTCACCTGCTCTGCCATGGACAAGATGGCCACTCGGGGAATGGCTGGGAGCCGCAGATCAGAAAATACCACCTTGCTTGCTTCTGCTACAAATTCCACTAGCTATAAGCCTTCAAACTTTCTAAATATTCCTTTATGTGCAGTTCAGAGTTTTGGGACTGTCCCCTGAACTGCTTCATCCAGTATTCTGTGGTATTGCTGGCAGATATCTGCACTGCGCTTCTCCCTAATCCGACATTAAGCCCCACCTCTCTGATGTATTTTTTCAACTGTTCTTGAATTATCTTCTGCAAAATTTCACTTGCATGTAATATTAATACTATTGTTTGATGATTTGCACATCCTGTGGGGTCACCTCTATTTGGAATGGGCTCAAACCAATCAGTTGGCTAGGTAGCCATGTTCCAAATTTCTTGGCATAGACAAGTGAGCACCTCCAGCACCACATCAGTGTATTGAAGATTTCTATTTGTATTCTGTCTATTCCTGGAGCCTTGTTTTGTACCAGTGCCTTTAGTGTAGCATGGACTTCATCTATCCATTCTTGATCATATATGTCCTCTTGAATAAACTTCAATCATTTCTTTTAGGTACAATGACTGTGTATTCTTTTCATCTTCTTTAGATGCTTTCTGTATCATTCAATATTTTGCTCATAGAATCCTTCAGTATTCAATCCTTCAATATTCAACTTGAGACTCGAATGTTTTCTTCAGTTCTTTTAGCTTGAGATGCTAAATGTGTTCTTCTCTTCTGATGTTCTAAGTCCAGGTCTTTGCACATTTCATTATAATACTTTACTTTGTCTTTTTAAGTTGCCCTTTTGAAAATTTCAGTTCAGCTCTGTTTCTTCTTTATTTCTTCCACTCACTTTAACTTCTATACCTTCAAGATCAACATTTCAGAGTCTCTTCTGACATCCATTTTGGTCTTTTCTTTCTTTCCTATTCTCTTAATTATCTTTCATTTTGCTGATGCCATCTCACAGCTCTTCTGGCCTTCAGTCATTAGTGTCTAATGCATCAAATCTTTCTTAGAATGGTATCTAAACTCAGGTAGGATGTGTTCAAGGTCATATTTTGGCTCTCGTGGACATATTTCAATTTTCTTCAGCTTCAGCCTGAACTTGCATATAAGCTATTGATAGTATGTTCCACTGTCTAGCCTTAGCCTTTCTGACTGATGATATTAAGTTTCTCCACCATCTCTTTCCACAGATGTAGTCAGTTTAATTCCTGTGTATTCCATTCATTGAGATCCATGTATATAATTATATGTTGTTGAAAAAGGTATTTGTAATGAGTAAGTCACTGGTCTTGCAAAATTCTATTGTGTAATCTTCAGCATCATTTCTAACACCAAAGCCATATTTTCCAACTAATGATCCTTCCTCTGTTTCCAACCTTCACATTCCAATCACCAATAATTATCAATGTATCTTGATTGCATGTTTCATCAATTTCAGATTGAAGAAGTTGGTAGAATTCTTCAATTTCATCGTCTCTGGCTTCAGTGGTTTCTGTGAAAATTTGAAGATTAGTGGTATTAAATGGTCTTCCTTGTAGCCATATGGATATTATCCTATCACAGACAGTGATTTTTATTATTGTACTTCAAGTCAGATCTTGAAATGTTCTTTCTGACAATGAATGTGGCACCAATCCTTTTCAATTTGATGTTCCCAGGATAGTAGACACTTAGGCTCAAAATGGCCAATATCAGTCCATTTCAGCTCTCTAATGCCTTGAATGTCAATCTTTATGCATTCCATTTCATTTTTGACAACTTCCAATTGTCATACATTCATACACGTACATTCCATGTTCCAATTATTAATGCATGTCTGCAACTATTTTTTCTCATTGTAAGCTGTGTTCTGTCAGCAAATGAAGATCCCAAAAGCTTTACTCCATTCACTTCATTATGCTCAAATCTGCTTTGTGGAAGAAGCTCTTCCCCAGTATTTTGAATGTATTCCAACCTGAGGGACTCATCTTCTAGCACTATATCTGGCACTGCTATTCATAAGGTTTCCATCTCTGGTACTATATTTGATAATGTTGTGTTGTTATTCTGGTGTGGCACTAAAGGATAAGCACTAGACCAAAATGTCAGTTTGAATAGCAAGGTCAGCAGTTCAACTATACCAGGTGCTCCTTAGAAACCCTATACAGGGTCACTATGAGTCGGGACCAACACTTAACAACAGCAACAACCATTCAGAAGTGGTCTGCATCTCCTTTTTTATCTGTTTAAGTCTGGAAGCTCCACCTAAACCTGTCCACCACGGGGGTCCCCCCTGGTATTTAAAATACCTGTGGCTAACTTCCAGCATTACAGCAACACTCAAGATACCACAGTACATCTAAGAGATGAGTGGTGGGGAACTTACCTTAGCATGTTCTTAGTGTTGTTGCTACGTGCCATGGAGTTGGTTCGGGCTCATAGGGTTTCCAAGGACTGACTGGTTGGTTTGAACGACCAACCTTGCAGTTAGCAGGTTAGCAGCCCATTGCTTATTCTATAGCACCACACCAGACTCCTGTCCTTAATGATTTACCAAAAATAGTCAATCAGATGCATGAATGCTATCTGATTTAAGTTAAAGGTTCAGGTCCTGGTGATTATGACACAGGGCTTCAGGATCATGATTCATACCCTGAACCAATCCTGCAACCCTTTTTAACCTGCAATTATGTGCAAAATCCAATCATGGTCCTGTCTCTGCTTTGTTGGCTGCCTATGACAGTGATGAATTGATCTGCCACCAATCATGGTCCTGTGATGATTTCTTTAGTTCTCTACCATAACTATGCTTCACTGGGTCTCATTGGTCTCTGTAGTCGGTACATTCTGACAGTCCCTCAACCAAGTGAAATAACTCAAAAGATCCAGGTGCTTGGCATAGGAGTAGCTTCTGCCAACAATGCAGGCCAGTCTCCATTTTTGTTTGCTTGTTTGTTACTGTTTATTCTAAGCTGGCTTTTGAAAAGCCAGCATACCTCAGGAAGCCTGCATATAGCCTCCCTTCCCCAACCTTTTGCAGCATGCTCCGGGGAAGGACATTCACCAGACCGGCACTCAAAACTATCCATAAAATAAGTTGTGGATTATTTTATGATTACAAAATAATGATAAAAGTATCTTGTCATTGTCTTGTGTGTGCTAAAACATGATTCTGTCAACCAGTAAACAACTTGTAAGTTCCTGGATCCACTATACTTAAGCTCTGTGAAAATTCCCTTTTGCTGCATTACTTTACAAGTGAATCTTTACAAGATGTTGCCTAAACCTGGATCCTTTAGTTCCTTCAAAAAATTCTTTACTTTAACAGACGCTCCAGTTTGCTCTTTGACATCCAGATGACTGTCTTTGTTTTGTCTTTGTCCTGCTTAAGGCTTAATAAAACAGTCTCTATAGAAATGTTTGAATCTGGGATCTTTTCCCTAGTACAGAAAACAACCTAGGAGGTCTCCAGTAGTGTAGTTCCTGCAAAGAATTAGGGCAGAGGTAGCAACTCCTCAGGGTTTAGGAAGAAAATTCTCCCAAGCTGTGTTTCCAAAGCCCAAGGCAAAAGGCCACACACACACACACACACACACAACATAACAAAGAACAAACAAACAAAAAACACACCTCACATATAGGGAAAATATACATTAAAATCAGCCCAAGGAACAGATGCTTGGGACAGAGTCTAGGAGGGTTCCTTTGTCATCAAGGCTTGTTACATTCCCGGTATCCCTGTCAGATTACACCAGATTGTCTGAGACACCCAGGATGAAGGCTACCTCCCTGAACTCCTGGTGTGGCTCTGTAGAATAAACACTGAACTTCAAACAAGGTCAGCAGTTCAAGCCCACCAGCTGTTCCTCAGGAACCCTACACAGGGTTGCTATCAGACAGAACTTAACAACAATAGTAACAGAGGCTACCTCCCAGGAGCCAGAATAAAAATCGTACCTCTCTTTCAGGTGAGGCCAAATTATTTACTACACAAAATACACAGTTTTTCCAAGTAAACTGAAAATTTAATGTGCATGGTTAAGCTTTTTAAATTCAATGGAAACAACTAATATGGTTGAAATGGCAAGAGGCTGATTATGACAACAGCAGGTTAATCATAATGTGTGAGGATAACTAAAGAAAAAGAACCACTGTGTTAGCAAACAGAAGTAAGACCACTTACGCATGATGAGCCTTAACACTGTTCTGCTTGGAAGGGTTAGGATTAGTGTGAAATTGCAGATTTTCACAGCTGGTGGGAAAAGGTCAAACCTGGAGTCAAGGATTTAAGTACAAGTAGTTTACTTGGGAGGCAATTTCAGGAAGCATCTGGAGGGGAATGAGGATCTAGGGATAGGCAGGCAGTTAATAAATGTGTGTGATGTTACTACTGTGGGTAACCAGAGCTTAATCCCATGGGGGAACTCTATGAAACAGTGCAAAACATAGGTCTTTGAGTTATCCCATATGGGGGGTGAGTGAGCTGGGGTATTTATGCCCCAACTCCTATCAGCGGCATATAAGTAAATGTTTTCACTTCTGGTGTGAAATGACCAGAGTAGGAGTGTCTTGGTCTGGATTCCCTCCAAACTGGTCTTGAGTTAAGGATTTGAGTACAGCAGTTTAATTGTGAGTTGATCCAAAAATCACCAGTTCAAAAGTGAGGCAGGAAAGAAAAGGCTGCTCCCAGAGTTAATGACCTGACATCTCCAGCAAGCTTCTTACACAGGGCAGAGAGGCTTTTCAGTCCCTGGTATAGAAGTGAAGATTCCAGAAGATGGGTGTTAGCCAGAGCATGCCCAAAAAATAAAGTTGGGGAACTATGGGTTGGCCACTGACAGCTCATTGAAATGATTGATAACTCATTCCATAACTTGTTAACTGGAGTTTTCACTTAAGGTCAACTCAAGATTTAAAAAAAAAAAAAATCACTTTGTTGAGCAAATCATCTTGCACATAGAAGCAGAGAGGTCTGGATCTTGGTTTCTGGTTAGCCACTGATGAGCTTTAAAGCCTTGTTGTTTGTTGGTATTAAATACCAGTGAGTCACTTCCAACTCATAGCAACCATGTATAGGGTTTCTGAGGAGCAACCAGTGGTTTTAAATTGCCAACCTTGCAGTTAGCAGTCCAGTGCTTATCCCACAATGCCACACCAGGGGTCTTTTTTCAGACCTTAAATGAGCTTAAATCCTTTGCCATCAAGTAAATTGTACTCATAGTAATCCCACAGAACACAGTTGAACTTCCCCAAAGAGTTTCCAAAGCTGTAATCTTTAAGGAAGCAGACTGCCACATAAAGCTTTCTCCTGTGGAGAAGCTGGTGGGTTAGAACTGCTAACCTTTTGATTGATTAGTGGTTGAATTCTGTAACCATTGTGACATCAGAGGTTCTTTGGATGAATTTTGTTGTTAACTTATTGTTAAATGTCACTGAGTCTGTTTCAACTCATAGCAAGCCTGTATAAGGTTTCGGACCAGCAGTGGGTGAGCTTGAAGTACCAACCTTGCAGTTAGAAGTCCAGTGCTTATCCTACAGCACCACACCAGTGAAATGAATAGATTACTAGTGTTACTTCTCCTACAACAAGTTGTGAGGATAAAATACATGAAAATCCTTTGAAAAGCAAAACCCACTAAACAAAATCCAAGATATAAGGCACAATGATGTGTGCTCATTTTAAACAAGAATTTTACTATGTATTTTAGAGAAATAGGATTTCCTTTAACTTGAGACTTTCATCAGAATAAAAGGTAACAGGAGATCACAGTGCATTTAGAATTTTCTCCTAAGCCTCATTCTTTGTTGTTGCTCACAGGAAGATGGAAGCAAAATGTGTTGCTCTTTTCTTAGATATAATGAGCTGTTGATTATTTGTGAATCCATCTCCGAGTTATTTGGAAATCTACAATATTAGCTCCCTGGTGAAAATTTCATAAAGAATTATCTTTGTATCAGTGAACATAAAGCTGATTTTCAAAAATAAACAAGGCACAGAACATAACAAAAGTTTTCCTATTTTCTTTACTTACCATCCTATCTTAGACCAAATATTTTTAAGTAAAAATAGTAAAGGAGTAGAGAGAATCCAGACTTCTTTTGCTTCCATATCTCTTGATAAAGGCTTTTACTGTACAGAGATATATTGCTTATGTATGATTTAAAGTCCTGAGTTCAGTTTAAATTTTGAATTTCATTCCCCCATGTGTCCATATTGGCTTTTCCCCTTCGTTCCTGTGTAGTAACCGCAGAAATCACGGTGTGCTTTTATCTGAAACCTCTAGACCATACTTGAGGATTTGTGTTAACAAGTTGGGGCTAGCCAAATCAGAATGATGTGTCTGCTAGGAAGATATCAACTAACTTCAGGAGGTGAGCTTTAGCCTATCATGCATACACAATGAAGGTTCGTTCACTCACGACTGGCTGATAAAAGCTCTTAACACAGAGGCTCAGAGAGCTTTCTGGTTGGCAAAGGGAAAGTAGTACATCCTTGTAGGGAATGGAAGCTCTGAGCTGCAATCCCTCATACAACACCCATGCATCTCTTAATTTTGACGATCCTGATTTGTATGTTTTTCCTGTAATAAAATACTATGGGTAGTATTTCCTGTAAGTTTTGTGAGCCATGCCAGTAAATTAAAAAACCTAATGGAGTATTTGCATGGGCTAAATGGGACAGAGGTAAATAGTGATGTATGCTCAACTTTGGAACAACAGGGCTCTGTGATACAGGGAGCAAAGCATAATCGGGGTAAAAGAGGGGAAATAATGCTAGGATGCTTGACTGTCTTATGAATGTTTGTTTCCCTTGCCTACTATTGTAAACAGACACTTGAGTGGGATAAAACAGCATATCAGGAAATATGAATACAGAAAGCTTCTAAGCCCATCTTCCAGCCTATAACTCATTGAAGCATCTAAAAGGGATTCTAGAACTTGTCCAGTGTAATAGACTTCTTGCGGAGCCTTGGTAGTATACAGGACCGTAGGTGTAATCCTGAGCCCCATCCAGAACCTTCCAAGGTGGGACATTCCCATTTGAAAGGACAAGCAGACCAGCCTGGACCATCTAGAGGAACAGAAGACACTTTTTGAAAGAAAAACCAGCAGGAAAAATCAAAAAACAAAACTGGCAGCCTGAATGGCTACTACAAGGACAAGCAAGTTGTTTACTGGAGAGTCATCAAGGCAAGAAAGCAAGTCCCTTCAGGACAAATTCCCCTCCAAGACTGAAATTCAAAGGGATCACAACAGCAGGCATGTAAGCTTGCTGCCAACCATGTTGGTCTACTGGTGAGTGGAAGTTGAGGAGAGGCAACAATGAAGCTATGAGCTGAGCCTGACCATGTTCTATAGACACCCATCAACCTGGAAATGAGAGAGAGAAGAGGAAGGGTTGGTTGGTCCGAAGTATGGTGAGACCTGAAGTCTCCTGAACCCATGGACAAGGACATAGCCATGGAGGGCTAGAGCTGAGAGTGGAGTGTCCAGCTGATATGAAGTGATGGGAGATGCACAAGAACATCTAAACTTGCAGATAGTACCCATATGATCTAGCTTCAATGGCTTAAGGATCACAAATCCATTAAAAGATTTTTTTAAAATTTGATAAAGGAAACACAAGTGTAAATTGCTACAATTTGATGAACTTGACCTATACTTCTGGATGTAGTAGCTCAAAATAC
Source organism: Chrysochloris asiatica (assembly GCF_000296735.1). Lineage (NCBI taxonomy): Eukaryota > Metazoa > Chordata > Mammalia > Afrosoricida > Chrysochloridae > Chrysochloris > Chrysochloris asiatica. The sequence goes on along the minus strand of NW_006408557.1, from coordinate 9,971,822 downwards.
CAACTGAGAGGAAAGAAGTCTTCATCCTATCCCCACTGTATGCAGGGATGATAGGGATGGGCAACTTAGACATTGGCTACCTAAAAAGGGGGTGGGGGGCTATAAAGGCATGACATGACTGGCTTACAAGTTTTCAAGAGCAAGTTTAGCTTCAGAGTGTGTGGGGGAAATTAGTATCACTACTGAATGGTTTTCATCTTGTCTAGATGGGTCTGGTGAAAGGAGATGAGGATAAGATTCTTATGATTCAATAGTGACTAATTGTGACTGTCACACAGTAAAGGTAGAAGTTTTATAATATAAAGGGGAGAGTCGTTCATCTTTCAGTCCAGCAATAGAGGACCAAACCTAGGACCATCAAAGGAGAAGAGCATGAGTGGAATGTGGGACCCTATCCAGAGAAGCAGCAACACCAGAGATGGAGGTAGAGATGAGGACACGGAGAGAGGAAGCAGTTGAGGACTCTATAAAGTCATGGAAAGAGAAAGACTGTTTGCTAGCAGCCAGGAGGCAGGCTTGCAGTATGTGCCCTTTGGTTGCTTAAATTATTATATATTCCTGAGTGTTTTGGTGTACATCCACCACCCTGCCAGCAAATTAAAAAAAAAAAAAAAAATCCTACTGGAGTAGGGGGAGCCTGTAGGTATAAATGAGGGAGTCTAAAGGAGGCCCCTGAGCTTGCAACTGACATCCTGAAGGGGTAGCGTAAGGACCCCAAATCAGTAGCCAGTATGTCATAAGTCTAAAGTGTCCTGCAGAGTCTCTGAAACTTTCAGCTGGTGTCTGTCTACATCGTAGGCTGAAGAACAGTATCCTTTTAACTTGTGAGCTCTGATCTTGGTGTCTAGAATCAGAGAGAAAGTGTCACATGGGCAACTGGTGTCAGAAATTATGAAGATTTGGGAGAGTGGAGATTTGATAACTTCTGCATCAGGACTGCAGAAAGACTCATTAATGACCTGAGATATACAGATTGTACAACCTTGATTCCTAAAAACAGAGAGGACTTAAAATACTTACTGATGAAGATCAAAGACCACAGTCTTCAATATGGATTGTACCTCAATGTAAAGAAAACAAAAATCCTCACAACTGGACCAATAGATAACATCATGATAAATGGAGTAGACTGAAGTTGTCAAAGACTTCATTTTTATTAGATCCACTATCAATACTCATGGAAGCATCAATCAAGAAATCAAATAATGTACTGCATTAGGAAAATCTGCTGTACAAGACCTCTTTAAAATATTCAAGAGCAGAGATATCAATATGAGAACTAAGGGAACCTGACCCAAGCCATGGTATTTTCAATAATCTTATAAGCATGTGAACCAAGCCATGGTATTTTCAATAACCTCATAAGCATATGAAAAACTGGACAATGAAAAAGGAAGACCATAGAAGAACTGATGCATTTGAGTTATGTGGTGTTGGAGAAGAATACTGAAAGTACCATGAGCTGCCAGAACAAACAAATCACGTGTTGGCAGAAGTACAGCCAGAATGTTCCTCAGAAACAAGAATGGAGAGCGTTCATCTCTCATACTTCAGACATATTCGTAGGAGGGACCATTTCCTGGAGAAGGACATCATGCTTAGTAAAGTGGAGAGTCAATGTAAAAGATGAAGATCCCAGTGAGATATATTAGCACAGTGGCAGCAATGTAAAAGATGAAGATCCGCAGTGAGATATATTAGCACAGTGGCAGCAATGTAAAAGATGAAGATCCCCAGTGAGATATATTAGCACAGTGGCAGCAGTGTAACAACATTTATGAGGCTGGAGCAGGATCAGGCAGTGCTTCATTCTGTTGTTCATAGGGTCACTATGAGTCAGAATCTACTTGACAGCACCTAACAACAAGAAGGAGCTCTGGTAGCGTAGTGGTTACGAATCGGGCTGTTAACCTCAAGGTCAGCAGTTCGAAACGACCAGCTGTTCTGTGGGAGAAAGAGGAGGCTTTCTGCTTCCGTAAAGGTTTACAGCCTCGGAAACCCTGTACAGGGTCGCTATGAGTCGGAACCGACACTACGGCACACAACAACAACAACACAATCTGGTTAAAAGACTTTGCTGACTTTTATCCATGAATCCCAATAAAGTGTCTAAAACAAAAAATTTCCATTCATTCCACGTTAGTAGTATAAGTAGCATCAGAGCCACACAGAAACACACTGGAACTTAAACAACAGCAGTCACAAAACCAGCCAACCAACAAACAATACTTCAAATGTTTCAGGACTTACTCCGTGCTTGCCAGAGCTCAGCAGTTTGCAGAGACTCTATTATTTATTTCTCCCAATAACTCTTCAGAGTAGATGCTATTTTTACATCCATAGTATGCATGATAGAAGAAGTACAGCCAGAATGTTTCTTAGAAGCCAGGACAGCCAGACTTCATCTCTCATACTTTCCACATGCTACCAAGAGGGACCAGTCTCTGGAAAAGGACATCATGCTGGGTAAAGTGGAGGGTCAGAAAAAAGGAGGAATTTTCCCAACAAGATGGAATGGCACAGTGGCAACCGCAATGGCTTCAAATGTAGCACAATTGTGAGGTTGGCACAGGACCAGGCAATGTTTCATTCTGTTGTGCATAGGGTCATGATCAGTTGGCACCGACTTGATAGTACCTAATAACAATTATACATGAGAAAAAAATAGGCCATAAAAAGGTTATTTTGGGCTCTCTTCTCCCTGTTCAACAGGCAGCCGCAGCTTCTCTTGCAGTCAGAGTCAACAGATTTGGCTATATTGGGTGCTCGGTCACCAGGGCTGCTGTTAACTCTGGCAAAGTGGAGGTTGTTGCCATCAATGATCCCTTCATTGACCTCATCTACATGGTCCACATGTTTCAGTATGATTCCACCCATGGCAAGTTCAATGGTACTGTCAAGGCTGAGAATGGGAAGCTTATCATCAATGGGAAGCCCATCTCTGTCTTCCAGGAGTGAGATCCCGCCAACTTCAAGTGGGGTGATGCTGGTGCTGAATATGTTGTAGAGTCCACTAGTGTCTTCAAAACCTTGGAGAAGGCTGGGGCTCACTTGAAGGGTGATACCAAAAAGGCAATCATCTTTGTCCCTTCTGCTAATGCCCCCATGTTTGTGATGGGCGCAAACCACAAGAAGTATGACAACTCCCTCAAGATTGTCAGCAATGCCTCCTGCACCACCAACTGTTTGCACTCCCTGGCCAAGGTCATCCATGACAACTCTGGCATTATGGAGGGACTCATGACCACAGTCTATGCCATAACTGCCACCCAGAACACTATAGATGGCCCCTCTGGGAAACTGTGGTGTGATGGCCGTGGGGCTGCCCAGAACATCATCCCTGAATCTACCGGTGCTACCGAGGCTGTGGGCAAGGTCATCCCTGAGCTGAATGGGAAACTCACTGGCATGGCCTTCCGTATCCCCACTCCCAATGTGTCTGTCATGAATCTGACCTGCTGTCTGGAGGTCAATGACATCAAGAAACTAGTGAAGCAGACATCAGATGGACCCCTAAAAGGCATCCTGGGTTACATTGAAGACCAGATGGTCTTCTGTGACTTTAACAGTGACACCTCCTCTTCCACCTATGATGCTGGGACTGGCATGGTCCTCAATGACCACTTTGTCAAGCTCATTTCCTGGTATGACAATGAATTTGGCTATAGCAACAGGGTGGTGGATCTTAAAGTCTACATGGCTTCCAGGGAATAAAAGCCCTTGTACCAACAGCCCCAGCAACAGCACTAGAGGAAGAGAGAGGCCCTCAGTTGTTGGGAGTCCTGACCCCAACTCTATCCCCCAACACACTGAGAAACTCCAGTCTTCACAAGTTTCCATCCAGACCCCCTGGAGAAGGGAGGGGCTTAGAGAGCACAGTCTTGTCATGCACCATCAATAAAGTACACTATCCAGTCAAAATAAACAAAGAGGCTATTTTGGTGGAACCTCTAATGCTAAATAAGCCCTTATTCATCTTTCTGGTCTGGAAATGAACTCTCTGCCATGGCTCAATTTTCAGCCAAACAATAGAATGGAAACAGGAAGCACAGGAGAAGTGGGATAAGTGATGTTACCTTGTGGGGATTGCAAACAATGACATGAAAACACAATGTGCATGAATTGTTGGATAGGAAACTGATCTGCTCTGCACATCTTCACTCAATTCACAATAAAAAGTTAAAAAAGAAAAAATTGAGTCTCCTATTTAATGCTACCTTCAAAGGAGAATGTATGCATTTGAAAACAATAATAATTTATGTTTAAGGATTGTCTCATATTGAAAAGTTCCTTCAGTACACTCTTATAGTACCTCTTCACAGAATGTATTGAAATGCCAACCTCCGCTATCCAACAATAATGACCTCTATTTGGAAAGGTGTCATAAGGCCCCTTTACAGCCTACATGAAGTTTGCTACCTTGTTGTTGCTGTTGTTGTTGCTAAGTGTCATCAAGTCGATTCCAACTCATAGCAACCCTATATAGGATTTCCAAGAAGCAGCTGGTGGGTTCAAATAGATGACCTTGTGGTTCACAGTCCAGTGCTTATCCTACAGTGCCACATTAATTCCTCCTTGTTGTTATTGTTGCTAAGTGCCTTAGAGTTGATTCCAACTCATAGCAACCTGATAGGGTTTCCAAGGAGCAGTTGGTGGGTTTGAACCACTGACCTTGAGGTTGGCAGTCTCGTGCTCATCCTACAGTACCACACCAGGACCATTAATTCTTCCTAGTTGCCCTTTTATCCTGTTTCTGACATGGCTTTTCCTATTTTCTCACACAGCCTCTTAACAGTTCTGGGCTCTAACTGGCCTTCTCAGGGATTTCTCCAGGTCTCCCATGGTACAGACTCATTAAAATTTGGAATCCAGTCTCTCAAAGATTCCTTGTTCCTTCCAGCTTCTCACTTTTTCCACACGAATGCACTAGAAACTTTTTAACTGACCAATAAGACCAGTGCATGCTATCCCTGAGAACCATAAGCTCTCTCCTAAGTCTAGCTGGACTCTGGGTGTAATTCCCTGTGTCATTCTGTGTTAAGGGATACTGAAGTTTTCTCCTAGGAACCTGTGAAAATTAAATTCTATATGTTATGGCCTTTAAGCATGAGTCTCATTTCCTAGGGCCATACCTAACAGGTCATCTAAGACCACAGACCCAACCCACATGCTAGATTTCCAGCTCAGAGGGTTAGATCAAGCCAAATCACTACCTGTCCTTATTCTGATGAACAAATCCATATTTACCACAACATAGCTTGCTCCTGTTACTATTTTTGAACAATTTTGATACAGTCTTTCAGATGTGAGAAAGCAGAACAATTCTAAATGCCCTGTATTTAACCTGAGATTATTAAAGTAGGTCAAAATTGTTGTTGTTCAGTGTCATCAAGTCAGTTCTGATTCACTGTTGTTGTTGTTGTTGGGTGCCATCGAGTCAGTACCGACACACAGCGACCCTATGCACAACAGAATGAAACACTGTCTTATCCTGAGCCAATCTCACAATCATTGCTACATTTGAACCCACTGATGCTGTCACTGTGTCGATCCATCTCAATGGTGGTCTTCATCTTTTTCTCTGACCCTCCGCTTTACCAAACACGATATCCTTCTCCAGTGACTGGTCCCTCCTGATAATGTGTCCGAAGTACAATACATAGCAACCCTGTATAAGGTTTCCAAGGAGTAGCTGGTGGGTTTGAAATGCCAATCTTGTGGTTAACAGTCAATTGCTTATCTTACAGCACCACACAGGATCATACACACAAAAATAATCACTAATTATGGTCAACACTTTGAGATACTTTTGTGATTAAAGATGATGCATAAAGTATTTTATGTGGGTGATCTCAGTGAGACATTACAACTCTTCTATGTGAAGACATTAATATTATTCCCATTTTTCAATGAAGAAACCTGGGCTTATAGAGGAGAATAAGACTACTCAAGGTTATTTGCCTACCTACATGTGTCTGACATAAAAACCCAAAGTCTACCCTATAACAATAGCCATGGATGCAGTAAGACCTTGTTAAATTAAAACAGCATAGTTTGAAATTCTGATTTCACTTGGTGAAAACGCTGACACATAGACTATTCCAAAATCAATTTTATTATCTCATATAGCTAATAATAATTTAGGGAAATTAATGGTTATTTGTAACAGTCTTATATTACATAATCATTTGTCAAAGACAAATACAGAAAGACTAACTGAGGAGGTTAAAACTCAAAGGAATACAGAATTTCCTAAATTCTTGATTTGAAAAATTCATTTAACATACTTAGGATGTGTGTGTGTGTGCATATGAGTAAGATCCTAAAAAGCTAGTCATTATTTATAGTGGTAACGAATTGGGCTGAGAGCCACAAGGTCAGCAGTTCGAAACTACCAGTTCGAGAAAGATGAGGATGTCTGCTCCTGTAAAGATTTACAGCCTCGGAAACCCTGTGTAGGGTTGCTATGAGTTGGAACCGACACCACGGCACATAACAACAACATTTAACCAACATTTATATCTACAGTAAATTATGCTTACATAATTTCTGAATTGAGGAAACCTTAAATTGCAATGTCCACTATGTCTAACAATACCTTGAACTCTTCACTATCCAGGATCATATATATTTACACAAGAATGTGATGAACCTTGGGAACTACTCCTTAAAGGGGCTCACAGAAAGTGGTATCAAATATTTCATCTAGTCCTGTCATCTATCAAAAAGTGCAACTTTTTTGTAACTCATGTTTTTAATTTACAGATATCCTGCAATGGCTACTGTACCTTTACTTTCTTGAACACTTAGCTCTTGCGGTGGCTCCAGGATGTCATTGGGATGTGGGTGGCAAAGTCCGTGGAAAGGCTTCAAGTCAAAGCACTCGTGTAGTAGTTGCATGTTGACTCTCGAGCACACACTCATGAACCCAACTGCTATGCCTTCCACCTGAAACACCAAAAACCCTCATTACTACACCAGATCTCAACTTATACCATATAATGAAATTTCCAACAACCTGTGGTTTGCTGATGGTTTGGTAGTCATTTTGAGGTATTTAAGAAATAAAGTGTCCTTCTTTAGGAAGTCTAATGTCTATTACAATTTGTGGTACATAAAAGGTATTCAACAAAATGTTCAACGAACAACCTGGATAATCCTACAGGTGTTCCGAAACATTGAGAAGATGCCAAAAGTTCTTCAGGGAAGAATACTACAACTTAATACTTGCTCTCTTTGCTCAAACAACCTCCTTGCCTGCATTTATCCTCTCCAATTACTCTTTTTTTCATTATTCAACTGTAAGTCCAGTCCTTTGGTCTACTTTCCTACCCTCTACTACTTATAGTTCTCAGCAAGAATGTCCATCAGACAATGTCCATCTAATCATTCTCTGACACAGAGAATCAAACTACAATAATGAAGGTTCATGATGTTCAATGACCAATACTTGTATGTCAGTTTGTCATACTGTGGAGGCTTGAGTGTTGATGTGATTCTGGAAACTACACTCACGGTAGCCAGGATAAAGCTGAACTTCCAGACTAGCAAGAAGGAAAGACAGTCTACTTTAGAACATTCAGTCACTGAAAGCCTTATGAATAGCCATGGAACAATGTCAGCACCAGAACACTTCATATTGAAATATGAGGCAGATCACCAGAATATTGTCAGATATAGTGCAGGAAGATGAGCACCTCATGTTGGAAGGCACACAAAATACAACTGAGGAAGAGTTTCCTCCTCAAAGCAGAATTGAAGGGAACAAACAAGATGGCAGATCAGGTGGACGTGTAGTAAAGAGCTCCAACAACAACACAGAATACCCAACTGAGCAGGCTCAGGGGATGGTCCCAGAACTCTGAACCACACATAAAGGAATATTTAGAATGCTGGAAGGCTTACAGCTGGGGGAATTTGTGGCAGAAGAAATAAATCTATTGCTTTCTAGTCGGGGACACTTGGCTGCTCCAGGAGCCGCCATCTTGGGTGAGACCAAGCGAGGGATGATTCTGAGCAGCCACAGACATCTGGCAGAACCGCTGAGATAAAGGTGTGGACATTATTTTCTTTTGGTAGCTGTTCATTGGTCCCTTGCTGTTTGTGCACCTCCGTTCTGGTGACTGTAGGGGTGCCTGAGCTGCTGGGTACCCCAGTCCCACCCTCGGAGGGTTCTACTATGCATGCACACAGATCTCCTTGAAATTTAAAGAGACAGTTTCCAATTAAAACCAAACTGCCACAGCCGGCCCTGAACTGTGTCCAACCTGAAAAAAGGACTGAACGGGGATTGTGGAGTGACACAAGCAGACAAAAGAGGAAATAGGCCAAAAGTTAAATCCTCTAAGTTACGTCAAAATGACCAACAGTGGTATCTTGAAACTTCCCAGGAAGAAGAATGAAAAGGGAAGCCCATTTCCTGATCATATCTACCTGGAGGGATTCAGAAAGCTTAAAAATTACCAAAATTCATACCCATCTGAGTATTAAGTCCACAGATAACCCCTGAAGATGCCCAAAAAACAGAAGCAGACGACCATATCTGCACATGACCAGAAACGAGATAAACTGCCTGAGGCAAATGAGCTAGAAGTAAATCTACACTCCATACTGGAAGATGGGCAGGCTTTGGAAATGCCTGAGAAGGAATTCAGAAAAAATGATTATAAAATGTATCAAAACACTATACAATGCAGTTGAGAAAAATAAGGAAGAAATCAGGAAAGTGCTATAGGAACAATCAAATAAGATAGATACAGCATTGGAAACATTTCAAAACCTACAGAAAGAGGTCCAAACGATTAATAATAGAGTATCAGAAATGGACAATAGATTGAAAGGGCAAAGGAGTAGAATTGAAGAGATAGAAGCTAGAATTAGTAAGCTAGAAGATAAATCTCTCAACACTACTAAGATAGAAGAACAAATACAAAAAAGGAT
>NW_006408557.1:9959091-9960835 GCF_000296735.1 Chrysochloris asiatica | reverse complement strand
AACTCATGGTATATGGAGGGGATTATAATCAATGTAATGAAACAAGTTATATGAATTGTTGAATGTGAAACTGATGATGTGCCCTGTAAACTTTCACTCCATGCACAATAAAAACCTTAAATTAAAAAATAAATAAATAAAAAAGGAGAATTGACCATGATGACGTAAATGGAATAAACCCGTTGGAACCTTCACTTGCTGATGTGACACAACTGAAAATGAAGAGAAACAGCTCTAAAGAACCATTAATAATTAGAGCATAGCATATACAAAGTATGAATAGAGGGAAATTGGAAATTGTAAAAAATGAGATGGAATGCATTAAAAAAAAAATCAGTAGCCTAGGCATTGTTGTTGTTGTTATGTGCCATGGAGTCGGTTCTGACTCATATCGACCCTGTACAGGGTTTCCAAGGCTGTAAATCTTTACGGGACCAGAAATCCTCATATTTCTCCTGCGGAACAGCTGGTAGTTTCAAACTGCTGACCTTGAGGTTCATAGTCCGATTTGTAAACACTATGCTACCAGAGCTCCTTGGTATTTGTGAGATGAAATACCCTGGTACTGGCCATTTTGAATCTCACAATGACATGTCTTACTATGGTAGGAATGACAAATTGAAGAGGAATAGTATAGCATTCAATATCAAAAAGAACATATCAAGATCTGTCTTGAAGTACAATGCTGTCTGTGATGGTGTGGTGCTGTAGGATAGATAATGCACTGAACTGCAAAGTCAGTTTGAACCACAAGGTCAGCAGTTCAAATTCATCAGCCACTCTGTGGAAACCCTACACAGGGTTGCTGTGAGTTAGAATGGACTCAAAGGCACTTAACAATGCAACATAGGAAGACCAGGAAATAACATGATTATTCAAATTTACGTAACAATCACTAAAAGCCAATGATGATGAAATTGAAGAATTCTACCAATGTCTTCAGTCTGAAATTGATCTTATACACAGTCAAACTGTATTGATAAATACTGGCAATCGAAATTTAAAGATTGGAAACAAAGAGGAAGAATCAGTAGTTGGAAAACATGGCCTTGGTGAAGATGGGGATAAGACTCGTCCAGTAAAATAGTGAATAACTGCTATCAGGACTGACTGGGAGGGTCAGAAATGTAAAGGCAGATGTTTTGTAACAAAAGGAGGGGAGTTACTGATTTTGCAGTCCAGGAGCAGATGTCGCTGGGACCATTAAGTGAGAAGAGCGGAATGCGGGATCCTACCTAGAGAAGCAGTGATGCCAGAAATGGAGGAAGAAACGATGGCATGGACAGATGGAGCTGCTAGAGAAGCTGGACTCAGGGAGGGACAGGGGCTGTGTGCTGACAGCCAGGGGGCAGGCCTGTGAGGTGTACCTTTGGTTGTTTGATGATGCATTGAAGGCACTGTAATCATTGCATTGAAATGAAATACGATAGGATGAATGTAAAACTGATATTCTCCCATGTAAATCCACATATGGGATCATGACAAGCTATGGACAACATTGTGAAGTATGAGTATTCTGAAACAATTAATTGTGCTCATGAGGAATCTGTACCTGGACCAAGAGGCAGTTGTTCAAACAGAACACGGGAACATTAAATGGTTTAAAATGAAGAAAGGTGTGCGACATGTTGTATTCTTTCACTATACTTACCCAACCTGTATGCTGAGCAAATAATCCGAGAAGCTGGGTTATATGAAGTAAAATGTGGCATCAGGATTGGAGGAAGACTCATTAACAACCTGT
>NW_006408557.1:9956301-9957891 GCF_000296735.1 Chrysochloris asiatica | reverse complement strand
GGGGGGGGTCGGATACAAAGGCAAGAAGTGATTGGATTACAAGCTTTCAAGAGAGAACCTAGATACAGAAGAGGGTGTGGAGCAAGGTAGAATCTCCATTGAGTAGTATCAAAACTGTCTAGGTGGGGCTAATGAAATGAAATACAGATAGGTCTTTTGTGATACAACAGTGAATAATTGTTATCAGGACTGATTGTGAGAGTTGGAAATGTAAAGGTAGATGTTTTGTAGCAAGGAGGGGAGGGATTAACTTTTCAGTTTAGGAGCTGAGGACCCTGGGCCCATCAAGGGAGAAGAGCAGAGAGTGGGACCCTACACAGAGAAACAGTGATACCTGAGGTGGAGGCAAAGATGATGACGTGGAGCGATGGAGCAGCTGGGGACTTTAGACATAGAGAGGGAGAGGGGCTGTGTGCTGATGATTGGGGAGGCAGGCTTGTAGTGTATACCCTTTGGTTGGTTGATGATGCATTGAGGGGATTGTAACCATGGCAATGAAATGATATATGATAGGATGAATGTAAAACTAATGTTTTCCCAAGTAAACTAACACATAATTCACAATGAAACATAACAAAAAAAGAAGAAGAAGAAGAAGAAGGCGGCAATGGGGACATGTATATAAAAGCCTGAAAGAAAAAAACTGCAAACCAAGAATCCTTTATCCAGAAAAGCTATCAATCAAACACGATGCTATAATCAAAACATTCAAGGATAAACAGAAGCTAAGGGATTTTGCCGAAGCCAACCCTGGTCTACAAAATATCCTAAAGGGAGTTCTGTGGACTCAGAACCAACAAAAACAGACAAAAACCAGAGACTGATATATGGGCAACACTTCCCAGAACTAAATTAACAGAAACAAGAGTCCAGAACAAAACAAAACTATAAGGGCAAAATTAAGAGTATCTGGGAGGTCAGTCTATGAGCAAAACAATTACAATGTAAAAGAAGGTAAACATGTAGGAACAGAGATCCAGATGGAAAGAAGGTCAGGTAGATTATATAAAATAGACTGCAATAAATGGAGGGAAAAGAAAATTAACACTTCACAACATGCCAAGAAAATGAAACTCCAACAAGAACATTAAAACTATGAGGAAACTCACAAGAATGAATACAAAAAGTATGAACTCAGGAAAGGAAGGCACACAGAAAAAAGAAAGCAGCAACACCACAAAAAACTAACATAATAACACAGTAATTATTCCATATCTAGAGATAATTACACTGAAAGTAAACGAATTAAATGCACAAGTTAATATACTGAGGGTGGCAGAATGGATAAGAAAAACAAGATCCTTCAATCTGCTGTCTGCAAGAGAGACATCTCACAGAGATATAGAGACAAAAACACATTAAAAGTCAAAGGATGGAAAAAAATATACCAAGCTAAATGCAATGAAAAACGAACAGGAGTGGCAGTATTAATCTCTGATAAAATAAACTTTAAGGCAAAAACAGCATAATAGATAAAGATGGACATTATCTCATGATTAAAGGGACAATTGAACAAGATGAAATAACCATAATAAATACCTATGCGCTCAATGAAAGAGCTCCAAAATATATAAAGCACACTCTAATACA
>NW_006408557.1:9943155-9955797 GCF_000296735.1 Chrysochloris asiatica | reverse complement strand
AAAAAGAAGAACTAAAATGAACACATTAACACACCATCTACAATAATTAAAAACAGACCGAAAGAAGGAACATACAGCCACCAAAAGAAAATAAATAATAAAGATTAGAGAAGAAATAAATGAGATAGAAAACAGAAAAACTATAGAAAGAATCAACAGGACAAGAAGCTGGTTCTTTGAAAGGATAAACAAAATTGACAGACTATTGGCAAACCTAACAAAAGAAAAGAGGGAGAAGACACAAATAAAAACCTCATGGGTGATGTCACAACAGAACCAAAGGAAATCAAAAGGATAGTAACAGAATACTATGAAGAGTTATACTCCAACAAACTTGAAATCATAGAAGAGATGGATACATTTTTAGAAAAACATGACTTACCTAAACTTACACACAGTGAAGTAGAAAACCTCAACAGACCCATAACAAAAGAAAAAATTGATCAGGTCCTCAAAAAACTCCCAACCAAAAGAGGTCCAAGCCGAGATGACTTCACTAGTGAGTTCTACTAAACATTCACGGAAAAGCTGTCACCAATTCTACTCAAATTATTCGAGAATATAGAAGAGGATGGAAAACTTCCTAATACATTTTATGAAGCAAGCATAACCCTCATTCCAAAACCAAGGAAGAATGTCACTAAGAAAGAAAATTATAGACTAATATCCCAAATGAACATAGATGCCAAAATTCTCAACAAAATCCTAGCCGACACTATCCAGTAGCACACCAAAAAGATAATACATTATGATCAAGTGGGATTCATATCAGGGATGCAAGGATGGTTCACCATTAGAAAAACGATCAACATAATCCTCCATATAAATAAGAAAAAAGAAAAGAACCACATGATTTTATCGATTGATGCAGAAAAGGCATTTGACAATATCCAACATCCATTCCTGATAAAAACACTCAACAATGTAAGAATTGAAGAGAAATTCCTCAACATAATTAAGAGCATACATACAAAACCAACAGCCTACATTACTCTCAATGGAGAGAAGCTGAAAGCCTTCCCTTTCTGCAAATAGGAACCAGACAAGGACGCCCTTTGTCACCACTCCTATTCAGTATTGTACCAGAAGTAAAAATTCTCTTTTTACTCTTCTGGTGAATCAATATTGAATAGGAGTGGTCAAAAAAAGTCTTTTGTACCACTCCTATTGAATATTGTCTGGTCCTATCCAATATTGTGCTGTTCAGGTTTTCTACTTGATGTCTTAGCAAGAGCTGTGGGCAAGACAGGGAAATTAAAGGCATCCAAACTAGCAAAGAAGAAATAAAACTCTATCTGCAGATGACATGATCCTATACGCAGAAAACTCCAAAGACTCAGTTAAAAAGCTACTAGACCTCATTGGAAGATTCAGCTAAGAGGCAGGATATAAGATCACCATACAAAAATCAGTTGGAGTCCTCTATATCAAAAAGGACAGCACTAAAATGGATATTAGGAAAGCAATACCATATACAGTAGCCACGCAAAGGATGAAATATCTTGGAATAAATGTAATCAGAGAAACAAAGGACTTATACAAAGAAAACTACAAAACACTACTACAGGAAACCAAAAGAGACCTACAAAAATGGAAGAATGTACCATGCTCCTGGATAGGAAGAGTTAACATTGTGAAAATGTCAATACTGTGCAAAGTAGTTTACATATATAATATAATCCCAACCCAGATTCCAACAACATTCTTCAAAGAGATGGAAAAAACAAAACAAAACAATTACAAACGTAATATGGAAAGAACAGAGACCCAGGATGTGCAAAACACTGCTTAAGAATAAGAATAAGGTTGGAAACCTCTCACTCCCTGACTTCAAAATTTATTACACGGCTACAGCGGTCAAAACAGCTTGGTACTGGTACAATGTAAGATATATTGATCAATGGAACAGAATAGAGTATCCAAAATTAACCCATCCACATACAGCCAACTGATTTTTGATAAAGTACCTAAATATATCCCATGGGGAGGTGATAGTCTGCTGAACAGATGGGGCTGGCAGAACTAGAAAGCAATATACAAAAGACTAAAACAAGACTTTCACCTCACACCTTACACAAAAACCAACTCAGCACGAATTAAAGACCTAAATGTGAATCTCAGAATTATAAAAGCCATCAATGAAAACATGGGGACAAATGTGAGGGCACTAATTCAGGGAATACACAGACTACCAAACATTTTGAAAACTACACAAACAAAAGTAGACAAAATAGATGATTGGGACGTAATAAAAATTAAAAACTTATGTGCATCAAAAGACTTCACCAGAAGAGTAAAAAGGGAACCCACAGAATGGGAAAACAATCTTTTGCAATGACACATCAGACAACGGACTCATTTCTAAAATGTATAGGAAACTACAACACCTCTACAAGAAAAAGACAACCCAATTTAAAAATGGGCACAGAATATGAACAGACACTTCACCAATGAGGAGATACAGGCAGCCAACAAACATATGAAGAAATGTTCATGATCACTAACCATTGTTGTTGTTGTTAAGTGCCATCGAGTCGATTCCGACCCATAGCAACCCTGTGGAGGGTTTCCAAGGAGCAGCCGATGAGCTTGAACCACCGATCTTGCAGTTCAAATGACTTTGCAGTCTGATGCACAGCTAATTTGCATTAGAGAGATGCAAATCAGAAAAACAATGAGATATCATCTCACACCAGCAATAATAGAAAAGATAAAATAAAAGCAGATGACAATAAATGCTGGTGAGGATGTGGAGAGACTGGGACTCTCCTGCATTGCTGGTGGGATTACAAAATGGTCCAACCTCTCTGGAAGGCAATATGGCACTTCTTCAGAAGGCTGAAAATAGAAATACCTTATGAGCCAGCAATTCCTCTACTTGGTATTTACCCACAAGAAATATGAGCCATAAAATGAATAGATAAATGCACACCAATGTTCACAACAGCACTATTTACAATAGCAAAAAGATGGAGACAGCCTAAGTGCTCAACAACTGAAGAATGGATAAACTGTGGAACATACACACAATGGAATATTATGCTACCTTGAAGAATAACAAGGAAGCTGCAAGCCACCACATAACATTATGTTGAGGACACTATGTTGAGTTAAATTAGTCAGTCACAAAAGGAGAAATACTGTATAAGACCACTACTGTAAAAGACTAAGAAAAAGAATCCATACTAAAGAGGGGCGTGATTCTTTCCTGGTTACCGGGATCTGAGGGGTGGGTGAGTGGAGGGAGGGGAAGGTGGAGCACAGGGTAGGGAATAGATACAGGATAATTTGGGTGCTAGGGAGGGGAGCAAGACACGAGAAGGGGGAGGGGAATGGAAGAACAAGGTGTACGGGAAAACAATTAGGCAGGTTTGCATGCGCTAAGTGGGACGGAGGTAAATAATGATGTATACACAAACTTAGAACAACAGGGCTCTGGGATACAGGGATTGAGGCATGGTTGGAAAGTGTAAAAGGGAATAAATAATGTTAAGATTCTTGCCTGTCTTTTGAATCTTGGTTTCTCTGGCATAGCATTATAAAATAGACACTTTGGGAAAGAAAGAAATAGCTAGAAATATCACCATAGAAAGTTTGTAAGTCCGTCTTCTACCTATCACTGATTGGAATACCTAAAATGGGGCTAAAACGTGCCCAGTGAAGGAGGTTTCCTGCAGAGCCTCTGCATTACAAAAGACCATAGGTGGAATCCTGAACCCCATCCAGAATCTTCTGAAGTGGGATATTTCCACTGGAAAGGACAAGTAGACCAGCCTAGAGCAGCTAGAAGAACAGAAGATACGTCTTGAAAGAAAGACCAGCAGGAAAAATACAAAACAATATAGGCAGTCCAACTGATTACTACAAGAACAAGCAAGTTGCTCACCAAGGAGACATCAAGCCAAATGGTCGTGCCACTCAGGGCAAACCTCCTTCAAAGACTAAGACTCAATGGGAACACACACTCTGATTGGTGACAACATTCGTCACTGATAAGCGGAAGTGAGGGAAAAACAGCAATGAGGCTGCGAGCTAAGTCCTACAATGTTCAATAGACTTCTGCGAACCCAGGTGGATACCTGGTCATCCAACAATGTGGCAAGACCTGGGGACTCTTGGGCCCAGAGTCAGTGACATAGCCACAGAGAACTAGAGTGGAGAATGAAGCGTCCAGCTGATAAAAAGAGAGGGCATATGCATAAGAACACCCATACTTGCAGATAATACCCACTTGACCTGGCTTCAATGACTGGATGATCAGAGCTCAACTAGAAGAAGAAAGAGGAGGTAAAAAAGAGTAATCTGATACAATTTGATGAACTTGACCTACACCTATGGATGCAGTAGCTCAAAAGAGGGAACAAATCTTTACAGCGAGGATCATTTCCACCCCTCCATACACAGAGTAAGGAGCTCTGGTAGCGTAGTGGTTACGAATCGGGCTGCGAACCTTAAGGTCAGCGGTTCGAAACTACCAGCCGCTCCGCGGGAGAAAGATGAGGCTTTCTACTCCCGTAAGGATTTACACCCTCGGAAACCCTGTACAGGGTCGCTATGGGTCGGAACCGACTCGACGGCACTTAACAACAACAACAACATACACAGAGTAGACAAGGGATGGGCAATTTGGACATTGGCTACCCAAAATGGGGAGGCTACAAAAGCAAGAAGTGACTGGCTTACAAGCTTTCAAGAGGGAGCCTAGATCCAGAGGGCAGGGAGGAAGGTAGAATCTCCACTGAGTAGTATCCAATCTGTCTGGTCAGGGCTGATGAAAGGAGATGTGGATAGGTCTCTTGTGATACAATAGTGAAAAATTGTTATCAGGACTGTTTGTGAAGGTTGGAAATGTAAAGGTCGATGTTTTGTAGCAAAAGGAGGGGAGTAATTTACTTTGCAGTCTAGAGCAGAGGTCCCTGGTACCATCATGGGAGAAGAGCAGAGAGTGGGACCCTACCCAGAGAAGCAGTGACCCCAGAGGTGGAGGTAGAGACGATGACATGCAGAGATGGAGCGGCTGGGGACTCTAGACCCAGAGAGGGAGAGGGCCTGTGTGCTGACACCCGGGGGTCAGGCTTGCAGGGTATACCCTTTGGTTGATGATGCATGGAGGGAATTGTAACCATGGCAATGAAATGATATACGATAGGATGTTCTCCCATGTAAACTATCACATAATTCACAATAAAACATTATAAAAAAAAACGGAAATATTTACCATTTTGACCCTATTTTCAGACAACCAGTAAATAGGTATACGTTGTTGTTAAGTACTATCAAGTTAATTCTGACTAATAGTGACCCTGTATATGGTTTCTGAGGTGCAGTTGCTGGGTTGAAATGCTGACATGTGGTTAGCAGTCCATTGCTGATCTTACAGTGCTACA
The DNA here is from genome assembly GCF_000296735.1 of Chrysochloris asiatica. Classification (NCBI taxonomy): domain Eukaryota; kingdom Metazoa; phylum Chordata; class Mammalia; order Afrosoricida; family Chrysochloridae; genus Chrysochloris; species Chrysochloris asiatica. The sequence goes on along the minus strand of NW_006408557.1, from coordinate 9,950,410 downwards.
CCAGAAGTCCAGATTAGGTAAACAATGGGGGACAATACCACTAGTAAGGTATGCTCACTAAGGATTGGTCAGTCATTCAAGAGCAAAAGGGCAGCATTTACCTAAGGACAATGTTGAAAAGGGATGGGGAGGAGGGTGGAATGGAAATAGGAACCAAAGGGAAGAAGTGGGATAACTGTTGTTGCATGGAGGAGATTGCAGTCATTGAGAAGAAACAAAGTATATGATTTGTTGAATATAAAACTGATCATCTTCTCTGTAAAGTCTCACTTGTTAGGTGCCATCAAATTGGTACCAACTCATAGCGATCCTATGTACAACAGAACGAAACACTGCCCGATCCTGGGCCAACTTCACTATTGTTGCCACGCGTGAGCCCATTGATGCTGCCACTTTGCCAATCCATCTCGCTGGGGGTCTTCCTCTTTTTCTCTGACCCTTCACCTTACCACAAATCATATCCCTCTCCAGTGACTGGTTCTTCCTAACAATATGTCCGAAGTATGAGAAATGAAGTTTGGCCATCCTGGCCTCCAAGGAGCACTCTGGCTGCACTTCTTCCAACACACATCTGTTGGTTCTATTGGCAGTCCATGGCACTTTCATTATTCTCCTCCAACACCATAACTCAAAAGTATCAATTATTCTATGGTCTTCCTTATTCACTGTCCAGCTTTTGCATGCATATGAGGTTATTGAAAATACCATGGCTTGGGTCAGGCACATCTTAGTCCTCAAGCTGACATCTTTGCTCTTCAACACTTTAAAAAGGTCTTGTGCAGCAGATTTGCCTAATTCAATACATCATTTGAATTCTTGACTGCTGCTTCCATGAGAGTTCATAGTTGATCTAAGAAGAATGAAGTCCTCGACAACTTCAATCTTTTCTCCACTGATAAGAATGTAGTTTATTGGTCCAGTGGTGAGGATTTTTGTTTTCTTTACATTGAGATGCAATTCATACCAAAGGCTTTGGTCTTTGGTCTTTATCAATAGATATTTTAACTCTTCTTCACTTTCAGCAAGCAAGGTTGTATCATCTGCATATCACAAGTTAATGAGTCTTTCTCCAGTCCTGGTGCCACATTTTTCTTCATATAAGCCAGCTTCTCAGATTATTTGCTCAGCATACAGGTTGAATAATAAGTATGGTGAAAGATTACAACTCTATTGCATATATTTCCTAATTTTAAACCATTCTGTGTTCCCATGATCTGTTCAAACAACTGCCTCTTGGTCTATGCTCTTTTACTTAATCCTTAGTAAAACATTAAAAAATATATAATAACAGATTTTTTCCACATACTTTTTATTAATGTTTTTCCAGTCTCTTTCTGACCATAAGCCCTGTCTTTTTTATAAATTTGAGTTTTGTTTCACATTATATACTACTATCTGTAGGACTTTCTAATGTGGTCTCTTTGAGGGCAGTGGATAGCAGTAGCTGAGCATCCTCTATTTTTTCTGGTCTGAGTCATGGAAATGGATGCTCACATATTCAGAAATGTTTAAAAGTCCCATCACATAGTAGAACAAGGGGACTACAGTGACTGTGTCGGATATGTACTATACTTCAAACCACAAGGTAGGAAGTTGAAATCCACCAGCCACTCCACAGAAGAAAGATGATGATTTCTGCTCCCTCAAAGATTTATAGCTTTAGAAACCCTATGTAGGGTTTCTATGAGCTGGAACCTACTTGACGGCACTTAACAACAACATAGTACAGTAAATGAGACAAAATTATGAAAACTTCTTAAGCATAACCAAACACCACTGGGCCTGGAAGCTTAGAATCATATTTGTGAGGGATATCGAGGTCAACTGGCATAACACAGTCCACAAAGACAATGTTCTACATCTTACTTTGTTGAATAGCAACTGGGATCTTAGAAGCCTATAAGTGGTTATCTAAGAAACTACTGGTCTCCCAATTCAGAGCAAAGAAAAGTGAAGAAAACCAAAGATAATTAGTTCAAAAGACTAATGGACCATATGAACCTCAGCTTCCAATACCCTGACACCAGAAAAGCTAGATGGTGTCCAGTTACCACTGCTGTCTACTCTCAAAAAGATCACAGTAGAGGGTCCTACATAAAGTGGGAAGAAAATGAGGATCAAAATCATAAAAAAGACCAGGCTTACAAGTCTAAAAGAAACTGGTGGAAACCTTAAATCAAGACAATGGCCCTTAGTTATCCTTCGAGCCTGGGACTGAACCCACCCTGGTGGTTCAGTTAAACAACAGACAAGTCTATATGTGAACAATAACACTCCTTAGAGCAATCACCATATGAGATCAACTCAGGGATGAAAGTCAGAAGAAATGAAGGGATAGGAAAGAATAAATGGAAACAGTGAACACTGGGGGAAGTGAAAAGAGTGGGGTTGCTGGGGTTGCAATCAACATCATAAAACAAAATGTATATAAATTGTTGAGTGAGAAGCGAATTTGCTCTAAAAACAGTCACTCAAACCAAAACAATTTTTTTTTTTAATTAGGTATTAAATGATTCATTCTCAAACATGTCTCTGAAAAAGAAATATGTGGCTCCCTTTATTTTCTCTGTGATACTGAAATACATGAGAAAAAAAATTTTTTTAATTAAATTTTCCACACATATTTTTTTTCTTTATAGGCCACCCAAAACAATACTTGCTGTATAAAGCTGAATTTGCACAGCTGTTTTATAAAGCAATCGACACTTTAATAAAAATCCAAAGTAAACATTTTAATTTTTCCCCAAATAACAAATGATTGTTTGTCTTGTTTGCACTTCTGAACAAAGGCTGCATAGTCACAATTGTCTGGCTTCCCTGTAATTTTCGGACCAAGACTCAGCAGACGCTGATTAACCAATCCATCTACCATATGTGCAGAGAGAGGCAGCCAGCCTCACTCTCGGCAGGGAAAATTGGCATCCATCTTTGTTCACATGGAGATGTCCTTCTAATCTACAGTCGTACTGGTGCAGCGAAACTTCGATGGCCTGAAATACCTTTTGCTGGCTTCACGGCAGGCTGCATGTGCATGATAAGAATGCATTATTTATGACTGCTGTTTGTAATGAGCTATTACACTAATGGCTCATTATGTTTGGAATTTGATTTCAAATGGCCTGGATCACACATTCTGATGAAAACGAGAAAAATATGTTTTGCCATTAGGAACAAAGATTTAACGTTCTCCAATTCCACAACCTGTTATACTCCCATCATTCATCCAGGGTTATGACAACTCACTAAAGTTTACAATTACAGACTACAACACAGCAAGGACATACTGCGGACATAGCTGCTTTTTCTTTTGTGATTCTTCCAAATCACTATTCTGACTGGAGAACCGCTAATCTTCAACATGAATTTGCAGGAGCATTAAAATGCATCTGTGTGTATGTATCGATTTAAATGAAGAATGAATTGATTTAATAAACTTTTGTATACTTTATTGATGTCTGTAATGTTTCTTCCAGGTGACAGAGATACATCCGGCCACAAAGGTGTTTCCAATTATCCTGTAGCACACAACTGCACACTTTGTTGTCATTTTCCCTGTGAGCATCTACACAATGGCACATAAGGTCTAGTGATGTAGATTGCTAGAAAGCCCTGTGTGCAGTGACCCTGTATTCACAAAAAGGCCCAGTTGTGCATTGTTTAGTATATGCCTCCAGTCAAAAAGTTCTACAGCCATCTACTCTATTGGGTGGTAAAACTCCAGGGCTTCTGCCCTCATTGGTACCACTGTTGGCGATGATGATCCTCAATCTGCTGCCAAGGGAACTGCTGACCTGGCAGAGTCTCCTTTGACTGCAGGTCAGTAGTGCCTACTTGGGCCATGACTGTCTATATCCTACATAGTGCCAAAGAAGATGCTTCACTTATCTATCTCTAAGAGCCATTCCAGGCTCCAGAGCCCCTTCTTTTAACAATGTATACCAGATGTTGAGGTAAGGCAGTATAAAATTAAGGTAAAGAACTTGCAGCAAAATAGTATTCAAAAATTCCTCCAAGGTAGCTATCAAGTCATAAGAAGTTCAGTTTAAAAACCCTTAAACTAGTTAAATATTCCATAAAGCTAAAGCATAGGTCTCAAGAATACTACCTGGAGGGTCCATTACTGTCATGAGCTGGTTTGGGAAGGATGTATTTGATTGACATTGGCTACCTAAAACGGCTACCTAAAATGGGGGTGGAGCTATAAAGGCACGAAGTGACTGGCTTATAAGTTTTCAAGAGGGAATTTAGTTTCAGAGTGTGCAGGGGAATTCCCAATGAATAGTTTTCATCTTGTCTAGATGGGACTGGTGAAAAGAGACGGAGATAAGATTTTTACGATTCAATAGTGAATAATTGTTATCATGACTAATTGTAACTGTCACAACTATAAAGGTAGAGATTTTGTAACAAAAAGAGGGGAGTAGTTAATCTTACATTCCAGGAACAGAGGACCATAGGACCATCAAGGGTGAAGAGCATGAGTGGAATGTGGAACCCTATCCAGAGAAGCAGTGACACCAGAGATGGAGGCAGAGGTGATGGCATGCAGAGAAAGAGCAGCTGAGGACTCAAAACTCATGGAAAGAAAAAGGCTGTGTGCTGGCAGGCAGAAGGCAGGCTTGTAAAATGTGCCCTTTGGTTGTTTAAATGATTATATACTTCTACACGTTTTTGTGTACATTAAAAAAAGAAATAGGACAGAATAGAGGCAAATACTGTTAACTGATGGTGGAGGGGACTGTAATTATTGCAATGAAACAAAATACAATTGGTTGAGTGCAAAACCAATGTTCTCCCATGTACACTATCATCTATCATTCGATTCACTGTAAAAGTTTAAAAAAAAAAAAAAAAAAAGAATAGGAAGATCTAGCATTGCAAAAATGTCAACACTACCCAAAGATATCTATAGATATAATGCAATTCCATCCAAGTTCCAACACCATTCTTTACAGAAAGAGAAAAACTAATGACAAATTTTATATGGAAACTTAAAGAGAACATAGAAAAGCAAAGCATTACTAAAGAAGAACAAAGTAGGAGGTCTCTCATTTCCTGATCTCAAAATCTAGTACATAGTCACAGTAGTCAAAACAGCCTGGTACTGGTACAACAAGACCCACTGATCAATGGAAAGAATTGAGAACTTGGTAGTCAATTCAGCTACCAATGCCAGCTCATCTTCGACAAAGGGCCAAAAATTATATGAAGAAGAAATAGTCATTTCAACTAACTGTGCTAGCAAAACTGGAAATCCATTTGTAGAGGAATGAACAAGATCAGTATCTCACACCATATACAAAAAAAACAAACTAAATGTGGATTAAAGATCTAAATTTAAAACTGAGAATTATAAAGATCATCAATTAAAACACAGGGACACATGTAGGAGCTCTAATACATGACATAAATATACCATCAAACATAATTAAAGACACACACACAGCAGAAGATAAACTAGATGCCAAAGACCTCCTAAAAATCCAAAACTTATGTACATCAAAAGATTTCTCCAAAAGCATAAAAACAGAACCCACAGACTGGGAATTTTTTTTTTTTTTTTCTTGCAATGGCATATCATCCAAGAGACTAATCTTTAAAATTTACAGAAAACTTCAACACCTAAACAAAAAAAGAAAAATAATTCAATTTAAAAATGGGCAGAAGACGTGACTAGACACCACCAAAGAAGGCATTCAGACAACTAACAGACAAATGAAGAAATGCTCGCAATCTTTAACCATTGCTGTTGCTGTAATTAGAGCCGTCAAGTCAGTTCTAACTCATAAAGATAGGGTTTCCAACAAGTGGTGGATGGGTTTGACCTGTTGACCTTGCAATTAATATTGCAGTGCTTATTCTATAGTGCCAAGTCAGGACCCCTAGAGAGAAACAAAACAAAATAACAATAAGTTATGATATCACCCCATAATTAAAAGCGAAGTTTAAAAAAAAATACAGGTTCAGGATAACAAAATAATATTACCAACCAATCTGACCTCATAGACATACACAGGACACACTCCCAACAACAGCACAATATACATTCTTTTCCAGTGCACATTCACCATAGTATAGAACAGACCCTACGCTAAACTACAAAGCAATGCTCATTGAATCTAAAAACATGGAAATAGTGCTACTCAGAGCACGGTACTATAAAATTAAAAATCAACAAAAAGAAGATAAAAATAATCAAATATGTGAAAATTGAACAACAGCGTGATTAAAAAATACTGGGTAACAGAAGAATTAAAAAATATTTTTAAATTCCTTTACTCAAATGAGAATGAAAGCACAACATATCAAAACATTTGTGGGCACAGCAAAAGCTGTGCTCAAAGGGCAATTTATAGCAATAAATATATCCATCCAAAAAGTAGAACCAAAATCAACAACTAAGACAATATCTCTAACAGTTAGAAAGAGAGCAGCAAAGTAAGCCTATTCTCATTAGAAGAAAAGGAATAATAAAGATTACAGCAGAAATAAATGAAACAGAAAAATAGAATCAGCAAGACAAGTTGATTCTTTGAAAGGATTGATAAAATTGACAAACCACTAGCAAATCTATAAAAGAAAAAGAAGACACAAATGACATTAATAAGAAATGAAATGGGTGATGTCACAATGGAAATAAAAAAGATAATAACAGAATACTATGAAGAGCAGTCCACCACCCATCTATCAGTTTGTCAGACTGTAGTGGCTTGTGTGTGGCTGTGATGATGGAAGCTATACCACTGGTATTTTAAATACCATCATGGTCACCTATGGTGACAGGTTTCAGTAGACCTTACAGAATAATATAGACTAGGAAGAAGGATTCTTTGGCAATCTTCCTCTTTTTTGCTGACCCTCCATTTTGTATTTTGACCGACTTCCATTCTGAGGGAGTTCATCTTCTGGCACTATATCTGACAATGCTGCACTGCTATTCAAAAGGTTTTCAGTGGCTAACCATTCAAGTAGTCTGCCTCTCCTTCTTCTGAATGGTTAGCACATTAGCCCACAGTGCCACATGTAATGAGCTCATTTGTGGGTGGTGATTCTCTGCAGAGGTCCTAATTGCTCCCTACTAGAGAACTAAAAGGACTCCTGGTGTGGTGCTGTAGGATAAAGCACTGGACCACAAGGTTAGTTTGAACTACAAGTTTGGTGGTTCAAATTCACCTGCCGCTCCTTAAAAACACTACACAGGGTCACTATGAGTCGGGACCGACTTGACTGCATTTAACAACAGTATTGTTTTGGG
>NW_006408557.1:9940313-9943055 GCF_000296735.1 Chrysochloris asiatica | reverse complement strand
TTGGTGGTTCAAATTCACCTGCCACTCCTTGGAAACCCTATACAGGGTCTCTATGAGTCAGAACCAACTCAGTGGCACTTAACAATATCAACAATAGAGAACTGAAACGTCCATATGTTGCCTCCCCTTCAGAACCTGCCCTTGGACCTGTGAAAGAATTCATTGGAATATTCTAATCCCATTAATGGTAAATACCAATGAAAGTGCCCATATGGATACAGCTTTTTCCTTCTGTAATGATAATGAGAATAGAATTGCAATATGTAAACACCCTGTTTTTAAAAATTAGCTTTACCTTCTGAAAACTTGTTGAATTAATGACTACAAAATACCATAGTGAACAACTTGTCAACAATCCTGTAGCGAGAAAGTGGGAAAGCTACCCAGCTTTATGGTTAAGCTCTGCAAACTACAAAAGAATTGAGCATGGTAATAGCAAGTTAATACAGTGGCAGTTTGGTAATGACACTTTATGTAATGACAATTTAAAAGGGCTTTTAAATGAGAATATTATTAAAGAATTAAAATGTGAAAACAACTACCAAAAAAAAAGACCCAATGACCAACATTGTTTTTAATGAAGAGAAACTGGAAGGATTCCCCTTGCAAACAGGAATTATACAAGAGTGTCTTTTATCACTATTCATATTTAATGTTATGCTAGCAGTCTTACATGGGAAATTAAAGGCATCCAAATTGGCAATGAAGAAGTAAAACTCTCTCTATTGGAAGATGATATGATCCTATGCACAGAAAATCCCAAATATTTGTAAGAAAATTATTGTAACTGAAAGTGAAAAGGTACAACACAAAAAAATCAGTTCAAACAGGGCTCTGGGATACAGGGATTCAGGCATGGTTTGAAGGGGTAAAAGAGAGGAATAATGTTAAAATGCTTAGCTGTATTTTGAATCTTGGTTTCCCTTGCCTACCATTGTAAAATAGACACTTGAGCGGGGGAGAAAGGAATAGCCAGGATCAACACTACAGAAAGCTTGTAAATCCATCTTCAGACTATAACTGATTGGAATACCTTAAAGGGGGCTAGAAGTTGCTCAGTGAAAGAGGCTCCCTGTGGAGCCTTCACACTGCACAAGACCATAGGTGGAATCCAGAACCCCATCCAGAACTGACTGAAGTAGGAAATTTCCACTGGAAAAGACGAGTAGACCAGCCTGGAGCAGTAAGAAGAACAGAGGATACGTCCTGAAAGACCGGCAGGAAAAATCTAAAACAATAACAGAAGTCTGATTGATTACTACAAGAACAATTAAGCTGTTCGCCCAGGAGCCATCAAGGCAAGTAGTCGGGACCCCCTTTCAAGACTGAGCCTCAAGGGGAATACATGAGCAGGCATGTGGTCTGGCTGGTGACCATATTGGTCACCAATAAGGGGAAGAGGGGAAAAAACAGCAATGAAGTTGTGACCTAAGCCCGACCACATTTAATAGACCCCTGTGAACCCGGGTGGAGACCTGAATGGCCAGCAATATGGCAAGACTTGGGACTTCTGGGCCCAGAGGCAGTGACATGGCCACAGTGGAGAATGAAGTGTCCAGCTGATATTAAGTGAGGGGAGATGAAAAGAACAACCATACTTGCAGGTAGTTTCCACTTGACCTGGTATCAATGGCTAGATGATCAGAACTCGACTAGATGAAGAAAGAAGAGGAGGGTGGGAAAAAAAAAAAAGAGTAACCTGCTATAATTTTATGAATTTTACCTATACTTATGGATGTAGCAGCTCAAAAAGGGAACAAATCTTTACAGTGAGGATCACTCCCACCCCCTCGGTACGCAGGGTTGACAGGGATGGGCAACTTAAACATTGGCTACCCAAAATGGGGGGAGCATATAAAGGCAAGAAGTGACTAGCTTACAAGCTTTCAAGAGGGAGCCTAGTTCCAGATGGGGCGGGGGAAGATAGAATCACCACTGAATGATTTCCAATCGGTTGAGACCAGGCTCGCAAAAGGAAATGGGGATAAGACTCTTGTGGTACAATAGTGAATAACTGCCATCAGGACTGACGGTGAGGGTGGGAAATATAGAGGTAGATGTTTTTTGACAAAAGGAAGGGAGTGATTGATTTTGCAGCCCAGGAGTGGAGGTCACTTGGACCATCAAGTAAGAAGAGCTGAGAGCAAGATCCTATCCAGAGAGGCAGTGACACCAGGGATGGAGACAGAAACGATGATGTGGACAGATGGAGCAGCTGGGGACACTGAACTCAGGGAGGGAGAAGGGCTGTGTGCTCATGGCCGGGGGACAGGACTGTGTGGTGTACCCTTTGGTTATTTGATGATGCATGGAGGGGATTGTAATCATTGCAATGAAACGAAATCTGATAGGATGAGTGTAACGCTGATGTTCTCCCATGTAAACCTCACAATAAAAACTTAAAAAAAAAAAAATCAGTTTAGATTCTTTAACACTATCAAAGAGAGTTCTGGAAAGAAAATCAGGAAAACCATACCATTTACAATAGCCACTCAAAATATTATTTAGGAATAAATCTAACCAGAGAAACAAAAGAAATAAAAGGCTTATGCAAAGGAAACTACAAAACATTACCATAAGACACGTACATAAATATAAGAATATACCATGCTTTGGAGCGAGCGTGCCTGAGGTAGCCAGCATTCACCGAAGACCCACCTGAAAGAGGGATGTCATCTGCATTTCCATTGAGGCCCCCCCAGCAAGAGCACCAACGAGCCAGCCACAGCAGAGAAGACTTTA
>NW_006408557.1:9932300-9938983 GCF_000296735.1 Chrysochloris asiatica | reverse complement strand
ATACCATGCTCATGAATAACATAATATCCATACACCTACAATGAAGAAGGTGCTCTGGCAGCATAGTAGTTACGAGTCAAGCTGCTAACCTTGAGGTTAGCTCACAAAACTACTGGCTGTTCTATGAGAGAAAGATGAAACTTTCTGCTTCCATAAAGATTTACAGCCTCTGAAACCCTATACAGGGTCAACAACAGATGGAACCGACTTCACGGCACACAACTACCACCACCACCACAATGAAGAATCCTGGTGTGGTACTGTAGGCTAAGCACTGGACAACAAAATCGACTGAACCACATGGTTGGCAGTTCAAACCCACTAGATGCTCCTCGTCTGTCAGTGGTGGCTTCTGCCCTGCTGTGGTGTTGGAAGTACTGCCTGATGCACAGACTAAGACAGAGTAGGAAGAAGGAGAGCAGATTACTTTCTGAATGGTTAACCACTGAAAACCTTAAGAAGAGCAGCAGAACATCAAGTATAGTGCCAGATGATGAGCCCCACAATTTGGAAGGCACTCAAAACACAACTGAGGACAAGTTACCTCCTCAAAGTACAGGGTACCTTAACGACATGAATGAAGCAAAGCTTTTAATTTGCTGATGTAGCAGAACTAAAAACAGGAAGAAACAGAAGCTAGAATCTAAGAAAAATGAATGTAAAAATGAAATGCAATGCATAAAGATCAACATTTTAGGTATTAGCGAGCTGAAATGGACTGGTATTGGCCATTTGGGATAAGACAATCATATGATTTACTATGCCAGAAATGACAAACTGAAGAGGAATGGAATCACATTCAATGTCAAAAAATGCATTTCAAGACTTATCTTTAAGTACAACACTGTCTGTGACATGATAATATCCATTTGTCTACAATGAAGAGTCTTGGTGTGGCACTGTAGCATAAGCACTGGACTGCAAGGTCAGTTTCAACCACAAAGATGCAGGTTCAAACCCCCCAGACACTCCTCAGAAACCCTATACAAGGGTCCATATGAGTCAGAACCAACTCAACGACACTTAACATCGAAGAGCAATTAATACCACTATTATTCAAATTTACACACCAACCACTAAAGTCCGTGATAATAAAATTGAAGAACTCTACCAACTTCTTCAGTCTGAAATTAATCAAACATGCAATCAAGATGCATCAATAATTATCTGTGATTGGAAAATGCAGGTTGGAAAAAGGAAGGATCCGTAGTTGGAAAATATGGCCTTGGTGATAGATATGATGCTGGAGATTGCATGATAGAATTTGCAAGACCAATGACTTATTGAGTGCAAATACCTTTTTTCAACAACTAAAGAAAAGCAACAATACTGGTGGACCTCACTAGACGGAGTACACAGGAATCAAATTGACGACATCTGTGGGAAGAGACAAATGATTAATATCAACCAAAACAAGGCAAGAGGTTGACTCCAACAGACCATCAATTGCTCTTATTCAAGTTCAGACTGAAGCTGAAGAAAATGAAAACAAGTCCACAGGAGACAAAAATATGACCTTGAGTATAACTCACCTGAATTTAGAGAATATCTTAAGAAAAGATTTGATGTAGACACTAATTTCTGAAGACCAGAAGATTTGTGGGATGACATCACGAACATAATACATGGAGAAAGTAAAGATCATTTTTAAAATACAAGAGTGAAAGAAAAGATCAAAATGGATGTCAGACGAAATTCTGAAACTTGCTCTTAAGCATAGAGAAGCTAAAGCAACTAGGAGAAATGGAGAAGAAAGAAATAACTCTGAACAAGAGATTCAAAGGGCAGGTCAAGAAGACAAAGTGAAGTACTATAATGAAAATGTGCCAAGATGTGGCATTAGAAAACCAAAGAGGAAGAACACACTCAGCGTTTCTCATGCTGAAAGAACTGAAGAAAAAATTCAAGTATCAAGTTGTCATATTGAAGAATTCTAAGGGCAAAATATTGAATAATGCAGAAAGCATCAAAAGAAAATAGAAGCAATACACAGAATCGCTGTATCAAAAAGAACTTGATGTTCAACTATTTTAAGAGGTAACATATGATCAAAAACAGATAGTATTGAAGGAAGAAGCCCAAACTGCATTGAAGGCAATGGCAAAATCTTACGGTCAGGTGGCATTAATGATAGTGCTCGAGAATTTTCAGATTCCACTGGGTCACCTTTCTTTGGAATGAGCACAAACATGGATCTCTTCCAATCAGTTCACCAGGTAGCTGTTTTCCAAATTTCTTGGCATAGATGAGTGAGTACCTTCACTACAGTTTGTTGATTTTGATTTCTATTACATCAACTCCTGGATCCTTGTTTTCTTCCAATGTTCTCAATACAGCTTGGACTTCGTCCTTAAAATTCCATCAGTTCTTGATCATAGGATACCTCTTGAAATGACTGAACATCAACATACTCTTTTTGGTACAGTGACTCTAGAGTATTCCTTCCATCTTCTTTTGATGCTTTCTGCATCTTTCAATATAATGCCCATGTTGTTTTTGTTGTTAAGTGCCATCAAGTATATTCTGAGTCATAGTGTTTTCAAGGAACAGTTGGTAGGTGTGAACCTCCAACCTTGTGGCTTGCAGTCCAGTACTTTCTTAAAGCACCACATCAGGAGCCCATTTTGTTTATACAATCTTTCAGCATTGCAATCTTCAATAGCCACTATTGTTGTTCAGTGCTGTCGAGTCAGTTTTGACTTAGAATGACTCTGTATGGCATTTCCATGGAACAGCTGGTGGGTTTGAACTTCTGGCCTTGCAGTTAACAGTCCAAGACCCCATTCTGTCATTCTTAAGTGCTGTCAAGTTGGTTCAGAATCATAGCAACCCTGCACAGGGTTTCCGAGGAGCATCTGGTGAGTTTGAACTGCTGATCTTGTGGTTCAAACTGACCTAGTGGTCCAATACATTGTCCTGCAACATGACATCAGGACTCCAGGACCCCATTAGAGAGACAGAAATCAAAACAACAATGAAATAATATCTCACAGAATTAATAGTAAAGTTAAAAAATAAAATAGCAAACAACAAATGCTGACAAGGATGTAGAGATTAGGACCTTCGTACACTGCTGGTGTGGCGCTGTGGGTTAATGTGCCAGACTGCAAAGCCATTTGAACTGCAAAGTCGGCAGTACAAGTTCACCAGCTGCTCCTCAGAAACCCCTATACAGGGTCACTATGGGTCAGAACCAACTCAATGACACTTCACAACAACAACAACACTACTGGTGGAACTGCAAAATGGTGCAACCACTGTGGAAAATGATATGGCACTTCCTCAAAAAATTGGAAATAGAAATACCGTATCATCCAGCAACCCCTGCATGTAGTATATATCCTAGAGAAATAAGAGTCATAACATGAATAGAAATATGTATAACACCATGTACATCATAGCACTATTCACAATAGCAAAAAGATAGAAGCAACCAAAATGCTCATCAAAGGATAAGCAAACTTTGGCACATAAACACAATGGGATACTATGCAATGTTTAAGAATAATGATGAACCTGTGAAACACCTCATAACATGGATGAATCTGGAGGACATTTTTGTTGTGAAGTGCCATCTGGTCATTTCTGACTCACAAATGACCCTGTATAGGGTTTCTGAGGAGCAGCTTGTGAGTTTTTAACAGCCAGCCTTGAGGTTCAAACTGACCTTGTGGCACAGTTCTTATCCAATAATGCCTTGTAGTCACATTATGTTGAGTAATTAAAGGACAAATATTGTATGAGACCAATTAAAAAATTCAAGAAAGAGTTTTCACACTAAAGGAAGCATTCTTTCCTGTTTATCAGAGATGTGAAAGAAGATGGAATAATTCACTATCTATAGGGCAGACATGTGTTAACTTGGGTGATGGGAAGGCAATATACAAGAGGAAGGTTGGCAAAAGAATGATGAAGGCAAGGAAAGAAACAAGGCAGAGTGCAAGAGTTAAACGGAATAGAGGTAAAAACTGTTGTATATACAATCCTACAATTACAGTGATGTACATGTAGATAACTGGATAAAAACAAAGGCTGAATGGGTATGTGTGGGAGCGTCGGAGTATACTCACAAATATATAAAGGTTTGACAGAGGATATTTGTACATGGGTATTTACCTTTGCTGCAAACATATCTATGAATATCATATACACAGGCAAAGTTACCAAAGCTTCTTAGATATTAACAAATACCTTGAAGGAGGCATAACACAGTCCACAAAGACAATTCTATTTTGGTGAGTAGTGACAGGATCTTAAAAACTCATGAGTGTCCCTATAAGATGCAACTATTGGTCTCTCCCTGTCCGGAAGCAAAGAGTGAAGAAAAGACTGAAGACACTTGGAAAAAATTAGTCCAACAGACTAATGGACCATGTGAACATCAGTCTCCATGATTGAGACCAGAAGAACTAGATGATGCCTAGCTACTATTACCAATTGCTCTGAAAGGGATCACATTAGAAGGTTCTGGAAGAGTAGGAGAAAATGTGGGAGGAAACGGAAAAAAACAAAGCAAGGTTTACTAATCATAGAGACTGCTGGAACCCCAAGATTATGTCCCTTAGTCACCTTCAGGTCTGAAACTGAACTCATCCTCATGACTCCATTGTCAGCCAAGCAATAGATGGGTTTAAAGTGGGGACAACAACATATGTAAGGTATGCCCCTTATAGAATGGGCAAATAATTGAGATAAAAAGGGAAGCACTGACCCAAGGATAAAACTCAGAAATGTGGGGTAAGAAGGAGGAATGGAAATAAGAACCACAAGGAGGAAAGAGGATACGTGACATTATACTGAGGGACCGTAATCATTGAGATGAAGCAAAGTATAGGAATTGTGGAATGTAAAGCTGAAGATCTGCTTTATAAGCCTTCACTCAATTCACAAAAAAGGTTTTAAAAGAAGAGCATCATTGTCATAAAAGACAGATGATGACAAGAGACTTAAGATGTCTGTTTGAAGACCATGGTATGCCTGGCCCAAGGAATGGTAATTTCAATCACCTCATATGCATGTGGAAAGTTGGACACTGAGTAGAGAAGACCAAAGAAGAATTGATGCATTTGAGTTATGGTGTTGGAGGAGAATATTAAAAGTACCATGGACTACCAAATGAAGAAACAAGCTTGTGCTGAAAGAAGCCAGGATGGCAAGACTTCATCTCTTATACTTTGGGCATATTATCAGAAGGGACCAGTCTCTGGAGAAGGACACCATGATTGGTAAAGGTGGAGGGTCAGTGAAAAAGAAGACCCCTGATGAGATGGATGGGCACAGTGGCAGCAGCCCTGGGTTCAAGCATAGCAACGATTATGAAGGTGGTGCAGAATCAGGCAGTGTTTCAATTTGCTGTGTATAAGGTTGCTGAGTCGATCCTGACTCGACAGCATCTAATAACAACAAGAGACCTAACCTCTGAATGCAATGAATGGTCTTATCTACTTCTGTTACCATGAACATTATTGAGACTATAGGCAAAATGTGAACATGTTCTATAAGATAATAGGATTAAATGGACTAAATTGCTTGATTTTGATCATTGTACTAGTTATGTAATGGATTCTCTTTTTTAGAAAAGACATACTGAAGTACTTAGAGATAACGGGGAATGTCTGCAACTGAGTCAAAAGGTACCAAAAATATACATATAGTAGATTATAGAGAGAGCAAGAGAATTATAAAGGAAGTGGGATAAAATTCTAACTTTTAAGGGAATCTGGGTACTTACAAGTTTTCTATTAGTGTGAAGCTAATCAAAATAAAAAGTTAAAAAACAATCACATTCCAAGTCAAAATACCACATGCCAGTAAGATGCTATTTGGTGACTTCTGAACTCTGAGATCTTGGTACTGTCAGAAAATTTCCCCTCTTTACCCTTACAGTTTGTTCCTTTACCTCTATCTCTAGATCTTATTCTAGAAACAGGGCAAGAACTCTGCATCAGCCTGAGTATATGGAAGGACCTCACAGATGGAAGCCTAAAGCCAGTAGTACCACTGGGACTCACTAGAGTAGGGAGTGATGGCCCAGCTCAGAACTTGGTCTGCTGTGCCATGTGGAAGGTTGTGAGGAACATGGTTGGAATGCGGCCATTCCAGGTGTCAAGGCAATGGCTGTCTGGTGCCTGAGGAAAACAGGAGCTCTTTTCTGTTGTTTCTCCAACAAAGTATATCTGTAGATTAATCACCAACCTCACACACAACAGCATGATTCTCTTCATCTTGGGCCTCTATAAGTTCAGCCAGGAAGAATTCACCATAGGTTTCTTTCAGAATTGTATCATGGCGCATAAATATTGGCATGAGATCATCATGATCTTCCACCCTGTTAAAAAGAAAGGCTTAAGTTCAATGTTCATTCATTCATTTGCTCCTTAAACTGTGCAACTACTACGTGCCAAATCCTAATCAGAATGCTTGGGACACAGTACATCCTAATGGAGTACATTCTAATGGAGAATTAAACAACAACAACAAAAGATCACTGCAAACATTTCAAATAGTATTGTTGTTTTTGTTGTCAGGTGCCATCGAGTTAGAACTGACTCATAGCAACCCCATGCACAGTGGAACGAAACAATGTCCGATCCTGGGCCAACCTCACAACTGCTGCCACACTTGATGCCATCAATGATGCCACCTGGCTGATCCATCTCGTTGGGGGTCTTCCTCTTTTTCTC
>NW_006408557.1:9907648-9930385 GCF_000296735.1 Chrysochloris asiatica | reverse complement strand
TTTCTCCCGCGGAGCGGCTGGTAGTTTTGAACCGCTGACCTTAAGGTTCGCAGCCCGATTCGTAACCACTACGCTACCAGAGCTCCTTTTCAGATAGTATATAAGTGCTATGTATTAGAGAGTGACAGGGTCAAGTGGTCAAGGAAGACCTACTTAGGAGGGGACATTTGAGCCAAGATCTAAATGAAGAGGAGGCAGCTATGTCTCCTCTTAAGATTCCAGGAGCTGGAATATCCCAGAGGCAAGGAATACACTCAGAATGTTTAGATGTGGCAAGTAGGGCAGCATTTGTCATTAGACAAAAGACATGGAGCAGGACAGCATTTCTCAAATGCTTTCTATGGAACACTCTTCTGTGACATCATTCCCAGTAACCCCTTCCCTCCCTCAAATTTTAATGTCAAATAATAGTTTCCTACTATAGTTCCCCTTTTGGAATGTAACAGTTATATTAAAAATTCTGAGAAATGCTTCAATAAAGTAGCATTTTTTGCTTATGCATTTCTCAAATGCTGACCCAGGATATCCTTCTTCTTTTTTTTTTAATCATTTTCCCCTTTTTTTCTTCCTTTATTTTGCCTAAAAATATACATACTAAAACATATAGCCATTCAAGAAGATTTTACATATATAGTTCAATACCAATGTTTACATTTTTCATGTTAAGTCACATTCTATCTCTGCTCCTACTGTTCCTCCACCAATAATATATATTCTCTGCCCCTGAATGCTCTAATTTGTGCTTTAGAATTACTGCTGTCATTTCAATCTCATATAAGCACTTCTTCAAATTACATAATGATCAAGACAGACATTTTTTACTAATTGAATTGAATTGTTGCTTAAAGATAGCTAGCTCCATGGGATAACTTCAGCTCAAGGTTCAAGTTATTTCCAAAAACCAGATTTGGGGGTCTATCCAGTCTCAATATATCTAGTGAATCTGGTTTCCAATAAGAAACTAAAGTTCCAATCTTCAATCTTCCTTCTTTTGATCAAGATTCATATATTGGACCATGATACCCTTTGTTCTTGCATTTATCAATAAACTTCTCATGGAGGCGGAAACGCTAGTTTGCAGGTATTGGCGTACCCTCCTGGGATACCTACCTGTAACTTTGACCAGAGAAAACTAGTGGGGGTTATGGGAAGAACCAGGTTTACTGAAGCATGATGGTACCGGACTCTAGACTACACAGTACCACCATATTTAACATTTCTTGTTTCTTTTTAGTACATTCTTGGTTGAATTTAGTGCTCTTAAAATGGAGAATAAGAATGGCTGTATTTCTGATGTCATAGCAATTTTTCAAGCTATTCCAGCATTGCACCAACTTTTTAGAAGTAGCTCTTTATAGAGCTAGAGCACAAACACTCCAAAATGGCCACCATAATGCCAACCCAAACCGTATCTCCTATCTCTTCCCTTCCTCCCGCTAAGCACATCAAAACTCTTTGTTCTCTAGGAAAGGGCAAACAGTCCCTTCTTCCCACTATGCATACTGATACTCTTTGTCTTATGCCTTAAATTATACATACACTAGGAAGGGGCAGACAGTCCGACACCTTGTGGTTTTTCTGCGTCTCCACAATTCAGTGACCCTGTATAGGGTTTCCACGGAGTGGCTGGTGAGGTGGAACTGCGGACATTGGGATTCAAACTGACCTTGCGGTCCAGAGCATCATGCTGCAGTGCCACACCAGAAGAGACAGAGGTCCCCCATCTGAAAGCTCGACGTGTCCTAGTTACCAAAATTAAAACTGACCATCCATACCTGGTTGGTATAGACCTTAAAGATTTGCCGGCCCTTGTAGCGTAGTGGTTATGAATTGGGTTGCGAACTACAAAGTCAGCAGTTCGAAACTACCAGTTGTTCCGTGGGAGAAAGATGAGGCTTTCTGCTCCTGTAAAGATTTACAGCCTTGGAAACCCTGTGCAGGGTCACTATGAGTCGGAACCGACTCCAGGGTACATAACAACCACCACCACCAAACATTAGCAACATATTACTGTGAGTTGGTGGAGGTGACCACCCAATATAGGCAGCATGGAAGAGTCCATAGCTGCCTGATTCCTCTGGCCGTGGGATACAAGGTGATGCAATAGCGCTCATTGGCCTTGAAATGTCCAAAATGGCTCTGTCACTACTCATCCTGCTCTGACACTGTCAAGGAGGAGCAAGTAATACCCCTCCTGGTGTGGATCATAGCCTGGCACAACAAAGGGGGTATTTCTGTCTCCCCAATACATACTGGGCAGCCATGGAGGAATTGAGAGTGATTAGAGAGCTGGGGATGAAGTATGCTGTATACATGGAGCATTACTGGGGTAAGGTGGAGGGTCAGAGAAAAAGAGGAAGACCCCCAATGAGATGGACTGGCCAAGTGGCAGCATCAATGGACTCAAGCGTGGCAACAGTAGTGAGGTTGGCACAAGATCGGGCAGTGTTTCGTTCTGCTGTGCATAAGGTCGCTATGGGTCGTTACCAACTCAATGGCACCCAACAACAACAATGAGCTGCTCACTGTGAGAATGAAAGATGTTGTCCTACAGTCAGAGGATGGTATAGGGTCCAGATGTCTATATTGAGTCCAATGGTAGGGGAACTGGTGACTAGGGTCTCTCAAGCTATAGCTGACATGAGTGAAACAGAGTAGCTGCTGGGATGGCAAGAAGAAAGTAGAACAAGCAAATAAAACAGGGAATAAGACAGGTCCAGTCTGGTTTACTAGAAAATACCTATGGATTGACCTGCTGGTGCCAGGGTGTCCACATGAGAAAACTGACAGGCAACCAGCTATGGTGCTAGTGAAGCTATGGCAAAAACTCCACCCTGAACAACAGTTTGTTAAAGGAAAAGATCCCAAGAACCAACTACCCCAAGCACATCCCTGGTTGGCATGGGAAATGCCCATAGACTAGGGGTGGGTCACGGTCCCCCTGGCTTGCAGGTTAGGAGACTGACTGTCCATTGGTCTCCAAAATATAGTCAGACAGTTCTATCCCAAGTAGACAATGGGGTTGACTGCACCCTGACCCAATGGAGAATTCATTAGTTCCAGAGACCCGTTAATGCTATTGATGGATATGGGGCAGCACAGGTAATGTGCACCAAGTGGGTCTAACTCTGCAGAAAGGCCGATTGCACTCCAAAGAATATAAAGCATACATGTTTCCTTTCCATGAATATATCCTAGGGATGGACCTGTTGGGATGAGTGACACTTATGAACGCTGCAAGGAATTGCATTTGTGGGTCTGTATGGTAAAATCTGTCATTCATGAATGGAGGAAGTGGACTCTGTCCACTTAACTTGTCAAGTGGTTAATATCAAGTAATACCATCTACCTGGAGGACATGAAGAGATTATAGCCACTGCAGTTGAACTTGCCAGGGTGGGGATTATCAGGCCCACCCATAGCCCCTTTAACAGCAGCACAGTACAGCTGGTGCAGACGCCAGATAGATCATGGTGGATGATGGTAAACCATCATTAGCTTAACAATGTGGTGCCCCTCTTCTTGGAGTCATATCCAATATTGCTTCTCTCCTCAATGATATTAAAGAGCTTCTGGGTACCTATCGCTTTGTGCTTGACCTAGCTAATCATTTCTTTAGCATTTCTTCCATTGCTCCTGATAACCAAGAACCGTTTGCCTTTGAATGGCAAAAGGAACACTGGACTTTCACCATTCTGTGACAGAGGTATCTCCACCGTTCCATAGTATGCTGGTTGACCAAGACCTAGAAAAATGGCATAAGCCTACCGGTATCCACCTGTTCCATTATATCAATAATGATGTCATGTTAACTTGTGATTCTCTTCCTTTGCTTCAACAAATAGTTCCACAATTAGTGTCACATCTGATTTACAGAGGATTGGCCATCAATGATACCAAACTGCAGGGCCCTGGATCATTGGTCAAATTCTCTGGTACTGTGTGGTTGGGAAAGACAAAGACAGTTCCCGAAACAGTAATTGACAAAGTTAAAGCATATCACACATGTCCTACCAGAGTGAAAGAGTTGCAAACATTCTTATGAATGCTGGGATACTGGAGGCCCTTTATTCCCCACCTAGCACAGATTTTGTGCCCCCTGTACCATCTAGTTAAGAAAGGGAACATAAAGAACTAGACTCTCAAAGTGGAGCAATTCTTTAATGAGGCCAAAATAGTGGTACAGAGGTACGGAGTCTTAGAACAGTAGCTGTAGGTTAAAAATGTGAATTAGACATCACCAACTATCCAGAAGGATACTCTTAGGGGTCTGTGGCAAAGGCAACAAGATCAACATGTTCCCTTAGGGTTTTGGTCCCAACTATGGAAAGATGTAGAAACCTATAATGCAGTATACAACAGTTCACAACTTGTAGAAGATGACACAAAAGGGGCCCCTGTAACAGTGCAAATGTACTACCCTATATGAAGAAGGGTCAAGGACTTTGTCAAGCCACAGTTAAGGGTAGTCCAGTCTAGCTCACAGGCCAAATGACATGCGTATTTCTAACAGGGAAGTGTCCTCTTGACCAGTGCCATGAGTGTGGAGTTACACCAGATTCTTGGGCCAGTTACCTATGTCACTGATGATAAGCACCAGCCACCCATGATGGTAGCACCCCCACGGGAGAGTCACACACTTGAGGGGGTAGGGCTTATTCCCAAATAAGCCTGGTACACCAACAGTTCAGTCAGTGGCAACCTCTCTACCCACCATAGCCCAGTGGACAGCTGGGACCATACAGCCCAATATAGAAGGATTGATCAGGGAAGGGGGCAGAGTAACCAATGGGCCGTGTTGAGAGCTGGCTGGTTGGTACTGATGCATAAGCCAAGCCCCACTGGGACTAACACTATGGCTAACACAGTGGAAAGAGCAAGAGGCTCCCTGAGGAATGGAGCTGTGGAAGGGTATCTGGGCCCACACCCAGGAATAGACATTAGTGTTCCATGTATCAGCTCATAGCCCTTCCAACCCCTCTGGGGAATGCTCAAGCAGATGAGCTGGTCCAGTTCCATGCCATACAGCAAGTGCCCAGAAGAACAAGAGGCAGAGTGGCTACATAGGAAGACCAGGCACAAAGGGCAGCATCCACTGTGGGTTATTGTCAAACAGATGGGTCTCCCCCATCTCTATGAATCAATTGTAAAAGGTTTCCAACAGTGCTCTAGCTGCTCATTAGAGCAGCATAAACCCATTCCCTACCTACCAGATGGGCATAATACCCCAAGCAGACAAGTCAGTCAAACAATGGCAAGTGGGTTACATTGGACCCCTCCCCATGGTAGACAACTTCCAGTTCTCTGACATGTGCAAACACTGCTACAGGACGCTTGGAATTGTACCATGCAAATGGGCTACTCAGTACTCCACTATCCGAGGTCTCTCCCAAATCTGTGCTGCCAACAGCACCCCCACTGACAGCGATAATGAACAGAGGACCCACTTCACTGGACATGAGGTCCAGGAATGGGCAGATGGCCTGGGCATTGTGTGGCATTTTCATCTCCCGTACAATCCCACCTCCACTGGGTTAGTAAAATGGATGAATAGGATCCTGAAACAAACCCTGTGGAAGGATACAGGCTCATTTCAATAGTGAACCCAGTGCCTACCAAAAGCTCTGTGATGCATCAACATGTATCAAAGGCAGACCTGACCCAGTGCCTATCAGCTTTTTACCCAGGAACCACAGAGAGTCATGAGAATCCAAATATCTACCACAAATAACTGTGCTTTGCCAGTGCCCAGAGGCTCTAATATTCTTCTGTTGCTATTACCCCAAGATCTGGCCCTGGGAAACTCCATTGTCTTCCCTTTCTGGGAATGACAAACAGGTCTATGTTGGTTTGGCTTCTTGGCCCCAAGGGGAGTAGGGATAGAGGTAGGTTTACAAATGTCCCCATAGTTCTATCCAATACCTCAAAAGCCTACAATTTTTCAATCCTGGAGAGAGCCCTAGCCCTCAGGGGGCTCCTGTTTTAAGTCTATGGCACATTGTAGGACTAAGTTGTACTATACAAGTCTCTCATCCCCAAAGAGACCCCGGAGACAAACAGTATGGTATTGTAAACTGGGGGAGCAACCCCAAGCAGGGACTGTTCTTGAGTGCCTCCCCTTCCACTGCATGAGTTTTATTTGATGAACATGATTTCCCTCTGTTAGTTCCTCTCACCTTTCTGGCCTTCCACCCTTAAGAGTGTGTGGTAATGTTTTTGCCAGTTGGGCCACCATGACTGTCAATGTGAAGAATCAATCAGATTGTTGGCTGTATGGGGAACTCCCCACCTCCTCTGCTGTGAGTATGCCATGGAAAATTGCACTTGCTAACACCAGTGCTTGGGTCTGCTTGACAAAGTAGTGGAGATACTGTAGACAGTCTGTGAGTTATTTCCCAATGTTTCCAACTAATTGCTCTGTGCAACTCCAGTCATAGAATTATATCCACTCCTGTGTATGCTGTATGGTATGGAAGCAAATTAATGCTACCTATCCTCATGGTTATACTGTGTGGAATGGTCTGGGGCAGCTTTCAGAGATATACAACCAATTAAACCATGAGGCCTCATCATGTATAGAGAGAATCCCTGCCAATCACAGCCACAATATGGGCTCATTTCCATGGCAAGCATGCCATCAAATTATTCTAGATAACTCCTCTTTGTGGTTAAGAAAATAAGACAGCACTAAGATTGGAGCCTTCCCCTCCCCTTGGGTCCAGCTCTAGACATAGGGTTTTCATGGGTGGTCTTAGCAACAGTACAACTGGAGAGGCTGACACACATGGGGACAGTCCTATATCTCTAGCACCATTTACACATGTCTGTCCATTAAACTGGGATATAGTTGACAGCTGCTGCCATTGGGCCTTATTCTCCTATCAATTGTTGGGATTTTGTGTCTACGGAAAGTATTTTGTTGTAGTAGATATTGTTGCTGTGTCCTTTGGTTACAATTCTTCAATGCCTAGGTCCAAGGGATCATGCAGAAGACTGGCAGTAAGACTGTAGTAAGGTCCATTTAGGGGCACTGGAGTGGAATATAGGAATAAAGTACAAAAGCTCCAAAATGGCCACCCTAATGTCAACCCAAACCATAAACTCCTATCCCTTCCTCCTGCATGTGCTATTCATACAAAACTCTTCGTTTTCAATAGCGTAGTGGTTACGAATCAGGCTGCAAACCTTAAGGTCAGCGGTTCAAAACTACCAGCCGCTCCGCGGGAGAAAGATGAGGCTTTCTACTCCAGTAAAGATTTACACCCTCAGAAACCCTGTACAGGGTCGCTATGGGTTGGAACCGACTCGACAGCACTTAACAACAACATTCTAGGAAGAGGGCAGACAACCCAGCACCTTGTGGTTTTCCTGCTTTTCCAGATTCTGCTTAATT
Source organism: Chrysochloris asiatica (assembly GCF_000296735.1). NCBI lineage: Eukaryota > Metazoa > Chordata > Mammalia > Afrosoricida > Chrysochloridae > Chrysochloris > Chrysochloris asiatica. The sequence continues at coordinate 9,922,992 of NW_006408557.1, read as the reverse complement.
CCCTGATACATGAGGTTTATTGTTTTTAAGTGCCATTGAGTCAGTTCAGAACCATAACAACCCTGTACAGGGTTTCTGAGGAGCAGCTGGTGAACTTGAACCACCGACTTTGCGGTTCAAAGTGACTTTGCAATCCAGCATATTAATCCATGGCACCACACCAGGACTCCTGAGACTTGTCTACGCCATGATATAAAAACTCTGGTAGTGCAGTAGATTACGATCTGAGCTGCTAACTGCCAAAGTCAACAGTTTGAATCTACCAGCCACTCCGTAGAAGAAATATGAGACTTTATGCTACCATCAAGATTTACAGCCTTGGAAACCCTATGCAGGGTCCTATGAGTTGAACAGACTCCACGGAACAAAACCACCACCACCATAAAGACTCTAGCACACACTCCTGGCACAGAATTTTGACTGTCCAGCTTGCCTACACTGGATGCAGTACTACTGTCCCAGTGAGTAAATTTCACTTTGGAATAAATTAATGTCTCTCAGACTGTCTCCTGATCAGTTTCTCAGTAACTGCCTATGCAAAAGGGTTCTCCCTTCTGGGCTTAAACTAAAACACTCTTGACCACTTGCCCCTCTGTTTTTTGTTTACATGATCATACAAATCACTGTTTGTGGTCTCTGTGACTGGGTGTACTGAGACTACACAATAAATGAATCCAAGATTTGGGATGCTCTTAATAACCACTGATGTGAAAACACTGGAGAATAACAGGGTCAGCACAGTGATCAAGAGTCTGTACTAGGGAGTCACATGCCTAGGTCTGGGTCCTGTTTCTACCAGTTAATGTCTTTCACCTTGGTCTATCTATTTAACCTTTCTATATCACAGTTTCCTTACATATAATAAAACAGCAAATACTAAGATAATAATTGTATGTGAAGTCCTTGTAAGAGCCCCTGGTATATATTATGCTTATTGAACATTTAATAAAAGTCATCTAATTGGCCTTGTTACTATCAGCATTATTACATAAGTAAGAAAGGTCAATAATCGCAAAGGAGAAGAGTTATAATTAGTGGATGGAATTGGAGAACTTAATACATAAGCAGGAATCACTGCACTAGCTTCCCATCTGCTACTGTAGTTATAAATTCTCCCATTCCATCATAATTCATTTTTTAGAGCCCCTTTGTGACACCTCACTTTCTTTCTTAAAATGTTCACCAGTTTCCCTGTTTCTGGGATGTATGGAAAGTCCTTAACTAAGTTTTCATGGGGGATTTTTGGTGAAAACATACATACAGCAATTTAAAAATACAGCAGTTCAAAACAATACAGCAATTCAAAAATCCTAAGTACACAATTCAGTTACATTCTTCAAGTTGTGCCACCTTTCTTGATACCATTTTCCAAATTATATCACTACCATTAATTAAAAAAAAAACCTCCTAAGTTTCTCATTGGAGTCCTGGTGCAGCACTGTGGGTTAATGCATTGGACTGCAAAGTCGGTTTGAACTGCAAGGTCGGTAGTTCAATCTCACCAGCCATTCATCGGAAACACTATACAGGGTCACTGTGGGTCAGAACCAACTTAACAGCACTTAATAACAACAATAACAAGTTTCTTATCTAACTTTTTGAGTTGTTGTTGTCAATTTGATCACATACAGATATTCTTTAAAAGAACACAATGCTCAAGACAAACATTCTTTACTAATTAGTGTGGCACTATGGGATAATGCACTGGACCACAAGGTGAATCTGGCAGTTCAAATTCACTAGCTACTCCTTGGAAATTCTATATAGGTTTGCTATGAGTTGGAGTAGACTTGACAGCACTTAAAAACAGCAACAATTATTTGGCAAAGGACTTCAGGGGACAGTTTAAGATTTCAAGATTTCCTGACAATAGGTTTTTTGTTTGTTCATTTGCTTTTGGGGGCCAGAAAGTCTGGAATTCATGACAATTTTAAATTCTGTTCCACATTTCCTCCTTTAGAACAGAATTCTTTTTAAGACTCTTTGATCAAAATACTCAGTAATGGTAACCACTTAGCCCTGTTTTCAAGGCCTCCATCTTTCCACCCTTACCACCAAGAACTCACGTTGATCTAGTTAGCATCTTTAGAATCAAGCCTCATCACAACCCCTCCCTCCTACTTCTGTCCCTACCCAGTGCACTGACCACACTCTTAGTCTATTCCAAATCCCAGCATCCTTCAAAGCTCACCTCTATCAATCCCTTCTCCCAGCCTCCATCAACTCCTTCTCCCAGCGTCCCTTTCCAATTACCCAATGACAGGATCATTCACTGGACTCATATTGTCCAGTTCTGGTACGAACTTCTTATAGCCAATGTGTGCTATCTTCCCAGCCAAGGAAGGGGTCTTTGAGGATGGGAAGCAAGTTCAGTGCTTCTCTGCACACCATGTGACAGATGCACAATGCTCTATGTATCACAAATGCAGCAACAGCCAGCATGGACTGGACACTCACTCTGTGCATGGTATTTTTGCATTGGCAGTATTGAGTGGTGGGATCATTGAGCCTATTTTACAGAAAACTGCTTCCTAAGGGGGCACAATGAGCCTGTTGGTTCAGTGATTAAGCACTTGGCTGCTGCCTGAAAGTTCAGCAGTTCAAACCCACCAGTTGCTCTATAGGGAAAAGATTTTGTTCTGTAGAGATTATAGCCTTGAAAACCTTATGGAGCTATTCTACACTGTCCTATAGAGTTTTTACGACTTGGGATCAACATTATGATAATGGGTTTGGTTTGGAACTGGGAAATTCAACCAGCATTAGTCTTGCTACAGAAGCCAGTTTCACCCTAGAAATCCCATGCTATTGTTGTTGTTGTTAAAGTGCTGTGAGTCAGTTCTGACTCAGCGACTTGTATAGGGTTTCCAAGGAGCAGCTGGTGAATCTGAAATACCAATCTTTGCCATTTAAACCGATCTTGAGATTGAGCGCTTATCCTACAGCGCCACACCAGGACTCCCCTAGCCTCTCTATATCTGACTTGTATTGACTTATAGTCCACTTGCATGTAAAAACCCAAGGGATTTCCAACTTTATGCAGTCTGACTCGGCAGTCTTAATCACCATGTTGAAAACTGGCTAGGAGCTAGTTCCACTTGTGTCCTAGGAGCTAGTTCCAAAGTTTTACATGAAAAAGCCCAATCAGGAACAGCTCACATTCCCGTGGGCCACCTGCCAAAAGGATGCAGCTAAAGGAGATGTTTTTCTACTTGTAAAAGGAGTACTTAATAATACTGGTGAAAAAAAGAGAGAGAGATTCTAGGAGACTGTCCAACAAATCCATTATGAAATATTTTGCCAAAAATAAAGGGGTGTGTCAACATTGATTAACAGAGACAATTTAATCATTTTAAATAATGGGAAAATAACTCATTGTCCTAGTTATTTTACAGGTAACACAGTGGCTCTGTTCAATAAGCACTGGACTGCTAACCACAAGGGTGGTGGTTTGAACCCACCAACCACTCCATGGGAGAAAAATGAAGATTTCTACTCCTGCAAAGACTTACTGCCTCAAAAACCCTATCCAGAGTCACTGTGAGTCAGAACCCACTTGTTAGAACTTAACATCATTTTAAGTGGATTACTACAGCTACTACAAAGGAACTCCAAAATAAGCTGAGACTCATGGGTTTTTAATTTATATGATGTGCACACAAATATTACTTTATGGAGAGAAAAATCAGGAGTAAAAGTTTAGAGAGACCCAGGACCATCAGTCTAACCACAAGGCCTCAGCAACCTATTATAAAGTTTTCCATAATCATACCTCAGTCCTAATTCTTCTGAGAAAACACAAAAGAAAACATCCAAATTTTGAAGTTCTGAAGATGTTCTCCCTTAAGCCATTCCCTAAAATGGATAAAAAGGAACTTGTTCTGCTAAATGCATTCCTTGTGGTAATTGATAATTTATGATCTTGCATCCACTCCAAGTGCTAATGATAAAGTATGACATCACCCTCTCATAGTCTCAAATGGCATATGATAAAGTCCAGTGCCACCGAAACAAAACACCCAACTACTGAAAACAATTCATCCAGTAAGATGTTCGAAAGTGAGTGCCCGGAGGCAGGAGGGCCACCTGCCAGAGCGGACACACAGGGGGCTGGCTTTGGCCCACATGCAACATACACTGTGTTTATGTCACACACCATGTCTCACTGCTGATGACTGTGGAAGATTATACTTCTCTAAGTAAATATAATGCCCTAAGTAAAAAGCAACATTCCTATAAAGCTGTCATTCAGAATTTGGCTATAAACTGTTAAATTTTAAGTTGTTTGGAGGAAACAAAAGGTACATTCCTTAAAGACAGACTGATCTCTCACACACCCAAATCTTCATTGGATTCTGCGGGTTAAAAATGTAGCAGTAGCAAAGGCTTAAAAAAAAAAAGTCATTAGCCTCTCAAGGATATCTCACTTGCAATTTAATTGTCCACTAAACCCTATGTCATTCACATAAACCCAACAGTGAACTCAAAGTGCCATGGGAAGGAAAGCCAAGGATAGTACAGACCTGCTACATGCTGCTGATGCCCTGGGAGGCTAGCAGAAGAAAGGCTAACCTCACTTGTCTTTCCTACTGAGTCATTAGCTGGACTTTCAAGGACTATCCTGATGTCCTGGACACCACAGCAACCTCTCCAGCTGCCCACCATGGCCTTGGTGGCACGTAGACCCTAAGATCATTCATCACCTCAGTATATGACAATCTTAGAGGAAAGCCCATACATTAGCCGCCCTGAAGCAGGGAGATTGACAATGGTTCCTTCCAGCAAAGAAGCCACTGAGAGTTCACAGTTAGAAAGCTCCCACTTGAGGAGCGCTGTGGAGGCAGAAGTAGAAGCAGGCCACCTTCACACCTGAATCTGCCATCACCTCTCTGCTATCTGGCTGCATTTTCCATATCCAGAAAGGATTTGCATTTTATTTGTTGTTGTTGTTAAGTGCCATCAAGTGGGTTCCAACTCACAGAGACTCTGTATAGGGAGGATTTCCAAGGAGCAACTGATGACTTTAAACCACCAACCTTGCAGTTCAAACCGACCTTGCAGCCTAGTGCTTATCCTACAGTGTCACTGAAAAGGAGATTCTGATATCATACTGAATGCAATGAATACCATATTTCTTCAAACCTGAGTGCTGTTGTTTGACTTTTTAGAAATCAACATGGTGGTCGTGGTGGTGGTGGTGGTGGTGGTTATGTGCCGTGGAGATGGTTTCCACTCATAGCAACCCTGTACAGGGTTTCTGAGGCTGTAAATCTTTACGGGAGCAGAAAGTCTCATCTTTCTCTCATGGAACAGCTGGTAGTTTTGAACTGCTGACCCTGAGATTAGCAGCCCGACTTGTAACCACTATGCTACCAGGGCAACATTGAAGAAAAAAAATCCAGAGAATCCAGTTAGTGGTGGTGCTAAAGAATACAGTGTGTCCTCGGTAAACTTGCCTTTTTCCACTGTCACAACATGGAGGAAGAAAACCTATTACTTAGTGCCAACTGGATTTTTTTTATTATTATTATTCAGTTATGTAGTTAAGAGAGCAGGTTGGCAGTTCAAATCCACCAGCTGCTCCTCAGAAACCCTATACAGGGTCGTTTATGAATCAAATCGACTCTGACACTTAACAGTTAAGAGACAGAACTCCATCACTTTCCTAAAACAAAACATCTTTTTCTTTCCAAGATCTCTTGTGACCTCTAGTGGTCTTCTTTAAGAAAAGCAAATCCATCATATCTAAATGACATATTGAATTTTAGAATTTTAAAAACAGGGTCTAGAACCATTTATCTTCTACTCCTTGGAAATGTCAAGGTTGTAAAATGTATGAACACACAAATACCCCATCTTCTCTGGATGATGTCAAAGCACATATAAAGCCAATTAGAAGCTCATACCATTTATACCTCAAGGATATGACCCAAAAATCTGTCTTGCCACACACTGTCCCTGTTGAATTGTTAGCCAAATTTTCTTACTTGCTAGGTTACTGATCAGGACTGAAGAAGACAAATGGTGAGATGCTGGGACTGCTCTGCCTCTTCTTAATGTTTTAGGATAACCATAACTTTAACATCATCAGAATGGTCATTTATATAAAACTGTTCAGGAGCTTATTTTAAGTTGTTGTTAAGTGCCACCATGTCAGTTCTGACTCACAGTGATGCTATATAGGGTTTCCAGGTAGCTGCTGGTAGGTTTAAACCACTGACCTTGCAGGTAGCAGTCCAGAGTTTATCCTACAGTGTCACACTAGGACTCTACTTAGGTGGATTTCTCAAAAGCATGAGACTACCAGATGCCTAACAAAATAATTGTTTTAAAAGAATATAAAGAAAAATTAATTTTTAAATGCATTAAAAGTTGAAGTTAATACTTGTTAAATCTTTAATCTTCTGTTTAAAAATCATAATTCTTCTTTCATTTAGTTTACAAACCAATAATTTTGACTTAATCTGGTTTGACACAGTTAAACAGCAAAAAAGCACCATTCTTGCTAAAAAGCGTTCTAGTTACATTATAGCATTGTCCATCAGCACACAATCCTTTCCTTAGCCAAATCCTCTAAACCCACATGAGGACCTGAAAAAGATAGACTTTTCCCCAAGAAAGACCATTTTAGAAGTTTCTGAGTTTGAACATCTGAAATCCACCACTAATGATTAATTAATCCTCACCTTAGGTTTTAAATGGAACCCTGGTGGCATAGTGGGTTACACAGTGTGCTGCTAACCTAAAGGACAGCAGTTCAAATCCACCAGTCACTCTGGGGGTGAGGAGACATTATAGGATAAGCATAGTACTGCCAGTTGCAAGGTTGGCAATTCAAACTCACCAGTCGTTACATGGGAGAAGGTCCATCCATCCAGGGGCAGCTATGCTTTAATTTGGATATTATGTACAACACAGAACAGAAACTGCATTAATTAGTGTCTAAAGAGAGCAGAGTCCTGGTGTGGCGCTGTGGGTTAATGCACCAGACTGCAAAGCATTTTGAACTGTAAGGTCAGCAGTTCAAGTTCACCAGCTGCTCCTCAGAAACCCTATACAGGGTCACTATGTGTCAGAACTGACTAGACAGCACTTAACAACAACAACAACAACAAAGAGAGTGGAAAATTACAGCATTATTTTCTACACAAGTAAATCAATGAAAAGAGAAAAGGATTACAATATTAATTTGCTGGCTCTGAATACTGTATGTTTCTAGATAAATGTCTGACGGATAATTACATCCCCAAACCCTTAACTGATTTGGTGTCACAGGAACTATCTTCTTCACTATCATCTTCTTCACCACGGCAGCTAACTATTGTTGAAGCAAATGTCAAAAAATAAATGCGAACAGGAGAAATGAGGCAGCCTGATCACGCCCATTTGATCATTTTAAAAGGTCTTGTTTTTCTAGTATTGTTAAGGAGGGAGAATAATCCACTAGAGTGCATTTTCCAGACCCCTGAAGTCCTATATCTACAAACACCAAAACTCTAATTTGAACAGTGTAGATAGAGGCTTTCTAAAATCTTCACCTTCTGAAAGTCACTACTGTAATTTCACAATGTCTTCATGATTCATTCGGAAACATTTGTCTTTTTGTGAATGCCCTCCTCTCACAGAACACACATTCTCATCCCTTTGCTATCAGGGCTATCTCTGAAAATATTTCTCTGTAATTTGCCTCTTTCAGAGTTTCTTGGGGCCAGGCAAGTAGACCATTTAGCCAGCAGAGGCTGAATGAGCAAGACCTTTCCAGGGTAAGGAATCTAGGAGGTTTATTTTAGATTTCTAGGATTTGTTCCACTTGAAGGTTATTAAGGCCCACTGCACTAAAGTTTCTGAAAGGAAGGAACTAAATAAATAAATGAGAAAAGGTGAAGGGAAGATATCAAATCACAGTCAAGAGTTCCCAAATGTCAACTCCTAATGAGTCCTTGGGTTGTGTGACCTGCACCCTGCATGAGAAATGGGCATTAGGGTGTCAACAAAGTTGTCACTATACTGAAGAGTCAAAGAAATAAGTAGTTTCACACGGCTGCCTACGTTCATACCAGTTTCAACACGAGATTTAAATGGCTTCTCTATTATAAAAATGCCTTGCTGAATAGCTATGCTTAAAGTATTTCATCCTTAATAAAGCTCAAGAACATGACTATTCCCAATAACCAAACTGGGTACTCTACCTAAACTTTGAGAAAGCACTTCAGAAAAAGTGCCTCCCTTACCTGTAATCCATGCTCCCTGAGAATTGTCTTCATTGTAGGTGTACTTTTTTTTTTTTAGGTTTTTATTGTGAATTATGTGATAGTTTACATGGGAGAGCATCAGCTTTACATTCATCATTTCATTGCCATGATTACAATACCCTCCATGCATCATCAAACAACCAAAGGGTATACCCTGCAAGCCTGCCCCTCAGCCTCTCACCCTCTCTGTATCTGGAGTCCCCAGCTGCTCCATCTTTCCACGTCATTGTCTCTGCCTCCATATCTGGCGCCGCTGCTGATCTGGGCAGGGTCCTGCACTCCGTTCTTCTCCTTTGATGGTCCCAGGGACCTCCCCTCCGGGACTGCAAAGTAAACTAATCTCCTCCTTGCTATAAAATGTCTACCTTTACATTTCCAGTCCTCACAGTCAGTCCTGATAGTAATTATTCACTATTGTACCATAAGAGTCCTAACCCCATCTCCTTTCATCAGCCCCACCCAGACAGATTGGATACTACTCAGTGGAGATTCTACCTTCCTCCGTGCCCTCTAGATCTAGGCTCCCTCTTAAAAGCTTGTAAACCAGTCACTTCTTGCTTTTATAGTGTAGATGTACTTTTAATCATACCTTAGGATACATCTTGGTCTTTCTGGGTACCATGTTGGTAGTTTCTAAATTGAACATTACCTTAAGTCCAACTATTTTATTAATTTAAAATGATACTCCAACCCATAAATATTTAGATAAGTGTAATTTAAAACAATAAAATTCTATTTTTTACCTATCAGTCTGGTAAAAATTGAAAAATTTTTTATCAGCACTGGTAGGTGGTATAAGAACACAGGACTCTATTGATTGAAATATAAACTGGCATGACATTTTTGTTAAATAATTTGGCGTCATCTATTTTAATAGTTATATAATCATTCATAAATTCCAGTTATAAAACTATACTAAGAAAAATAATATGAGTACTTGAAGATATACATATAGGGCTGTTTTCCACAGTATTATTTATTATTGAAAACAACTTAAATATCCATATATCAAGAATGATTAAATGAGTTATATTAGAGCCACAGGATGGAATACCATACCGCCATTCAAAAGATAGAGAAAGATGCTGAACTGCTGTATTAAATGAAAATGCATTTAAAAGAACATACGAGCATGACTGTATGTACACATATACACACATGTGTACATATGTAATACATACATACATATATTGTTATTGTTCTTTTTAAGTGCCGTCGAGTTGGTTCTGACCCTTAGCAACACAGTATAGGGTTTCTGAGGAGCGACTAGTGAGCTTGAACTGCAAACCTTGCAGTTCAAACAACTTTGTAGTCCAACGCAATGACCCATAGCACCACAGGACTCTATACATACATATATGTTGTTGTTGTTTTTGTTAAGTGCTGTTGAGTCAGTTCCGACCCATAGCGACCCTGTATAGGGTTTCCAAGGAGCAGCTGTTGAGCTTGAACCACTGACCTTACAGTTCAAATGACTTTTCAGTCTGGCGCATTAACCCACAGCTCCACATCAGGACTACATACATACATATATACATCTTTGTGTGTATACTTATATAGAGAATCACATAGCAGAATGGAATAATGGTTCATTTTAGGTTTTTTTGTGTTTTTTTCTGGCTTAAGACTACACCATCAATTTACTAAATGAACTCATTCCCCAAATCAATTAATAAATGGCAGGAAGAAAAAAAAAACATCTTTTATAATGAAATGGAGCTAAATATACAATAATTATTAAAGCACTTACAAGATCGTACGTAATAACAAGAAAAGTTTTTTAAAAGAATGTAATTTTCTGAAGGGCAGGTGGGCCTCTTTGCCTCTGCTGGAAATAGCAATAGAAGATTCATAAATCAGGAAAAAGGATCTAAAAGGTTTGAGAAAGCCTATGAAAGTCACATTCCTTTTCTTCAGAATGCCTTTGACTCACATTAGTTAAGATTCATATCATGATCAAAAGCATTTTATAAAAAGTGGGTTGTAACGTGAACATATCTGTTGTTAGAGTAATAGAGTCGGTTTTCACCCTTATGTACAGCAGAATGAAACACTGCTTAGTCCTGTACCATCTTCATAATTGTTACGTTTGAGTCCAATGTTGCTGCCACTGTGTCAATACATCTTTTTAGGGGTCTTCTTTTTTTTGTTGTTGACCCACCAATTTGCCAAGCATGATGTTCTTCTACAGGGACTGATCACTCCTGATACCATGTCAAAAGAACAAGAGATGAAGTGTCACCATCTTCACTGCAAAGGAGCATTCTGGCTGTACTTTTTCAAGTACAAATTTATTTGTTCTTCTGGCAATCCTTGGTACTTTCAATATTCTTCACCAACACCATAATGTAAATGAATCGATTCTCCTATGGTCTTTCTTATTCATTGCCCAACTTTTACATGCATATGTTATTGCTGTTAAGTGCCATCAAATCGGTTCTGACCCATAGCGACCCTGTATAGGGTTTCCGAGGAGCAGCTGGTAAGTTTGAACCACCAACTTTGCAGTTCAAACAACTTTTCAGTCTGGCGCATTAACCCACAGCACCACACCAGGACTCCAAGCATAAAAGGCTGCTGAAAATACCAAGGCTTAGGTCAGGCTCACCTTAGACCTCCAACAGACAGCTTTGCTCTTGAATGCTTTAAAGAGGTCTTGTGTAGCAGATATTCCTTATGCAATACAGCGTTTGACTTCTTGACCACTGCTTCTAGGAGTGTTAACTGAAGATTCAAACGAAGTGAAGTCTTTTGACAACTTTAATCTTTTCTCCGTTTATCATGATTTTATTTATTTGTCCAGCTGATTTTTGTTTTCTTTACACTGAGGTGCAATCCATACAGAAGGCTGTTTTCTTTGATCTTCATCAGTATTTTAAGTCCTCTTCACTTCTGGCAACCAGGGTTGTTGGTTGAGTCTTCCTCAATCCTGATGCCACATCAGCTTCTCGAATTATTTGTTCAATGTACATATAAAATAAGCAAGGATACAATCCTGGCACACACATTTTCTGATTTTAAACCATTCAGTGTCCCCTTGTCCTGTTCAAACAACTGCCTCTTGGTCTACATACAGGTTCCTTATGAAGAACAACTAAGTGTTCTGGAATACCCATTCTTCACAATGTTATCCATAGTTTTTTAAGACCCACACTGTCAAAAGCATAGTCCATAAAACACAAGTAAACATTTTTCTGCTATTCTCTGCTTTCACAGCCTAGATCCATATAATGTCAGCAGTAATATCCCTTGTTTTATATCCTCTTTTGAAGTCAAGAGAGTGATGACAGAAAAAGAAAAAGAGTTTCATATTTTAATACCTTTAAGGAAATATTTTGGGAGTGTGGTGGCTCTGTAGGATAAGCACTGAATTGTGAGCCACACGGTCAGCAGTTCAAGTCCACCAACTAGTCCATGGGAGAAAGATGAGATTTTCTTCACCCACAAAGATTTACAGTCTCTGAAACCCTATATGAGGTTGCTACAAGTCAGAACTGACTGGACAGCACTTAACAACAACAATACCTTCTGCTTACTTTCTAGAAAAGGGAGTTCTCATTTTCAGTTACAAATTATGTATCTGGCCCTGTCCAGTTTCATTTAAGAAGTGATTTCCCTATGAATTAACAGTATTCCAGATTTCTTGGCATAGATGAGCTAATGCCTCCAGTGCTGTATCAGTTTGTTGAAAGATTTCATTTTGTAGTCCATCAATTCCCAGAGCCCTGTTCTTTGCAAGCCTTCAGTGCACATTGGACTTCTTCCTTCAGTACCATGAGTTTGGGCTCCAATTTTTGTAATTATCCCATCATTCATCACCTCAGTAAACTCCCACATGACAGTTGGGCCATTGGCTAAAATTCTAGCCCTTACTGGAGTTATTATTTGGGATCAATCTATATACTAGAGTTCTATATACTAGAGAACTAAAAGAGACACTCTTATCTTAGGTAATTTAATATTTGTTTAGCATCCCTACCATAAATTTTGATTCAGAAAGGTAATGACCACAATTCTCATCAACTTTTTAAGATTTTAGTTCATGGACCAAATCACTGGATGGGAAAAAGATGAAAAGCAGGACAGAATTGGGATGAAGAAGGGCAGTCAACCACATTCCCTCTTGCCCAAAGTTCACCTGTGATTTGTCTTCATTAGATACTGAGCTAGTCAACTTACCTATTTTTAAAATGAATTTTCATAGTTGGTATTTTTCAAGATATTGGTCCATTTCATCACAGTTTTAGGATTTGTGGGCACAGAGTGATTTATGGTATAATTTATTCTCCGTTTAATATCCACAGGGCAATGTTTCACTGCTAGGGCAATGTTTCACTGCTAGTCATAAAATTTTCAGCTATGACTAACCCTTTGGCTATGGCTCTGTTGAATAAGTACTGGACCATAAGGTCAGTTGGAACCTCAAGGTTGGTAGTTCAAATACACCAACCACTCCTTGGAAACCTGATGGCACTTAACAACAACAACAGCTTTTCAACTAAAGCAAACAGAAGAAATGAGGAAGTTAAAGAGCTGAACAGAACATTTCAAAAGGCAACTTGAGAAAACAAAGTCAAATGGTGGTGGTGGTGGTGGTTATGTGCTGTGTAGTTGGTTAGACGAAGTCAAGTATTATAATGAAATGTGCAAACACCTGGAGATAGAAACCCAAAAGGGAAGAACATGCACGGCACTTCTTAAACTTCAAGAACTGAAGAAAAAGTTCACGGCACTTAACAACAACAATAAAGACAGGTGACCCAACAGAATGAGGCAACAACTGGACACTATCATTAATCTCACATACAAGTAAAATTTTGCTAAAAATAATTTAAAAATGGCTGCAACACTGATAGGGAGCTGTCAAGCCATATTCAAATGAGGACATGGAAACAAGGGACATCAATGCTAATGTCATATATATCTTAGCTGAAAGCAGAAAATACCAGAAAGATGTTAACCTGTGCTTTATTGACTATGCAAAGGCTTTCAACTATGTGGATTATGACAAACTATGTACAACATTGCAGAGAATAAATATTCTAGAACACTTAATTATACTCATGAGGAACCTGCAAATAGACCAAGAGACAGTCATTCGAAAAGAATAAAGGAACACTAGTTGTTAAGCCACCCATAGCAACCCCGTACAAGGTTTCTGAGGCTGTAAATCTTTACGGGAGCAGAAAGCCTCATCTTTCTCCCGTGGAGCGGCTGATAGTTTCGAACTGCTGACCTTGCGGTTCGCAGCCCAATTCGTAACCACTACCAGAGCTCCTAAACACTGAATGGTTTAAAATAAGAAAAGATAAGTGCCAGTGTTGCATTCTTTCCCTGTTCTTATTCAGTCTGTACGTTGACCAAATAATCTGAGAAGCTGAGTTATATGAAAAAGAACAAGGCATCAGGATTGCAGGAAGATATGCAGATGACACAACCTTGCTTGCTGAAAGCAGAGAGGACTTAAAAATACTGACTAGTGACGATCAAAGATCACAGTCTTCAGTAGGGGTTGCACGTCTATGTAAAGAAGACAAAAATCCTCATCACTGGACCAATAAATAGCATTTTGATAAATGGAGAAAAGACTGAAGTTGTCAAAGACTTCATTCTGCTTCGATCTGAGAAATCACCACTGGAAACAGTAAATAAGACATCAAATGATGTACTGCATTTGGCAAATCTACCGCACAAGACTTTTTAAAAATGTTCAAAAGAAAAGATGTCAGTTTGAGGACTAAGGTGTGCCATAGTATTTTCAATAGTCTCATATACATGTGAATATGTTGGACATATCCAATACAAGTTGGACAGTGAATAAGGAAGACCAAAGAAGAATTGATGTATTTGAATTACGGTGTTGGTGAAGAATATTAAAAGTACCATTGACTGCTAGAAGAATAAACAAAAATCTGTTGTAAGAAATACAATCAGAATGCTTAGAATCCAGGATGGCGAGACTTCATCTCTCATACTTTGGACCTATTGTCAATAGGGACCAGTCCCTGGAGAAGGACATCATACTTGGTAAAGTGGAAGATAAGCAAAAAGAGGGCAACCCCCATGAGATGGGCTGGCACAGTGGCAGCAGCAATGGGCTCAAGTTTAACAATGATTATGAGAATGGTGTAGGGCTGAGCAGTGTTTCGTTCTATTGTGATAAGGTCACTGAATCGGAACAGACTGGACAGCACCTAACAACAACAGCCTTTCAGAAGTGGTCTGCCTTTCCTTCTTCCTAGTCTGCCTTAGCTTGAAAACTCTGCTGAAACCTCTCCACCATGGGTGACCCAGAAGTATCGTGATATTGGCATTACAGTTTCTACCATCACAGCAACATGCAAGATTCCCCAGTACAAATAACTGACAGACAAGTGGTAGAAATTGCTCCCTAGACTAGACAATCTCCTCTACTCTCGTGATCTCATTTCATATCTACAAACTGATAGCTCACAAATGTCTATCCCTACAAGCCACACAACTCATTAAAATCAGAGCTAGCTGCTTAAATAGACATAACCAGACTGTGCCCTTCCACTTCCCACATGGGTCTTTCTTTGCTATCCAGCAGTGAGCACCTTCTTCCTACCCCTTGGACAGAAGCCATACCAGCCAACCTACACATTAGTGAACAGTTCAGGTGCTTTACTGCCTCCACATCTTGGTCTATTCTGTTATTTTGGATGAACTCTGAGTCATGCTTCCAAACCAGATTCAAAAGTTACCTTCTCTATAAGTGTCCAAGCTGCACAGCATGACAGCTTATCATATGTAATGGATTTTACTCCCCCAATTAACTTTAAATCCCTCTGTAATAATATTTAATACTTCTTGGGCACTTACAAGTGACAGGACCTATGCTAAGCACTTTATTGGCATTAACTCATTCAATCATCATATCACTCACTTGAAGTAGACAATCTGCTTATAACCATGACTTGCAGAGTTCATGTTACTTCTTTAAATTAACGTATCTAGCAAGTAGTAGAACCAGATCAGAATCTAGATTTTCCCAATGTCATCATCCTAAAGTCTTAACAACTATGCCATGATACTACATACTTGGTAAATCCTAGGCTCTTATTTAAAAAA
>NW_006408557.1:9900987-9907548 GCF_000296735.1 Chrysochloris asiatica | reverse complement strand
CTTGTTTCAAGAAGATACAATTTCTTCTTCATTAATAGAACCAAGCAATCGCCCTTGAAAAATGGTTTCATGATATACTCGTTTCAAAGCAGCCAATTTATTTTGCTCACAATTTTGCATTACCAGGCAGTTGTCGCTTAGTGTCTCTCATGTGCTGCAGTCAGAAGTCAGCTAGGGTTACAGACGTATAAGGCTCTCTGCCTGGGTGCTTGGTTGCAGTTGATGCTAACTGTCAGATGGAAGCCCAACTATGGTCATTGACCTGGGCACCTATAAGAGGTTTCTGCAGCACAGAGGTCTTAAGATGGTCATACTTCTTACAGAGTTACTGGTTTCCCCCAGAGGCAGTATCTCAAGAGAACCAGGCAGAAGCTGCAAGCCTTTCACCACCCAGCTCAGAAGTAACAGAGCAGCCGTTCTGCATGCTCTACTGGCTGAAGCAGCCTCAAACCTGCTCAGATTCCAGAGGAAGGGATGCAGAGCCACCTCACTATGGATACAATGGCAAAGCCACACTACAGGAGAGCTCATGGACAGAGACCAGTGCTGAAGTCATCTGTGGACACTTCAGTCCATCTCCTTAGGGCTGTTGAAATCGGGATATTTTGTGTATGGCATTTTGCCAAAGACTTTAAATGAGAAAACCCTTCTTTGCGGTCAGTAGATTCCTCCTTCATAGAATGTCAGGAAATGGTTGTTTTGTACTGGAAAATTAAATAATCAGATCCACTGTTAAGGTTTGTTTCAGGTAAATTAGCTATTTTACTTGCTGTGGGAACAAAGATCATGTGCTTTCAGAAGACCCTAAGTAGTAAGTGTGTAACTTTCCCAGTCACCTATATCCAAATGAATAATTTTGAAATTTCCTGCAAATTAATTAAGGGGAACTATGAACATCTCCAAATGAAATCATGCTACAAGAATTGTACAACAAAAAGATGGAGACAGCCTAAGTGCCCATCAATGGAAGAATGGATAACAAACTTTGGTACATACACACAATGGAATCTTATACTACCTTGAAGAATAACAAGGAAGTTGCAAGCCACCGCATAGCATGGACATTATGAACCTTGAGGACATTATGCTGAGTGAAATTAGTCAGTCACAAAAGGACAAATATTGCATAAGACCATTATTGTAAAAGCTTAAGAAAAGATACCCATACTAAAATTAAAAGAAAAAGAATTGTACAACAATTTAATCCAAGCTTAATTACTTACAGCAAGAATTGGCAATTTCTAAAATGCTTCTTAACATAATTGCTACAGTAAAGCTTAAGTGATAAAAGCCCCACTGTGAACTTACCTGGCCTCACGAATATGTAACTGAGGGTAATGACTATGCCTGTGACATATGTACACAGCGAAGTCCTCATCAAATGTCAGGCACGGGACATTCCCCACTTGGTTAAAAACAGTTACTAGAGTTGAACCTAAGTCACAGAGATCAAGAAAAGTGGTCTCATTTTAACAAGGAATAACTTTAGAATTTCATAACAAAATTCAGCTTACATTTAATATTGTGCCTTATTTGTTAGGATCAAATATGCACATAATACACTGAGGCCCTTGCAACCATTTCTATGACTTATTTCAAAAAGCCTAGCTTTAAGCATGACTGTTCTGTATTAACTACTGGAGATGTGAAGTAGTTGAGTAGGCTTTACCTAAGCTCATGTAGGACGGTACTATGAGGAATATGAAGTGGAGTTCCAGCACTGCCTTAAACACGGTCCTAGTGAGGGAAAGATAAAATGTGTAAGTATCAATACCAAAATGTGAATAATAATAGTAGTAATCTGATTGAAACTGATGCTGTCTCTATAAAAGTGAGGTGCTCGCTCGTAACACACATGGGCTCCTTTGCTTCCTCCACACAAAAGCAATTTTTCTTGACTATTTCTTGTATTCCAAGCATCCCCTTTTCTCTCTGCTCCATGGTGGCGGATAGAATAGAATGCCACATTCAGTCAGCACACCAGATTTCTGCTAATATTAACCTTTGACCTGGCATCTGGATGGTCTGGGATGACATTCCAAAGTGACTTGAGAGTTGAGGTCACCACCCCAAATGTCTGTGTAGGCTGTCTGTGGCACACCATTGCACGGCAGTTCTGCAGATCATGTTTCGACACACCACATCATTCCAGATGCTTCTGCAGTCTGTTGTGGCAGCACACATTTTTAAAGATATGATTGCTGAAAGTTATTTTTTAAAATATCCACAGTTGTGATATAAAAAATGGTTTTGAAAAATAACCACACTGCCAACCTGTTTACTTTAAGTGACAGACAGAGGTGTGCAAGGGGCAGATCCCAGATTCAAAGAGATCGTTTATCTTTTTTCAGAAGTATCACTGTGATTCAAAGTAAAAGCTTTAATATGGCCAGATATTACAAGCAAATATCTCAGAGAATGTCATATAACTGAAAGTGCATTTCAAACAAGCCCACACTGTCTTACTGTTTATTTGGTATCACTTGGCATTACCAGGCAGTCACATAGACCCCACTGTGTGCAAGGCCCATCACTCACCTAATAACCTCTTTGCAGCAACCAGTGGAATACTCATCCACAGCCACAAAGAGGTGCATGAACAAAGTATTCAGCGGCTGCAGAGGAAAAGAGAACACAGATTACAAGGCTGCTTTGGCCCTTCTCTGGATCAGACCATGGTGGAAGAGGGGTAGGCCAATCACATACGTAGCCACTAGGCATTTGTGGCTGATAGTTTGTGTATAAATCCTGAGACACCCAGGCAGCATCCTTGTTGCTCTATCAATGTTGTCGCCTTCCATTGTCCTCACTCAGAATTATTCAAGGAAACAGGAACATTCAGTGAGTTTATGCATCCAGCCTTCATCCTGCCTTACCACCAGCTATGTGAAGGGAAGAAAAGGCAGGAGAGTGAAATCGATTATTTACTCAGTATTCCTGTCCTCAGGGGCAGCTATGCCAATGAAAGACAATCACCCTTCTCCTAGGCCCTCGAGGCAACAGCTGTTGCTCTATTCAAGGAACATGATGGAAAGATTCTCTTAGGAATTGGAGGGATAGAAGACAGATGCCACATTATGAATCCAATGGCTTGTTTTGTTCAACATTCCCAGAGTCAGAATTAAACATGACTCTTGGGATCCTAAAAAGCTGGAAGCCTGGAAACTCAAAGTAGCAAGATTCGAACAGGGCTTCCAAGTTAAATCTTCTCCATTTTTAGACAGCTTTATCCCATAGCTTTGGTAGATTTTTTTAAGTAGCCAAAATAATACACAACTGATCTATACACTCCCTGTTGTTGTTAAGTACCGCTGAGTCAATTCTGACCCAAAGCGACCCTGTATAGGGTTTCCAAGGAGCAGCTGGTGAGCTTGAACCACTGATGTTGCAGCTCAAACAACTTTGCAGTCTGACGCATTAGCCCATAGCACCACACCAGGATTCCACATATAGGTACACTCAATTCATGTGTGTACAGACAAACCTTCAAATTTTTGAAAATAACATAAATACGAAGTGGTGGGCTAGTCAGGGTGACGAGCACCTTCGCCAGGACAATGAGAATGTTATCGGTGCGTCTTGTTTTCAGGGACACTTTCTAGATAACCTACGTTACTGACTACGCATCCACGTGCCTGAGTCTCGGCTTCTGTGATGGTTTGTGCCTTAGTGTAAGGAGCTGCTGTTATTGTTGTTAGTTGCAGCTGAACCACTTCTGACACAGCGCGATCCCAGGTATCCTGGACTTAAAAATAGGAAGGGAAGAATCACGAGCTTCATTTAAGAGTATGAAAGCTCCCAAAAAGCAAATAACACAAGGAAACCCCCAAAGTCCAAATAACACCAGCCACAACAGCAACAATGGCACAATTCAAAGCACATTCTACATATTAATTCATTTAACCCCACAACAAGCTTAGTCAACATCTGCTTTACATTCTTCTGAACAGTACTAGTATATATTTTCTACTTGAATCACATCTCATTCAGACTAGCACAGCTCTGTAACATAGTGGGAAGTAGTTTTAAAATAAAAACAATCTTAACAAAACAAGAAAAAGAACTAAAAGGAAAATAGTTCATGAATAATGATATCATTTATAATTTCAAAGGTAAAATCATGACTCTCATGCAAATAGAAAATTAATGCATGTGAGAGATTTTCATCTCGTCAGTCAGTGAGGTACATGGAGGAGCACCTTACAGGCAATTTAATTAAAGAATATTAGAAAGAGATAGCTGGGTTAGATGCAAAACTGATGACTGTCCTGTTGGGCTATACACCAATTACCTTTAAAGTTAACTTTTCTACCAGACAGAAAGTATGTGTATTTGTATCTCAACTGGACAAATATTTGTAAGTTCATCCCTAGGAAGTGGCAATACAGTGCAGCAAGAAAAAGTCAACCATAGGGGCAAGCACTAGAGGAAAAGAACAAAGGTATTCTTTTTTGCGTATTTCCAATGTTGGAATCATTTTCTGACAATGATACCTACAGTACAAGGGAAATGGGGGTGCAGTACAGGCAGAAGGGGGTGAGGTGAGGAGAAAAAGCAGCACAGATAATACTATCTAGCTGAATGAATACTGTCTGATTTGTTGGGATGTGTGTGTACTTGTGCTCAAATCCACTCATGCACTCAATTAGCATTCTCTCTGTAGCTGAGGCCAGGGCTCTGGGAATATGTGTTGGATTTTCCCTGAAAGGTGGAGCCTCTGGCTCTCTACAGAAATGGGGACCCAATGTTGGCCTGCTCTAGCAGGGAGTGCTTGGAGTTAACAATTAAGACTGTGCACGGCTTCCCCCTCACCCTTACCCCCCCACTCCCAAGGCACCACTGACCTTGTTGTTGCTGTTGTTAGATGCCCTCAAGTCTTTCAAACTCAGCGCCCTATGATGTTGTTGCTTTTCTTGTTAGTCACCATCAAGTTGGTACCAACTCAAAGCAACCTCATGCACAACAGGACAAAACACTGCTTGATCTTGGGCCAACCTCACAGTTGTTGCCACACTTGAACCCACTGATGCTGCCACTTTGCCAATCCATCTCGTTGGGAGTCTTCCTCTTTTTCTGTGACCAACCACCTTACCAAACATGATATCCTTCTCCAGCAAATGGTATGTACAACAGCTAGTATGTATGTAGCGCCATATGTACAATAGAACAAAACACTGCCATCGTCACAATTGTTGTTAACTCATTTAGTACTGGCTACTAATACTAACACTGTGCCAATACATATCCTTAGGAATCTTCCTCTTTTTGCCGACCCTCCACTTTACCAAGCATGATGTCCTTCTCCAAGGACTGGTCCCTCCTGATAACATGTCTGAATTATGAGACAGAAAATCTCGCCATCCTGGCTTCCGGGGATCATTCTGGCTGTACTTCTACCAGCACAGATTTGTTTCGTCTTCTGACAGTCCATGCTGCTTTCAATATTCTTCAACACTACAATTCAAACGCATCAATTCTTCTACAGTCCTTCCCATTCACTGTCCAACTTTCACGTGTAGATGACACGATTGAAAATACCATTGCTTGTAAGGGGCACTTTAGTCCTCAAACTGATATTTTTGCTCTTGAACACTTTAAAGAAGTCTTGTGCAGCCGATTTGCTTAATGCAGTAAGTTGTTTGATTTCTTGACTGGTGCTTCCATGAGTATTGATTATGGATCCAAACAGAATAAAGTCTTTGACAACTTCAATTTTTCCCCATTGATCATGATGTTATTTATGGTCAACTTGTGAGGATCTTTGTTCTTTTTACACTGAGGTGCAATCCAAACTGAAGGCTGTGGCCTCTGATCTTTATCAGTAAGTATTTCAAGTCTTCTTCACTTTCAACAAGCAAATTTGTTAACATGTCTTCCTCCAATTCTGATGCCATGTTCTTCTTCATATAATCCAGATTCTCAGATAATTTTCTCAGCATACAGACTGAGTAAGTAGGGTAAAAGACCACAGTCATGGCACATGCCTTTCCTGAATTTTAAACATTCAGTGTTCCTTTGTTCTGTTCTTGGCCTATGTACAGCTTTTTCATGAGAACAATCAAGTGTTCTGGATTACCCATTCTTTGAAATGTTATCCATAGCTTGTCATGATCCACACAGTGAAAAACCTTTGAACGGTTAATAAAGCACAAGAAAACATCTTCCTGGTATTCTCTGCTTTCTGACATCAGCAATAACTTCCTCATTTCATGTCCTCTTCTGAATCCAGCTTGAGTTTCTGGCAGTTCCTTGTCAATGTACTGTTGTATTTTTAACTATCTTTAGCAAAATCTTATTGCATATGATATTGTTCAATGATTTCCATATTCCACTGGGCCACCTCTCTTGAGAATGGGCACAAATGGATCTCTTCCAGTTGGTTGGTAGAGTAGCTGTTGTCCAAATTCCCTGGTATAGATGAGTGAGCGGCTTCAATGCTGCATCAGTTTGTTGAAAGATTTCAACGTGTATTACATAAATTCCTGGATCCCTGTTTTTATGTATTACATAAATTCCTGGATCCCTGTTTTTATGTATTACATAAATTCCTGGATCCCTGTT
>NW_006408557.1:9888613-9900887 GCF_000296735.1 Chrysochloris asiatica | reverse complement strand
ATTACATAAATTCCTGGATCCCTGTTTTTATGTATTACATAAATTCCTGGATCCCTGTTTTTATGTATTACATAAATTCCTGGATCCCTGTTTTTTATCAACACCTTCATATAAGCTTCCTTCAGTACCATCGGTTCTTGATCATATGCTACATCTTGAGATGGCTGAATACCAACCATTTCTTTTTTGTACAGTAACTCTTTGTATATCCTTCCATCTTCTTTTGATGCATCATTTGATATTTTGCATAGGAAATCTTTCAATATTGCAAATTGAGGCTTGAATTTTTTTTCTTCAGTTCTTTCAGCTTGAGATATGCTGAGCATGTTCTTCCCTTTTGATTTTCCAACTCCAAGTCTTTGCACATTTTATTATTATACTTGACTTTGTCTTCTCAAGCTGTCCTTTGAAAATTTCTGTGCAGCTTTTTCACCTCCTCATCTCTTCTGGCATCCATTTTGGTTTTTTCCTTCTCTCTTGTCTTCTTAATCACCTTTTGCTATCTTCCTGTACGATGTTCTTGATGTCATCCCACAAGACTTCTGGTCTTAGGTATTTAATGCATCAAGTTTAAATGGTCTCTAAATTCTGATGGGATATGTTAAAGATCATATTTTGGCTCTCATAGACTTGTTTTAATTTTCTTCAGCTTCAGTCTGAACTGGCATAAGAGCAATTAATGGTTTGTTCAGTTAATAGCTGATCTTGTTTTGACTGATGATACTGAGCTTTTCTACTTTCTCTTCCCACAGGTGTAGTCAATTTGATTCCTGTGACTTCCATTTGGTGAGGTCTATGTGTATAATCACCTTTTATATTGTTTTTTTTTAAGTATTTGCAAAGAAAAAGTCACTTGTTTTGCAAAACTCTATCATGTGATCTCCGGCAACATTTCTATCACCTAGACTGTATTTTCCAACTACTGATTCTTCCTCTTTGTTTCCAACCTTTGTATTCCAATCACTAATAATTAGGATGGCAGCTAGGGTGGAGGTGCAGTAAAGTTCACTGTTAGCAATATCACAGAATACCAGGCAAAGCAGATCCAGGGCAGAGCTCCAAAACTCAGAACCACAGAGATAGGAATATTTTAAAAGTTTAAAGGTTTATAGCTTGTGGAAATTGGAGATGAAGTAAAAAACCGCGTATTTTTTAATCTGCCGGGCTGGGCTAGAAGGCCCAGAGCCAACATCTTGGGCGAGACCAAACGGGGGGAGTAGAAACACCACGGAAAAGAAACCACGAGAACCTTGGGACAAAGGTGGACAATATACTTTGTCAGTTTTGCTTTGTTCTGATTTTCTTTCTTTTGTTGTTTGTTTTTTTTTTGGTATCTGGTCATTGGCACACCCACTGTTTGCCCGCCACCATTCTGGTGACTAGAGGGGGCGCCTGAGCGTGTGGTCACCCCCCATCCTCATCACTGGTGGGTTCTTCTGCCACGCATGCGCACAGATACTCCACCCAAGAGCAGGCCCTGAACTTTTCTTGTTTGTTTTTTGGTCTGTTTTTTAACATGGGAAAGAGCAGGACAGGGATGTAGGGAGAGAAAGAGAGTTTAAAAGTAAAACAGACTGAAGGAAGGATCGAAGCCTGAGGTGTAACATTACAACCAACACTGACATCTTGGAATCTCTTGGGCAGCTTTAAAGGCAGGAAGCTGAAAAGAGGACATTAAAGTCATACTCATATTAGGCTACAGATTTTTTTTCCTTCTTTTTCTTCTCTCCCTCCTCTCCCTTTTCTGTGATTAGAGACTGCAGTATTCAGTCTAGTTTTTGTTGTTGCTGTTTTTTAGTCTTTTTTTTTTTTTTACTTTCTCTCATTTTATTTTTTCCGCTGGTGTTGTTTTGCTGTTATATGCCCACCATCTGTTTTTGGAAGGCTCTTTGTCTCCCTATATTACACAAGAAGAGACAGAAACTGCTGCCATATAGTCAAGCTACAATCACACTCTATAAAACACCAAAACCCAGGCAAGAACCAATACCAACTGCCATATACCAGGGAAACAGACATCTGTGAAAGTTACTCTGAGTTAAGCAATAAGAAGAGTGAAAAGGGAAGCCCACATCCTAATCACATCTTCCTGGAAGCAATCAGAAAGCATAAAAAATACCAAAACACATACTCAATTAAGTATTAAGGCCACAGATAAACACTAAACATGTCCAATCACTAATAATCATCAATACATCTTGATTACATGTTTGATTAATTTCACACTGAGTAAGTTGGTAGAATTCTTCAGTTCTGCCATCACTGGCTTTAATTGGTGCATAAATTTGAATAATAGTGGCATTAACTGGTCTTCCTTATAAGCATATAGATATTATTCTATCACAGACAGCATTGTACTTCAAGACAGGCCTTGAAATGCTCTTTTTGATGATGAATGCTACATCATTCCTCTTGAATTTGTTGTTACCAGCATATAATAACCATATGACTGCCTGATTCAAAATGGCCACTGACTGGTGGTGGTGGTGGTTGTGTAGCATCGACTCATAAACACTTTGTACAGGGTTTGTAAGCCTGTAAATCTTTACGGGAGCAGAAAGCCTCATCTTTCTCCAGAGGAGCGACTAGTAGATTCACACTGCTGACCTTGGAGTTAGCAATCAGCTCACAATCCACTACGCTACCAGGGCTCCTTTTCAGCTCACTAATGCATAGGAAATTGATCCTATGCATTAAATGAGTTTCATTTCATTTTTGACAACTTCTAACTTACCTAGATTCATACTTCATACAAACTGACAAATGAGTGGTGTCCACTAACCTTGATTCCCATCAACTGACAAGCTGTCATGTGGCTGGAGTTAGAAGTGATCCAATGAGCCAGAGTTCAAAAGAGTATTTTGAAAATTATATGACCTAAATCTGAGGAGCTGTTATTGCTATTAAGAGCGCAAATGTGTAGATGACTAGTGTCCTAGGATATCAACCACTTGGGAATCGGAAGCATGGAAACAATGTGGAAGCCTAGGAAGCACACATTCTGATACTTTCAGTAACTGCTGGCTCCCCAGTCCTCAGCAGATCCAGCACAACTGGGGCCTTGTCAGCACTGGCTGCCTTAGCTATTGCCTACCCTGTCCTTTCTCTTCTGCCCTTCTGCTGTCAGTCCCATCTTGCCTCCCCACCACTGACTTCATTTTTAACTGCCATGGTGTCACCTACTTTCTGTCATAAGTTTTGAAACCGACAGTCCAAGATCTATCAAAAGATAATATGCAAACATAGAACTTCCCTTCATAAAAATAACTCTTTACTATCATAAAAATTGTTGTTGCTGTTATATGCCATCCAGTCAAATCTGACTCATAGCGACCCTGTATAGTATTTCCGAGGAGCAGCTGTTGGGTTTGAACTGTTGACCTTGTGATTCACAGTCCAGTGCTGATCCACAGCACCACACCAGAAGTCCATAATATAAACTAAATAGTCCTAATTATTATTCTAATCAATATTCTGCTTCTAGTATTCTAAGAAGGTTCAAACAAGTATCGATTGTTCCTCCTTACCGTGCATGCGATCTCACTGTCAAGCTCCTGGAACACTGACACCCAGTTATCCTGCCTGGCAATGTTCCAGTTGGGATAGTCCATGAAGGTGGCCTGGGCCATGATTTCCTCCTTGTCATTGCAGAGGGTAACAGCAAGGTTGGCCTTTTCTCTGTGGAAATGGTTCAAATTGTACACATGAATAGGATTACTGAAAATGAGGTAAGTACATTTCATTTTCTCACTAGTTTGGCTATTAGAGCTCAGCAACTGCTGAATGAGGTAAGATTAAGAGATGAGAATAATGTGGCAGCAACTTTCAGGGCATTTAGCACTATCAGTTACATTTTTGTTTAAAATTGCATTTAACTGTAAAGGTACATGTTTTATAACAAAAGGAGGGAAATGGTTGCTTTTTCAGTCCAGGAGATGAGATCCCTGGGACCATCAAGTGAGAAGAGCAGAGTGCAGGACTCTACCCAGAGAAGCAGTGACATCACAAATGGAGGCAGAGATGATGAAGTGGAGAGATGGAGCAACTGGGAACATTGGACACAAGGAGGGAGAAGGGCTGTGTGCTGATAGCTGGATGGGAGTGGGGGCAGAATTGCAGGATGTACCCTTTGGTTGTTTGATGATGCATGCAGGGGATTGTAATTATTGTAATGAAACAAAATATGATACGATAAATGTAAAGCTGGTGTTCTCCCATGTAAACTATCACATAATTCATAATAAAAACTTTTTAAAAAAATTGCATTTCATTAGAAAGACACTTTATATCTTGTTGTAGTTGTTGTTGTTTTTAGGTGCCATTGAGTCAGTACCAACTCACAGCAACCCTATGCATAACAGAATGAAAACACTGCCCGGTCCTGGGCCAACCTCACTGTTCTTGCCACACTTGAGTCCATCGATGCTGCCACTTTGCCAATCCATCTCGCTGGGGGTCTTCCTCTTTTTCTCTGACCCTCCACCTTACCAAACAAGATATCCTTCTCTGGTTACTGGTCCCTCCTGACAATATGTCTGAAGTATGAGAGACCAAGTTTGTCCATCCTGGCCATCAAGGAACACTCTGGCTGCACCTCTTCCAACATAGATCTGTTCGTTCTGTTGGCAGCCCATGACACTTTCAATATTCTCCTCAAACACCATAACTCAAAAGCATCAATTCTTCTACGGTCTTCCTTATTCACTGTCCAGTTTTCGCATACATATGAGGTTATTGAAAATACCATGGCTTGGGTCAGGCTCACCTTAGTCCTCAAGCTGACATCTTTGCTCTTCAACATTTTAAAAAGGTCTTGTTCAGCAGATTTGCCAAATGCAATACATCATTTAATTTCTTGACTGCTACTTCCATGAGTGTTGATGGTTGATCCAAGAAAAATGAAGTCCTTGACAACTTCAATTTTTCTCCACTGATAAGAATGTTGCCTATTGGTCCAGTGGTGAGGATTTTTGTTTTCTTTACATTGACATGCAACCCATACCGAAGGCTGTGGTCTGTGATCTCCTTCAATAAGTATTTTAAGTATTCTTCACTTACAGCAAGCAAGGTTGTATCACCTGCATATTGCAGGTTGTTAATGAATCTTCCTCCAATCCTGATACCATGTTTTTCTTCATATAACCCAGCTTCTAGGATTATTTGCAAAGCATTCAGGTTGAATAAGTATGGTGACAGAATACAACCCTGTTGCACATCTTTCTTAATTTTAAACATTCAGTGTTCCCATGTTCTGTTCAAACAACCACCTCTTGGTCCATGTACAGATTCCTCATGAGCACAATTAATACTCATACTTTGCAGTGTTGTCCATAGCTTGTCATGATCCACACAATTGAAAGACTTTGTGTAGATTAAAAAAAAAAAAAAAAAAAAAAGCACAAGTAAACATCATTCTGGTATTCTCTGCTCTCAGCCAAGATCCACTGGATATCAGCAATGAATGTCCCTCATTCCACGACCTCTTCTGAATCCAGCTTGAATCTCTGGACGTTCTCTGTCCATGTATGCTTGCAGCCGCTTCTGTATTACCTTTAGTAAAACTTTATTCACATGGGATATCAAAGAGATTGTCGGGTGATTTCCACATTCCATTGGGTCACCTCTCTTTGGAATGGGTACAAATATGGATCTCTTCCAGTTGGCCAGATAGTTGTCTTCCAAATTTCTTGGCAGAGATGAGTGCATGCCTACAGTGCTTCCTCACTTTCTTAAAATATTTCGATTTTTATTCCATCAATTCCTGGTGCCTTGTTCCTTGCCAATTCCTTCAATGCACCTTGGACTTCTTCCTTTAGTATCACCGGCTCTTGATCATATGCTACCTCTTGAAACGGCTGAACATCAACCATTTCCTTTTGGTACAGTGACTCTGTGTATTCTTTCCATCTTCTTTTGGTGCTTTCTGCATTATTCAATAATTTGTCCAGAGAATCCTTCAATAACCAAAGTCAAGGTTTGAATCTTTTTCTTCAGTCCCCAAGCTTGAGAAATGTTAAGCGTGTTCTTCCTTTTTGGTTTTCTAACTCCAGATATTTGCACATTGTACTGTAATATTTGGCTTTATCTTCTCGAGCTGATATTTGAAATTTTCTGTTCAGCTCTTTTACCTCCTCATTTCTTCCATTTGCTTTAGCATCTCTACACTGGAGAGCAAATTTCAGTGTCTCTTCTGACATCCATTTTGACCTTTTCCTTCTTTGTTGTCTTATTAATGACTTTTTGCTTTCTTACTGTATGATGTTCTTGATGTCACCCCACAACTCTTCTGGTCCTCAGTCTTTAGTGTTTTATGTATCAAATCTGTTCTTCAGATGATTTCTAAATTCAAGTGGGTTATACTCAAGGTCATATTTTGGTCTTACATATACATTATATATAAAATAATGTATCTTACAGATACATTATTTTATATATGCATTAGAAAGATCATATATATACTACATAATGTTGCTGTCATTAATATACGTATGATATTTTTAAGTGCCCAATACTCTTCCCTTTTATATTGGCTACTAGGAAAATTATTTAACTGCAGTATTCCCTAGATCTCCATCTTCCCAATATCACTCTGTTGGCTTATAATTAGGGTGGTCAAGTGCTAGATTGCTCATGAGGAAGGGAGTACCCAGAGATAAAATTAGGAAAGTCCCATGTTTGAGAAACACTCTATTAATGTCAATCTTGGAACCGGCAGCCACCATTCCATCTAACAGGAAGTGACAGGAGCCATATGTGATTCCACTCCTGAGCCACAGCAAGCTGAATGGGCATGACCCAAAGGCCCTGGCCAAGCAATGGCTATCCTATATAGGAGGCAGCAGACTGTCCCTCTGATTCCTCAAATACAGGATCCACACAGGAGCCTCTATTCGACACAGTCCCAGAACCTCTTCCCATCTAATTCATGGTATTCCTGTCTCTCATGCCTTCTTTCAACCTCTGAGGTAGGTCCCTTCGGTTCTCAGTGCCCTGAATGTCTCTGTCTCATGCTCCTGGAGCTATGACCCATGACTCCAAACTGAGAATACACACTCCAGTTATCAGATGAGGCAATGCCCTGGTTGATGTAGGACCAGTACATGTCAGTTATAGCAATGATTGGAAGGACACAGAGTAGGAAGAGGAGGAAGTGGGCAAGAGTTAGAGACAGGGCAGCTACCATGCCTTCAAAGAAAGAATGGGGGAAATGTGTTCCTGGAAGCCAGTCTTAAACTTGAAAAACATTTGTCCCTGGGAAAGTTAAAATAAATGGGACTTGAGTTGTACAACACAATTAGCATAATGCTGTGCCACACAGACAATACAGACTAAATAAGCTTTTGTGGGTTGGCTTGAGAACCTAGCCACCAATACCTCTGTTTCAATGGGGAAATGTTATTGTAATTTCCAAATAGCTGGCAGTAAAAATTAACTTTTGTAACATTATGCTTTTGTATATATAATTTCCACTTCTTATTATCTCTTAACCATATGTCTACAAGACAATAAAAATTACTGTGAGAGTGAAGAAAGAGAAGAAGAGGGGGGAGAGGATGAAGGTAGAAGGCTTGCTTTTACAAGTGGCATTTTTAACTACTCTTTGTAATAAGGCAAATTTAAACCAAAGGAGTCCTATTAAAAAGACGAATACACAAATACATGTATATGTTGTTGCTGTTGTTGTTAAGCACCTTCTAGTCAGTTCTGACTCCTAACAACCCTGCATAGAGTTTCCAAGGAGCAGCTGGTGGATTTGAACCAAAGAGTTTACAGTTAGGAGTTCAGTGCTCATCCTACAATGCCACACCACGACTTATATTTCACATAAAGTGTTAGATAGCTCTAAGCTATCATCAAGCAACAAAAATTAGATCTCTTTATATTAGAGTAATATCTTATTTAGTAAATTGATTTAGGGAATTTTCCAAGTACATGCACAAGTTATCTTATCTCACTATATCTGATGAAATCTAGATGAAACATAGTTCACATCCTCTGTTCTGTTCAACAGAGTGAATTACCTAGAACTCAGTGTGTCCTGCATGTGTATTATACTGAGTGGCATGCTGGCCCTGTCTCCATCTCTGCTTGTGCTGCACCATGATCTCTGACCTCAGTGTACCAAGTTCTGTAAACTCTTCCCCTTTTTATCTCCTATGCCTAAACTGCTACTTTCATCTCCTAAAATTTAGCAGGATTTTAAGGTAAGATAAGTTTTATTTATTCATGCATCCCTTTGACACTGAGAAGAAAGTCAACTAGAAAGAAAAAAAAAAAAAACCCACAAGAAACAGAATAAATGAAATTAGAAAGAAAGCAATTATCTTAGTTATAACATAATTATAACTAGAAAAATCACAAGTGAATGACTAACAAACAGAAACGTATTCTCTCCCAGATTAAGAGGCTAGAAGTACAGATACAGAGTATGAGCTCCAGAGGATGGTTTTCTCTCTCTGTCAGCTTTGGGGGAAAGTCCATGTCTCCTTTCTCCATCATCAGTGGGCCCCACATTACTTGGAGATCTCAGCATGTCTTGGTACCAGTTTTCCCTGGGTCTATGAGGTCCTCAGAGGAGGGACCCAAGTCCAAAGAATGCACTCAGCTAGTGGCTCTTCTTTCTTGATGGTAATGAAGGCCCTCCTTCCCTCTTCTATTGTTCACTTCTTTCTCTTTTTATCTCTTCTAAGACAAAAAATGATGCAAGCCACACCCCAGGGAAACTCCATTTATATTGGACTAACACTGTGACTTGATTAAGGGTATTGCATTCCTCCCTAGTTCTCTTACAACTGATTGGCTGATCATAGCAGATCACATCATGAGGGATGAGTACATCATAATATAACTTCCATATTATATCATTACATAACTGTGAAACTACTGAGAATAACACTGCAGCCAAGTTGACAAATATTTGGGGGAAATAAAATTCAATCCATGACACTTACATTTTTTAAAATACCTGTAAAATAAATACATAATTAAGTCTCAGTTTTCCCAGTGAGGAAACAGTTACCCAATGTGGCACTGTAGGTTAATGCGCTGGACTGCAAAGCTGGTTTGAACCGCAAGGTAGGCAATTCAAGCTCACCAGCTGTTCCTTGGAAACCCTAAATAGACTCACTATGGGTTGGAACCAACTTGACGGAATTTAACAACCAACTTGACGGAAAAATTAAAGGTGACATGAGTTTGGGAGCAGCTGTTTTTGAAAGCTCAAAGACACTAATAAAAATTTAGACTTGCTTTTACTTCTAAAATTTGCTAGCTTCTAAGGTAGATCACAAGGAACCCTGGTAGCATGGTGATTATGCACTGGGATGCTAACTGCAATGTCAGCGGCTTCATGGGAGAAAGATGAGGCTTCCGGGTCCCATCAAAGATTTACAGCCTCAGAAATCCTATTCAGTGTCGCTGAGTCAGAATCAACCCAACAGCACACCACAACCACCAACACCAATGTAGATCACAAACTTTTCAGTTATGTTGTTGCTGTCAAATGTTGTCGAGTCCATTACAACTCACAGCAACCCTACATAGGGTTTCTGATGAGCAGCTACTGGGTTTGAACCACGGACCCTGTGATTAGCAATCCAGCGCTTATCCTACAGTGCCACCCAGGACTCCATTTAGTTGTAAGGATCCCATCTGAACTTAAGAAACTGTTTTCACTACTTCCCTTCCACATCACAGAGTTACATTTTTCCTAACTGCTCATTCAGAAGATACAGAAACACAAACACCTAAATTCGAGGTTCCTTCACAACCATTCTAAGACCCAGTAAGGAGTATGATGCATACATTTGAAAAGACTGGCTGCCAAAAGACAAACTTAGAGATGCAGTTAGTTGATTTTCATTATTTACAATGGTTATGTTCACTATTAAAGTCACCACCAATACTGTGAATACTGAACCACTGATCTTAGGGGAACCTAATTTATTCAAGCCTCTGGTCCCAACATCTCCATCAAGTGATCAATACATAATCTTGTTTCCTGTGTGTTTCTATTTAAAGAAACCTCATTTAATATATATTGCTGAATCATTAACACTGAACTAATGGCTAACAGTACCTATAACGCATGCCTGTGGGAATCTTATCTAACACATGTATTTTCCCTGTAAGGTACATCAACAGCCATCATGCACTCAGGAACACTACACAGCATACTGGGTGGAAACTTCAGACCAAAAATCACCAACAAAGAGCACAAAAAATGTAAAAGAAAAGCACTGCAGTCCTGGTGTGGCACTGTGGGTTAATGCGCCAGACTGCAAAGTCATTTCAACTGCAAGGTCGGTAGCTCAACCTCACCAGCTGCTCCTCGGAAACCCTATATAGGGAACAGACTTGATGGCACTTAACAACAACATCAACAGCAAAGAGACTAAAAAAAAATGCTGGCTTGCAGTATGACAGCTGACAACGTGTATGCCAGGCAACTTAAAATTTTCACTCTCTGTGCAAGCCCACAAATGCCTGTGAAAGAGCCATGCCGATCTTCAGTTCACAAATAAACTTCTGCAAGTACAAAATTCACAATTAAGAAATTCACAAATTATGAGGATCAGAAGTAATTAATTCATGGTCATATACAGGATTTGAGAAAATAGATTGGTGTGATTTTAAGTTGAAGAGGAATGATGTCACATTCCTCATCAAAAAGAACATTTCATGATCTAGCTTGAAGTACAAGACTATCTGTGATAGGAAAATATTCATACTACTTTCAAGGAATACCAAGGAGCTCTGCTATCATAGTGAGTGACAAGTTGGGTTGCTAGCCACAGGGTCAGCAGTTCCAATCTAACAGTAGCCGTTCCAATTTCTCAGTAAGAGAAAAATAAGGCTTTCTGCTCCTATAAAGATTTACAGCCTTGGAAACCCTATACAGGGTCACTACGAGTTGGGACCAACTCCACGGCACATAACCACCACCACCACCACAAGGAAGACCACTATTATTCAAATGTATTCACCAACAACTAAAGGAAAAGATGGTGAAATTAAAGAATTCTACCTACTACTCTGGTAGTGTAGTGGTTATGAGTTGGGCTGCCAACCTCAAGGTCAGCAGTTCCAAACTACCAGCGGCTCTGCGGGAGAAAGATGAAGCATTCTGCTCCCATAAAGATTTATAGCCTCGGAAACCCTGTGCAGGGTCACTATGCGTCAGAACTGACTCCACGGTACTTAACAACAACAACCTACTTCTCAATGTAAAGAAAGCAAAAATCCTCACGACTGGACCAATAAACAACATTCTAATCAACGGAGAAAAGATTGAACTTGTCAAGGATTCATTCTTCTTGGATCAACTATCAACACTCATGGAAGTAGCAGTCAAGAAATCAAATGATGTATTGCATTAGGCAAATCTGCTGCACAAGATCTTTTTAAAGTGTTGAAGAGCAAAGATGTCAGCTTGAGGACTAAGGTGCACCTGACCCAAGCCATGGTATTCTCAATAACCTCATATGCATGTGGAAGCTAGACAGTAAATAAGGAAGACTGTAGAAGAATTGATGCTTTTGAGTTATGGTGTTGGATGAGAATATTGAAAGTGCCATGGCTGCCAAAAGAACCAATAAGTCTGTTTTTGAGGAAGTGCAGCCAGAGTGCTCCTTGGAGGCCAAGATGGCCAAACTTGATCTCTCATACTTCATACATATTGTCAGGAGGGACCAGTCACTGGAGAAGGATATCATGTTTGGTAAGGTGGAGGGGTCAGAGAAAAAGAGGAAGACCCCCAAAAAGATGGATTGCACAAAGGTCACAGCAATGGGCTCAGGTGTAATAATGATTGTGAGGCTGGCCCAGAACAGGGCAGTGTTTCATTCTGTTGTACATAGGGTCACTATGAGTCAGTACCAAGTTGATGGCACCTAACAACAACAACAACAACTTATTGAAAATAGAGAACAAACAAGATGGCAGATCGGGTGGACGTGTGTGTAGTAAAGAGCTCCGCCAACAACAACACAGAATACCTGACCAAGCAGGTTCAGGGTATGGTCCCAGAACTTTGATCCACATATAAAGGAATATTTAGAAGCTTGGAAGGCTTACATCTGGGAGAATTTGTGGCAGAAGTAAGAAATCTACTGCTTTCTAGTCCGGGATGCTCGGCTGCTACAGAAGCCACCATCTTGGGTGAGACCAAGCAGGGGAAGAATCGGAGCAGCCACAGATGCCTGGCAGAACCGCAGAAATAAAGGTGTGCACATTATTTTATTTTGGTATCTGTTCATTGGTCCCTTGCTGTCTG
>NW_006408557.1:9869144-9885708 GCF_000296735.1 Chrysochloris asiatica | reverse complement strand
AGAAGGCACAAGTAGAATGCGGTAGCGAGAAGCAGCAGCACCAGAGATGGAGGCAGAGATGGGGGCATGGACAGGGGGAGTGGCTGAGGACTCTAGATTCATCAACTAAGAAGAGAAGGACTAAGAACTGGTGGCCAGGAACAGACTTGCAGAATGTGCCCTTTGGAGATGTTTATTATATAAGTGGTTTTTTGTGTGTGGTTTTTTGTTTTTAGTTTTTTAAAAAGCTAAAGTGGACAGAGAGAAATACTTTAAACTGATGGTATATGGAGGGGAATATCATCAATGTAATGAAACAAGTCATATGAATTGTTGAATGTGAAACTGATGATGTGCCCTGTAAACTTTCACTCAATGCACAATAAAAATCTTAAATTAAAAAAAAAAAGAAAGAAAAAGAAGAGAAATTGGGGTAGGAGGTACAAGTTGGGAGGAAGCAAAGAGATCAGTTAAGGATTGTTGTAACACTCAAGAAAAAAATGCTAGTGGATTGGACCCTACAGAAAATAGCTAAGTGGAGTCTTTCAAGTTTCAATAACTATGCTGAACAACAACATAAAGACATATGAAGTAGAAAAAAGATCTCTGGTTTTCTTAGTCTAAGTGCTCTAGAGGAACAAAGCTGTAAAGCATATCTATGTATAAATATACTAGAATATAGAATATAGAGCCATTTCAAGAAAATGGCTCACACAATTGTGGGAGCAGGCAAGTCCCAGATCTGAGGGTCCAGCAACAGGATGGAGACCTCTGATGGCTCAGAGTTGGGGGGCTGGCAAATCCAGTATCTGCAGGTCAGACAGCAGGCTATCCAAAAGTTTGTATTATTCACATCCTTAGCTTTCATGATAGTTTCACCAGCTTCCTACGCACAATGCTTAGTTTCCTTTTCTTAACTGTTCATATTCTTCTGTGATTACTTTCCCATCACATTACGTTTTTTAGGATACATTTATGCTCGGTGGCAGAAGTGACAGCATAGAGAGACAGAACAGCTGAGGGCTCTAGGCCCTTGGACTGAGAAATGCTGTGTGCCTATGGGTGGGAGCCTGACTTGCAAAATGTGCCCGTTGGACATTTAATTGAATATGTATTTTTTGTTCTGTATGTGTACATCAAATATTTTTGCTATGTGTACATCAAATATTTTTGCTTGTGAAAAATATGAAAAAGAAAAGCCACAGGTAGAAGTAGGATAACTGTTACAGGGAGAAAAATTGTTACACTGAGAGAAAACGAAACATATGATTGGTTAGAAAAAAAAATATTTATGCTCACACATGTAACTATACTCCATTTTATGGCTGGATAGTATTTCATTGTGTGAATATACCATTCTTCAAACAAACAAAAAGCCCCATCTCTGTGGAGTGGATTTCAACTCACAATGACCCTATTTGTTCGAGACTGCAAATCTTTCTCCCACAGAGCACTTGAGGGGCTTGAACCACCAACTTTAGGATTAGCAGCTCAATACCTAACCCACAGTGTCTCCAATGTTCCATTATTCAAACATTCTACAGTAAATAGTTGTTTGGGTGACTTCATTTTTTACTATAACAAATAAAACTACTCTCAACATTTTTCAGGTTTTTGGCGGTTACTCAGAACATCTCAAAAATACTGTCTTTTTACAAAGGCGAGAAGTGACTGGCTTACATGCTTTCAAGAGGGAACCTAGATTCAGAGCGCGTGAAGGAAGGTAGAATCTCCACTGAGTAGTATACAATCTGTCTAGGTGGGGCTGATGAAATGAAATGCAGCTGGATCTCTTGTGACACAATGGTGAATAATTGTTATCAGGACTGCTTGTGAGGGTTGGAAATGTAAAGGGAGAAGTTTTGTAGCAAGGAAGGGAGTGACTAACTTTGCAGTCTAGGAGCAGAGGTCCTTGGGATCATCAAGGGAGAAGAGCGGAGAGCGGTACCCTACCCAGAGAAGCAGTGATGCCTGAGATGGAGGCAGAGAAGATGATGTGAAGAGATGGAGCTGCTGGGGACTTTAGACATAGAGAGGGTTTAAGGGTCTGTGTGCTGAACACCAAGGGGCAGGCTTGCAGGGTATACCCTTTGGTTGGTTGATGATGCATGGAGGGGATTGTAACCATGGCAATGAAACGATATACAATAGGATGAATGTAAAAGTAATGTTCTCCCATGTAAACTATCATATAATTGACAATAAAACATTAAAAAAAAAAATACTGTCTTTTTTGCATGTAACGTGCACATATATAAAAAAAGCATACAGCGCACATAGGAAATTAATGTGTGAGGGGGTTACAAGATTTACAGAAATAGTAAAATACATGTATTATTTGAGTAAAAATATGTAATATCTTCACTGATTCCTCTTTGGTTTTCTACACAGAGAATAGCTCATGACAAATAATGAGTTTTATTTCTTCCTTTCCAATCTTAACACTTTTCAGTTCTTTTATACTACAATAGTGAGGCTCTCCAGTTTAATGTTGAAAAGGAGTGATGGCAACAGTCATCCTTACCCTGTTCCTTATAGTAAAAGGAATTCTTTCATTTATTTCTAGACTTTTTATTATTATTCGGATGAAAGTTTACAAAGCAAATAAATTTTCTGTTGAAGCATTCACACAAAATTTGTTTCATGACACGGACTGAAATCCTCACAATGTAACAAGCACTCTTCCCTTCTTCCCACTTCCTCCCTGTGCTTCCCGTTTCCCTAACCCTTCCTGCCTTCTGAGCTGGGCAAATGTTGCCTTTTGATCCCATTTGGTTGATTGTTCTCAGGAGGGCATAACTCCCTTTCGTTACTGTTCAACTTAAAGGCTTGTCTATTGTCCTGTTGTGGCGCTGTGGGTTAATGCACCAGAATGCAAAGCTGTTTGACCTTTGCTTATGGATGAAGTTGCCCAAAATTCCAACCAAAAGGGAAGGATTCTTCATACCAAGGATCAAGCTGCCTCCTCAGTACTCTAGATTGATAGGGACAGGTAACTTAGACTTCGGCTATCAGAATTGGGGGTGCAGAAGTGGCTAGCTTACAAGCTGTCACGAGGGTGCTTAGTATCAGAACAAGGCAGGTGAGATACAATCCAGAACAAGGCAGGTAAGACACAATCCGCACTGAATAGTTTTCCTCTTGTCCAGATGGGTCTGGTGATGATGGGGATAGGATTTTATGCTTCAATTGTGAGTAAATGTTAACAGGATTAACGGTAATTTTCACAATTGTAAATGTAGAAGTGGTGGTGGTGGTTATGTGCTGTGGAGTTGGTTCTAACTCATAGCGACCTTGTACAGGGTTTCCGAGGCTGTAAATCTTTACGGGAGCAGAAAGTCTCATCTTTCTCCCACAGAACAGCTGGTAGTTTCGAACTGGTGACCTTGAGGTTTGCAGCCCAATTTGTAACCACTACGCTACCAGAGCCCCTTAAATGTAGAAGAGGTGTAACTAATGGGGAACAGCTAATCTGTCATTTTAGGAACAGAGGATCCTAGTACCATCAAGAGGGAAAAGAATGAGAGGAGGGGATCCTAACCAGAAAAGTTATGACAACAAAGGCAGTGGCAGAGACGATGGCATAGAGAGATAGAGCAGCAGAGGACTATAGGCCCACGGACTGAGAAAGACAATGTGCCTGGGGGCTTGCTTGAAAAATGTGCCCTTTGGACATTTAAGTGAATATATAGTTTCAATGTGGTATGTGTACCTAAAAAAAAAAATTAAAAAGGTAACAGAGGTTAAAAAAAAGAAAACAAATCAAAGGATGTATTGCATTAGGCAAATGTGCTGCATAAGACCTCTTTAAAATGTTCGAGAGTAAAAATGTCAGTTTGAGAACTAAGTTGTAAGGTACATCTGACCCAAGTCATAGTATTTCCAATAGTGTCATATTCGTGTGAAAGTTGGGCAATAAATAAGGAAAACTGTAGAAGAATTGGTGCATTTTTGAGTTAAAGTGTTGAAGAAGAATGGGAGTTGGGAGTACCATAGAATGCTAAAAGAACAAACAAATCTGTGATTTGTACAGCCAGATGCTTCTTAGAAGACAGGATCTAAGAATTTGTGCTTTTCACAACATTCTAAAATGTCTCAACCATTATGTCTTTAGATATCGATTCTTACACTTGCATTTCCTATTATTGCCCTCTTAAAGTTTGATCAGCTCTAACACATTCAATGCTCTCCTCATGTTTTTTGTCTCTGCTTTTTTATGTTGAATTGATTGGTATTTATCTAGTAGGCCATTAATTGTCTTCAGCTGTGCCTATCATAATGTTTAATTGTTCTATTGATCCTTTAATTTCAACTATATTTTCATTTCCAAATGATCTATCTGACTTTTTTTCAAACTTAATAGGTCATTTCATGGTCCTTTTGTTCTTTGGTCATTTTTTAAAACTTATCTTTTCATCTGTTAGACTTAATAAACATAGTTATTCCATATTCTTTGTTTGGCTTAATATCTGTTAATTTTTTTTTCCTGTTGATTGTCATTAATGGTTCACTGTTTTCTCATATACTTGTGAATTATGACTGTGAACTCATGTTCGTTGGAACTTCATCTGTAAAATATTATTTGATGTCTAAGTTGAAACTCCATCTCTTTAGACCTGATTTGTATTAATTTTGGTCAGCCTCATAGGCCTTCTATTAACCTGGTACCAATTTCAACTAAATTTTCCACTGGAGTTTTTTGACGACCACAGAGATAATTAACAACAACTTCAAACCAACCCGTGCATCTAAGAATTCCCAGGGGAGATTTCACGCCCCCATGCATTCCATACAGAGGTTGAAACCGGCTAGTTCCTTATTGCCCGTTTTTTGTTTTTTGCAGTGGGCTACATCTTATTCATCCTTATACTCAACACCGCAATTTTTACAGTATTTTGATACTCTCTTCCTTGAGTGGGTCTGAGCTGGCCTCACCTCTCAGTCATTGCAAAGCTGTCAAATCAGAGGTAGGTCGTTTCCAGAATGTGGCAAAAAGCCTCAAGTAGAAAGCTGACATTAGTTTCTGCTCATCTCCTGGATTTGCTATTGTGATTTTGATAATGCTCTCTGCATAGTCATTAACGTATGTGTGTGTGTTCATGTATCACTAGTTTAGTTGTTCTAATCTACCATAGGGGTCCCGGTGTGGCGCTGTGGGTTAAAGCGCCAGACTGCAAAGCCATTTGACCTGCAAGCTTGGTGGTTCAAGCTAACCAGTCACTCCTCAGAAACCCAATACAGGGTAGCTATGGGTCGGAACCGACTTGACAGCACTTAACAACAACAATGTACGGTTATGCCAAATCATTTCATTGGTATAAATATTTTAAAGCATCTTATACATACTGCTTTATTACCCTCTAGAGTAAAGGAGCTCTGGTAATGAATCAGGCTGCAAATGCAAGGTCACCAGTTCAAACTATCAGCTGTTCCATGGGAGAAAGATGAGGCTTTCTGCTCCCATAAAGATTTACAGCCTTGGAAACCCTGTACAGGGTCACTATGAGTCAGAACCGACTCCACGGCACATAAACATCACCACCACCCGTAAAATTATGCCAATTTTCATCATTGTGGAATATCAGAAACTGCAAACATTTAATGCCTTTGTTGTTGTTGTTGTTGTTATTCAGTGCTGCTGAGTCAGTTCCAACCCATAGCGACCTTGTATAGGGTTTCCGAGGAGCAGCTGGTGAGGCTGAACCACCGACCCTCAGGTTCAAATGGCTCTGCAGTCTGGCGCGTCTTAGGCTGGTCATATTTTAAACCTTATAATTGTATTTAATAAAAAGATTCATGAAATCCAAAATGGTGGACTTCGTTTTGCTTTTTCAATAAAAATGATGAGTAGATTTTAAAAATTTGTATTCTGATTTACAGAAGGTCCAGTAATAAATAAAACTCAGATAACAAAGCTCTAAAAAAAAAAAAAAAATCGCCTATTTTCACATTTAGAAGCATATCATGTAGTCATTAAGAGCAAATCTAGGCTCTGTCATTTACCAGCTGTTTAACCTTGGGAAGGCCTATTTTCTCATCTATAAAATTGACATGAGAATGACTCCCTCAGAAAAGAATCAGAGTGATTAAAAATATGGAAGTTTACCAAGCATAGACCCAATCATAATATAAGTACTCAAGTCTGACAGCTAGTACCATTAACTTGCCCCAAGTGACCCTACTAGTAACAGATGCAAGTGAGGTTTGAAAAAGTTTTCCTGAATTCGAAATCCATGGCTGTCTCAAAAGCCCATCAGGACATATTTTCTTGCTACATGTTGTTTGTTTGTTTTACTATCCAATGAGTGCTCTGTGTCCTCACTGAAAGTTTCACAAGGATACAGGTGTAGGATCTCTCCCCGGTGGGTGATAAACCTGATAAATATTCTTGAGCTTATTTAGCTACCTACTTACAAAAGATAGATGACATTAAGCCTTCCAAACAGCTTCTGGGTGAATTTTCTAATGAGATTTTTGATACAATATATATCCTGGGATTCTGTTCTCCGGCAATGAACCACTTCTGTCTTTCCTCTTGGAGAAGTGAGTACTGACATTTTTAATCCTGCCCAAAAGAGAAAGAAAGAATTTACTAATAATATGAAATGACAAGGCAGTTAGATGACAGTATTTACAAAATTGGACCTCAATTCAATTTCTACATGTTCAAAGTGAACATGGTTTTTGGAGTGCTGGGGCAACACATTTCCCCCTAAGAATAGGTTGTGACGACAGTCATTGTAAACCAGCTGACATGTTTCTCCACAGGAGAATAAAATTTCTGAGAATTGGGCTGCTTACAAAAGTCTGCAACTGTATTGTTTGCAGCAAAGCTGTTTTAAAATATTCTAACAATAGGGTTGAAAAATGTTTAAAGGGATTATTTTTTACTGATCCAGTGTCCTCTTATAATCAACCACAATTGTATGTGATCAAGAGTCACAGAGGAAATATTTATAGCTGTTGCTGCTCATCTTTCAAGTAGTAGCTCTGAAAGACAACAGTCCTGTGAGATACTCTTGACAAAAAAAAAAAAAATGTTCTGTTACCAAATAAATGTAGGAAATGCTGAACACAGACAAAGTCTTCCTGGGCAGTCCCAATCCCACTGAAGCCTTTGAGAAATTCCACAATAAAGAAACCTGTCTTCTTTGTATAACCAAGTCTTTCCCACACTCTTTCTTAGCAGAATCTCTATTGACAGGGGCAATGGAGGTCTAACATTCTAGAAAGACACTTTGAGAAATGTTTCCGACAAAAACCACCAAATGATTGTTGTTGTTGTTGTTAAGTGCCGTCGAGTCGGTTCCGACCCATAGCGACCCTGTACAGGGTTTCCGAGGGTGTAAATCTTTACGGGAGTAGAAAGCCTCATCTTTCTCCCGCGGAGCGGCTGGTAGTTTCGAACCGCTGACCTTAAGGTTCGCAGCCCGATTCATAGCCACTACGCTACCAAATGATTACAATATTGCAATGTTCTTCTCTGTCTCCTCTTTCCTTTGTCCCTCTCTTCTGAAAAATTTTACCATGTACTAACCTATGAGCTCACAAACAGGGAAAATCATTTTTATCTACTGTAATGACTTTACGATAAAATGGAACATTCCCAACACCCAAGAAGTTTGCCTTACACTGTCTTACAGTCAACGCCCACTCCCACCCCCACCCCCACCAAAGGTAACCACCATTCCAACTTCTATCACAGAGATGAGTTTTTCCTACTTTAGAACTTCATATAAATGGAATTACAAACTATGAGGAGTCCTGGTGTGGTGCTGTGGGTTAATGCACAGCATTGCAAAGTCAGTTTGATCCACAAGGATGGTAGTTTAAGCTCATCAGCTGCTCCTCGGAAACCCTATACAGGGTCGTTATGGGTCAGAATCGACTCGACAGCACTTACCAACAACAACATAGACTGCAACATTTTCTCAAAACATAATGCTATATCACTTGGTTTCTTGTTGTTCTGTTATTTAGATATATATCCTTGCATAATTTTCATTTTGCCAAAGTATCAAAGAACTTTAGCACACCATACGGAAGTTCTCCTTTGATCAGATGAAGAATCCTAGGCTCATAAGGTAAAGTGACTTACCTCAGGGTACACATATTTGGATAAAATAGAACCTTAGGCTTCTCCTTTCAGCCCAGCCCCCTGCCACTCCACTCTTTAAATGAACTGGCTCTGTGGATAAACATTCTGTCTACTGGTGTTCAGATCTGCTATTTCTCAATTGTTCTTACTATAAACCTCCAGACACTAAGGGTGCAAGGTCCGAGGTAATAGGAGGACTTTTAAAAAAATACCAAGTGGCCTTCACTTGGTCAACTCATATCACCCTCACATCTGTTGGCTTAGCAAGGGGTTTCACCAGCACTTGCAAAATAAACCCAGCTCTTGGGGCTAGGCCTAATTTTCCAAATTCAAAGAAACTGAGAGTGGAATCCAAAATGCCCAATAATTAATGTACAGAGGAATGTTAACAGCTAAGTGCGTGCGCCAGACACTGAGCAAAGAGTCAAATGAGTTAAGCACAGTCTGATGCTATCTCGCCTGATAAAGAGATATGATGGCAAAGGGCCATCTTGCTACCAAGAGCATGTCACATGCCACTGCCTTGGAACTACGAGGTGAGCATGGTGGCAAGTCAGTCGATACTATAGGAAATGGGATTCAGAATGGTAATTCTTCACATTACTGAAAAGAAGAAAATATAGGCAATTATATAATATCTCCAAAACTCGAAATATTGGGTCAAAACATTTTAAACATGCTGCAGACAGAAATAAACACATGTTTAAGCTAGACTTAGCCTCCACCTCCCCACAGTAAATTCACCATCACATTCTATTTGTAGACAAGCTACATGGGAAGCCCAACTTTCATAGGAAAGTGGCATGAGGCTGCAGAATCAAGAGAACCAGGGGAGGAAACTCAACTTCCATTGCTTTATTGTTGGTGTGACCTCTGGCAAATTACTTAAACTCCTCCATACCTCAGTTTCCTCAACTGTAAATAAGGGTGAGGTATTGGTGGTTCTATGCAGGTGTCCTGGTATGGCACTGTTGGATAAGTCCTGGATAGCTAACCAAAAGATTGGTGGTTCAAACCAACCAGCCGCTCCTTGGAAATGCTGTTCACCATTGTTATAAGTCGGAACCGACTCAAAAAGGACTTAACAACAACATGTAGGAGATGCAGGTTATATTTCCAGTCAATGCACCTTATGTATACCCTCAATCTGTCTATCAGAGGAAACTTATATGTTGTTATATGATATTAAACAGGTTTCAGTGGCATTTCTAGACTATGATGAACTAGGAAGAAAGGGCTGGCAACCTACTTACAAAAATCAGCCAATGAAAACCCTAAGGGCCACAACAGTCCTAGCTGGTCAAGGGGCTACACAAGACTGTAGTGCATTGTGCTTCATTGTGTATGCAACTGCCGTAAGTCAAGGTACAACTTGACAGCATCAAACAATGACAAATAACGTAAATACTTTGAAGAGTTCTTATGAGTGAGTTAGTGTGTGCAAAACATTGAAGAGCATCTTACACGTGTATTCAGAACTTATTAGCCAACATTACCAATATAATTATTATTGGGCACACAGTTGCTCAGGATTCAAAATACTGCACATCCAAAGTCACTCACAGCCCCTGAGACCTGAGGCATCCTCATTCACTATAGAGACACCAAGGCAAAGAAAACACAGTGTTTAAATGGCACTTCCATTGTTTGATGGACATCGCCATTGTCGCTGATGACAGGGTCAAATGACACCCTTTGTGACAGGCAGGTGAGCGTATTTTGAGTCAGGTTGCAGTCAAGTCTTGGTATCTTAAGAGCATTTCCTTTCTGGATGGTTTTATAAAACCCAGTTGCAATATGAGTTAATTGCACATTCTAATGCTAATGTCAATCTTGACTAGCACTAATTTTTTTCTTCTTTTTTAATTGTGTTAAAAACATACATACAGAAATATCTACCAGCACAACTTTCACATTTACAACACAATAGTGGTTACATTTTTTTCATGTTATTTCCACTATTATCAATAGCTTCATTCACAGCATTCCACTACCATTAACATGCACTCATTATCCTCCCAATCAAAACTGCCCCTTTTCCCCTGCCTTCCACTCCTGGAAATCATTAATTATCATATATAGATAGAGAGTCCTGGGGTGGCGCTGTTAATGCGCTGCACTGCAAAGTCAGTTTGAATCATAAGGTTGGTGGTTCAAGCTCACCAGCTGTTCCTCAGAAACCCATACAGGATCGCTATAAGTTGGTGCCAACTCAATGGCACCTAACAACAACAAAATTCAAAACAAAATGTGTTTAAATATATCTCTGAAATTACTGCATGGCTGCAGACTAGTTCTCTTTGTGATAGACTTGTATCAGTCTCACTATGATGACTTAAAAATAAAAATCTCAA
Organism: Chrysochloris asiatica; assembly: GCF_000296735.1. NCBI lineage: Eukaryota > Metazoa > Chordata > Mammalia > Afrosoricida > Chrysochloridae > Chrysochloris > Chrysochloris asiatica. Next base: position 9,875,277 of record NW_006408557.1, on the reverse strand, counting down.
TACATGTAAATCAAACAGAATTGAAGACAGAAATATACAACTCTATAACAATAGTGTGTGGCACTGTGGGTTAATGTGTTGGACTGCAAAGTCGCTTCAAACCACAAGGTCTGTGGTTAAGCTCACCAGCCACTGCTTGGAAACCCTATACAGGGTTGCTATGGGTCAGAAAGGACTCAACAGCATTTAACAGTAACACCAGCAGTAGTCCGATATTTTAATACACCTCTTTGGATGAATAACAGAACTAGAAAGAAACTCAACAAAGACACAGAAGAACTAAGAAACACAATCAACTAACTTGAGCTCACAGATTTATACAGAACAATACATATTCCTAAACCCAACAACAGCATGATACCTATTCCTTTCCAGTGCATATTCTCCAGAAGAGACCATATGTTAGGTAACAAAGCAAGCCTTGAAAATTTTTAAAATATCGAAATAATGTGAAGTATTTTCTCAGATCACAATGCTGTAAAACTAGAAATCAACAACAGGCAAGATCAAGAGGGAAAAAAAACAACACACACACACAAAATACATGGACATTAAATAATACTCTGATTAAAAACTACTGGGTAATACAAAAAATGAAATTAAAAATTCCTTAAGTTACATGAGAATGAAACAGAACATACCAAAAACTTTGGGACACAGCAAAAGCAGTGCTCAGAGGACAATTTACAGCAATAAATACATACATCCAAAAATAGAATGCTGGGACTTCCAGTAAGACTAGGCAAACATATTACAAAGACTCTCTACAACAAAGATATGAGAGAACAAATAAAACAGACACATATGAAAATCCTGGAACCCTGAATTTCAGAAGAAGTGGATTGAGTGCTTGCTGGGAGGAAAAACTAAGCAGGGATAGTAAGAGAGGGAAACTGACTGGTGAACAATCTGCCAGATGAGGCAAATCCATCTTGAACCTTTCTGAGCAGCTTTGTCAACAAAAGGTAGTCTGGTGGAGCAGAGTCACACAGGTGACTGGAAAGGTACAATTTCTTCTTTTTCCTCATGCTTCCCTGGTAACCAAAGGTATGGGCAGCTCCCACCCTCATCTACGACCAGCACAGCTCTTGCTCTTAGGGAGTTGGGCCCTGCATGGTTCAGAATCACGGCAGAGTGACACAAGACCCAGATGCACTGCTTGGTGCACCATTTTGGTGCCTGAATTCAGGTGGGCTTGGCTTACGACCTAGAGACCTACAGAGTAATAAGGCCAGCATTTAACCAGGCACCCTGCCCACATTTGTCCTGTGGTTCTAACAGACACTGAAGCTAACTCCATCAAGGACTTCCATGAACTACTTCCGGATTAAGTGCCCTCAACATAGATAACATGGTGATCGACAGGAACTCCAGCTAGGCCCAGGAACTCTGCTATCACATCAATCCCACTCCTACCATGTGAGCTCCTTGACTGGCAGGAGTCCCCAGAGTTATCTCCTCTCTAGGTCCAACATTTTGTTGTAATATGTGGCTTTATCTTCTCTAGCTGATCTTTGAAATTTTCTGTTAAGCTTTTGTATTTCCTCATTTCTTGCATTTGCTTTAGCAATTCTACACTGGAGAACAAGTTTCAGTGTCTCTTCTGACCTTTTCCTTCTTTTTTGTCTTCTTAATGACTTTTTGCTTTCTTCATGTATGATGTTCTTGATGTCATCCCACAACTCTTCTGGTCTTCGGTCTTTAGTGTTTAATGTATCAAATCTGTTCTTCAGATGATCTCTGAATTCAGGTGGGATATATTCAAACTCATATTTTGGCTCTTGTGGACTTGTTTTCATTTTCTTCAGCTTCAGTTTGAATCTGCATATGAGTAATTGATGGTCTGTTCCAGTCTGCCCCTGGCCTTGTAAAGAAAACAAAAATCCTTACCACTGGACCAATAAACAACATTCTTTTCAATTGAGATAAGATTGAAGTTGTCAAGGACTTCATTCTTATTGGATCAACTATCAACACTCATGAAAGCAGCAGTCAAGAAATTAAACAACGTATTGCATTAGGAAAATATGCTGCATAATACCTTTTTAAAGTGTTGAAAAGCAAAGATGTCAGCTTGAGGACTAAGGTGCACCTGACCCAAGCCATGGTATTTTCAATAACCTCAAATGCATGCGAAACCTGGACAGTGAATAAGGTAGACCGTAAAAGAATTAATGCCTTTGAGTCATGGTGTTGGAAGAGAATACTGAAAGTGCCATTGGCTGCCAAATGAACCAATAGATCTGTTTTGGAAGAAGTGAAGCCAGAGTGCTCCTTGGAGGCCAAGATGGCCAAATTTGTCTCTCATACTTCAGAAATACTGTCAGGAGGGACATACAGTCGCTGAAGAAGGGTATCACGTTCGGTAAGGTGGAGGGTCAGAAAAAAAGAGGAAGACCCCCAGCGAGATGGATTGGCCAAGTGGCAGCATCAATGGACTCAAGCGTGGCAACAGTAATGAGGTTAGCCCAGGATCAGGCCGTGTTTCATTCTGCTGTGCATAATGTCACTATGAGTCGGTACCAACTCGATGGCACCTAACGACAACAACAGGTCCAACAGCCACACTGTTTTTTGGGGAGTTTTGTTTGGAGATTTGGTTTTTTTCCTGTTGGGTTACATTGTTTTTGTTTCTCTATTCTTTCTCCTTCTTTTCTCCCTTTCCATTTTCTTGAATTTTATCTCTGCTTTTGTTTTTCCTTCTTTTTCTCATTTCCCCTCTTCTTACCCCCCTCCTTTTAATATTTCTTTAGTACTCTCTACTCTCTCTTTTTATTTCCCCTTTCTCTGGTTTTATTAAATTGATTGTTTTTTTCCTTCCGTAAATTCCCTCTTATTTTTCTCATCTCCATATTCCTGTCCCTTTTCTTTGCCTCTTTTTAGTCATTCTTCAGTGTTTTCTTGTATTTTTCCCTTTTATTTTCTTTCTTATTTTTATCTTCTATAGCTCCATTTCCATCCCACTTTTGGCTTTATAGTTGTTGTATTCTTCTTTTCTGCTTGCTGCCATTATTATTTCTTTCTACTCTTTACAATTTTCTCTTTTCATTGTTAGTTTCTTACTTGTTTATCCTGTTTTGCTTTATTATGTGTGTGGAAGGGGAAAGGATTTTATCTTCCCCACTCAGTAGGAGACAGAACACATATTCATACTGCCTAGCTACAACTGTATCCTCTGCGACTCTACCCATGGAGCCACAGCTAATATCCGCACCAATAACACTGATGAATGATAGACAGCAGCCAACACCGGTCAAACCCATCCAAATAGATGTATGAACAGCAATTCTCTAACTACACTCACATAAGACAGGTGGTGAGAACCTAGGAATAAATTAACATACAATCATCAATTAAATACAAATACGACAACCCCACAATGCCCCAGAAACAACAGACAATCTTAGCTCACATTAAGAAACAAGACAGAATGGCTCAATCATAAGATCAAGAAACAGGCCCAGAAAATGTTTCTAATGAAGAAATAGTAATGTAACTAACTGAAAAAGAATTCAAAACAATGATATTTAGGTACCTTCAAAGGAATGACAAAAAGATATAGGAAAACAAGGAGAACATAGAAAATTAACTTTAGAAGAATTCAGAAAAACACTACAAGAACAAACAGTCAAAATAAAAGCAAAATTTGAAACAATATAAAACCTACAATTAGAAATCCAGATGATAAATACTAAGATTTCAGAAATGGAAAATACATTGAAAGTTCAAAGAAGTAGATTTGAAATAAAGGAAGCATATTACTGAGCTTAGAGATAAGTCTCTCAATGCTAGTATACAAGAATAATCAGAAAAAAAGAATTTAAAAATCTGAAGAAAAAACCTAAGAGTTATTTGGGGAACAACTTATGGGTAGTCAAAATTCCAGAGAAGGAAGAGACAATAAAAAGTACAAGGAAAACTGTCAAAGAGTTATTGGAAGAAAACTTCCCTAATGTCATGAAAAGACAATAAGCATACAAGAAGGTGAATAAACCCCAAACAGGATAGATACCAAACGAAAACCACCAATATACATCATAATGAAACTTTCCAAAATGAAAAACAAGGAAAGAATCCTCACAGCAGTTTGGGGAAAAAGGAAAAGTTATACCTACAAAGGAGACCGAATAAGAGTAAGCTCTGGTTTCTAAGCAGAAACCATGCAGGCAAGAAGGCATTGGGATGACATGTACAAAACTTTCAACCAAAAAAATCTGCCAACCAAGAATCATACACCTAGCAAAGCTGTCCCCCAAATATGACAGCAAAATTATGGCATTTACTGATAAGTAGAAATTAAAGGAATTTGTAATGATCAGATCAACTTTTACAAAAAAAGCTGAAGGATGTTCTTTGGACTGTGAACCAACAAGAACATACAATAACCTGAGACTACAATATGTGACATCACCACCCAGAAGTCAATCCAGAGATAGAAGAATTTAAAGTAAATGAAACCTATAAGCCTGAAAATAAGGAACCAGAGATATCAAGTTATAATGAAGTCAATTATAAAGTAAAAAGAGGGAATAGTGTAGACACAGAATTTGTAAATGGCAAGGAAGTCATGTTGATTTCAAGATAAATCAGACTGTTTTAATCTGGAAAAAAAAAATGTCAGGGTAACTTCAAGAAAATTAATACACCAGCACATCAAAAAAAAAAAAAAAAAGAAAAGGAAAATTGAAAGATTTAGTAATTAATACAGCAGAAATGAAAATGAAAACTCACAAACAAAATTAACCTAGTGCAGAAAAAGATGTGGAATAAATAAATAAGCAGAACCACTATGCTACCAGAGCAGTAGAATTTTAAATAAATAAAACAAAAACAATTGAAAGAATCAATTAAGAAAAAAAACTAGTTCTTTGAGAGAATTGATAAGATCAAAAAGCTACTGGCAAATCTAAAAAGTAAAAGAATGAGAAAATGCAATAAAGAACTAAAATATTAAGATCAGTATACAGTTGGATTCCTACATGTTAATAAAGTCAGCACAGAAAAGGAAATTAGGGCAGGAACAAACAAGATGGTGGATCAGGAGGACGTGTAGTAAAGAGCTCTGCCAACAACAACACAGAATACCCGACCAAGCAGGCTCAGGGGATGGTCCCAGACCTCTAAACCACATATAAAGGAATATTTAGAAGCTTAGAAGGCTTACAGCTGGGGGAATTTGTGGCAGAAGCAAGAAATCCATTGCTTTCTAGTCTGGGATGCTTGGCTGCTCCAGAAGACACTATCTTGGGTGAGACCAAGCGGGGGAAGATTCGGAGCGGCCACAAACGCCTCACAGAATCACTGAGATAAAGGTGTGGACATTATTTTCTTTTGGTAGCTGTTCCTTGGTCCCGTGCTATCTGTGCACCTCCATTCTGATGACTATGAGGGTGCCTGAGCTAGTGGGCACCCCAGCCCCACCCTCGGAGGATTCTACTAGGCATGCGCACAGATCTCCTTGAAATTTAAAGAGACAGTTTCCAATTAAAACCAAATGGCCACAGCCAGCCCTGAACTGTTTACAACTAGAAAAAAGGACTGAACAGGGATTGTGGAGTGGGACAAGCAGACAAAAGAGGAAATAAACCAAAAAAATCCTAAGTTACGTCAAAACGACCAACAGTGGTAGCTACCTGGAGGCATTCAGAAAGCATAAAAAATACCAAAATACATATCTATCTAAGTATTAAATCCACAGATAAGCCCTGAAGATGCCCAAAAAACAGAAACAGATGACCATATCTGCACATGTCCAGAAACGAGATAAAGTGACTGAGACAAATGAGCATGAAGTAGACCTACACTCCATACTGGAAGATGGGCAGGCTTTGGAAATGCCTGAGAAGGAATTCAGAAAAATGATTATAAAATGTATAAAAACACTATACAATGGAGTTGAGAAAAATAAGGAAGAAGTCAGGAAAGCACTACAGGAACAATCAAATAAGATAGATATAGCATTAGAAACAATTCAAAACCTACAGAAAGAGTTCCAAACGATTCAAAATAGAATACCAGAAATGGACCAGAAATGCCCTTACATTGAAAGGGCAAAGGAATAGAATTGAAGAGATAGAAGCTAGAACTAGTGAGCTAGAAGATAAATCTCTCAACACTACTAAGATAGAACAAA